>NC_090445.1:1693253024-1693553024 GCF_031143425.1 Pleurodeles waltl
TGCTAAGGAGGTGTCCGTGACGTGTCCGCGGGGTGCTGGCCGAGGGGTGCTAAGGAGGGCCAGTGACGTGTCCGCGGGGTGCTGGCCGAGGGGTGCTAAGGAGGGCCACTGATGTGTCCCCGGGGTGCTGGCCGAGGGGTGCTAAGGGGGTGTCCGTGACGTGTCCCCGGGGTGCTGGCCGAGGGGTGCTAAGGGGGTGTCCGTGACGTGTCCGCGGGGTGCTGGCCGAGGGGTGCTAAGGAGGGTCAGTGACGTGTCCGCGGGGTGCTGGCCGAGGGGTGCCATGGAGGGGCCAGTGACGTGTCCGCGGGGTGCTGGCCGAGGGGTGCTAAGGGGGTGTCCGTGACGTGTCCGCGGGGTGCTGGCCGAGGGGTGCTAAGGGGGTGTCCGTGACGTGTCCGCGGGGTGCTGGCCGAGGGGTGCTAAGGGGGTGTCCGTGACGTGTCCGCGGGGTGCTGGCCGAGGTGTGCCATGGAGGGGCCAGTGACGTGTCCGCGGGGTGCTGGCCGAGGGGTGCTAAGGGGGTGTCCGTGACGTGTCCGCGGGGTGCTGGCCGAGGGGTGCTAAGGGGGTGTCCGTGACGTGTCCGCGGGGTGCTGGCCGAGGGGTCCCGCACAGGTGCCCAGGAATGCCGAGGAGGACTCGAGCGGTGTTAGGGCAAAACAAATAACCATAAAAGTCTCTTTTCAACCGAGGCATCATCCCTTGGGGGGGGGGGGGGGGGGGTACGCGGGTGCTTCTGATACATTTATATTAACATCGAACACATCGCAATGGATTTAGAACCGACAAGTCTTCGGCAACATACATCACTTGCAACGTCACACCTGCCTCTATCGGATGATCTCCCGGGAGGGGGGGGGGGGGGAGAGGGTTACAAACTCACACTTCCATAAGTATAGTAGGCGAGAGACAGGGGTGTTACAAACACGCACGCGTTAAGGAACGCACATATACACCGACACATATGATATATGATTAAAAGGCATGTTATACACTCACGAACACACATATATGATGTATATGTAAAAGGACAGAGAGGATCTTATGAGCACATAAAACATGTGTGTTGTACACGTACAGGGAGAGACGAGATGTTATACACACTGGAACACAGATACATATATGTATCTATAATATATTCAGATAGAGGGAGACACGGTGCTGTGCACCTACGCCCACATGTTAGATAATATGATATTAACAGCGAATACGTTACTTTGGTTTTAGTCAACACGCATCAGATGCAACGTCAATTTTTGTCTCAAATTATCTATCTATCGATCGATAGAGGGAGAGCTGCACCCCCCAACACGCATATATATAATATAAAATATATGCGTCTATGTGTGCGTATATATGTGTGCGTGGATAGATAGATAGATAGATAGACAGACAGACAGACAGACAGACAGATAGATAGATAGATAGATAGATAGATAGATAGATACTCACCAGATAATGTATGCCGTACAAGGATGAAGAGGCGACGAGCGCCATTTTCTCATTCCCATATTTTTATTTTCATTTTCATAAATTCGAAGTGAAAGGCGCGGCAAGGTCTCGGCCCAAACCGCCTATTAACCGCGCTCAACATGTATGCAAAGTAAAATATATATTTCCCAAAAAATGTATGAAAAATAATGTTCGAATGCGCAGGATTGTACAGTCCGCGCGCTAACATTAAAATTATGCTTAATATTTAATGCTACAAACAGCATCACAATTGAATATATGTGCCTCCTCTCCGTGCAGAAGAAGGTTTCAACTGCTTATACAGCGCCCAAACACGAATACTAAGCGCTAATAAAACTAGGCGCTGGTATTTATTGGCGCTGGATGGTTCTCGCGCTTCTGGAGTACACGGGATCTATACCTCCCGTGTTTAAGAAGGGGGCGCTGTATTGTGGTGTGATCAGGCAGGTTCGGGTACATTTGAAGGGGGTACGGGAAAATGACCTGCACCCGTTCCAATGTACCTCCCACCCTGTACACTCTCTTACCGGCTTCTACCGGGGCAGCCCTGGCACCCCCACGGTCATACAATCAAATGACCGGTTTGCATGTAGCGCCGAAGAGGTCTGTTTCATTTGTTTCTAAGCTCACCGACTCTTAGCACACTATGAGGCGGAGGTTATTCAAAGATACACTGTCCTGTTTACGTTCACAGGTGATCAAAATGAGAAGCCAGGGTCTGAGATTCGGTTCCCAGCCCTCAATGTCCCATTAACCCACTTCTTTCTCTCAGGCCCTCTCCTCGGGGAGTCTGTTCGCTGACGCAACGTATCGTGTGGTACCCACAGCCCACTGAGATCGACCGAGCTCAGGCTGTCTGCTGACACAGCCCATCCCGTAGCCCCCCATCGGGTACCCTCCAGCGCACAGATGCTTGCATCGGCTTGCTTAGCGCCTCGAGGGCCGCCTGATATACTAGTATTGCTTTCTGCTGCTAGAGCAGCTCGGCCCTTTTCAGAAACTAAGAAATATATTCAGACATTTATTTGAGAGGTGAAATGTTCTTCATGGTCGCGGAGCACGACCTAAGCTGCAGATGTTTGAGTCTGCAGAGAGAGATTCTAATCCTGGCTCCAGCAAGGGCTGGTAAAAGGTGTGATTCTGGGCACATCAGCCCCTCAGACTGTAAATACGTGCAACGTAGTTTAGTATAGCACAGATGGATCTGTGGTTTGGTCTCAGAGGGCCCACGTGCACCCACTGTTCACGCGCAACAACCAGTGTTCGAGGTACCCCCTCTGCCATGGAGACGGTGCCTCTGTAGAGCGCCCCGAGCTTCCTTCAGCCGGGTGTGCGCTACGTCAGACACCTTCAGAGAAGCATGTTTCTTTTTTGAACTGTGGTCCAAGTCTTGCCTCTGGATGTGCCAAGACAGCTCATCCAGCGTCGTGTGGTTTTCCACCCCCATCACTTGGACCGTTTTGAGTTTGAGAGGCCCGAGGGCGATGCCATCCCAGCCCCATTTAAGGTGCTCGGCATCACCCAGGCGGGAACAACCCTCTGACGCGAAAGAGGCGTCTAAAAGGTGTTAATCTTTAGAGGCCAGCGCCAAGAAGTGGTGTTTGCCGCTTTGGGCACTCAATGACCTCGCTCTTTCGTACTACCACTCCCTGGCACCCAAAAAGCAATAACCCTTGTTTTCATCACCGAACTTTTTTCAAAGATAGAGAGACGTCTACACACCCCAAATCGACGAGGAAATCTGTGTTCACTAAGGTGCATATGGTACAGTTCCTGGTGCCAGGGATGCTCAAACCGGGCTTCTATCAGACCATTGTGGTGGGATCCCTCCCTCAGAGCCCCCACCCCTTGACACCCACCAGCTTTGAGGTTAACTTGGACACCACTGTAGAAACGGCCGCTTCTCCGTGACCATCCGCTCTCCACATGGCCTCTCTGCAGACCCGGGGATTCACCCCAGCATTAGGGCGCGGGAGACTCACTGCGCACGGCTGAGCTCTGGGGGTACACGGGGGTGTCGTGTTCATTATATTTCATCTTCAGGACCCTTTACAGTCACACTCCCTGGCAGGTTCCCGGCTGCGGAGGTGCACGGGCCCGGTTGAAATTAAGCCGATGTTATTTTTATCGCAGTAGTTTGTCGTCGAATGGCCTGGCCTTCCGAAAATCTCCTTCGTTAAGCCGCTGCCCTGCTTGTGTTTCCCTTTCCCATGAGTGATATTTAAAACCGTACCTCTAAGGGGAGGCCCAGGCGGACAAAGCGTCGAACCCCCCAACCTGCGCTCTTGTGATGCGCGCCCCCTCTGCACCCTGGAAAAATAAAAACAAAGAAATAGATAAATTATACATTTAAAAAAAAAAACAAATGAAGTTGCACTTGCCATCTCTGTGTAATTTTATTGTTGTTTCCAAGGGCTGTTTTATTTTTTATTCCTCCCTCGCCCGGCCTTTATTACTTACAATATTCAGAATACATGCAAAACATCTATGGACTACGAAAAACCCTGTTTAATTACAAGAACCGTACACTAAAGAATTAGTAACATAAATAATCTATTAAATTCAGAATTGCTCAGATCAACAAAACACGGCCTTATCATTTGACGGAAAAATGCAGCTTCGAAAGTGAGTGATAAATTGTTTAATTTTGAAACGCAGCGCTATCCCACTTGGATCTGCAACCCAGGAAATTACTGTGAATCCCGGTCCGGGCCTGGGGAGCGGACGGTCCCGACACCCCGAGTTATCTCCCCTTCATCCAGACACCCCCGTCTCTGGTATCGCCGACCATCGCCAGGTGCAGGGGAGGGGGGCAGCGCGGCTTTACGACAGAAAATGACAAGTGAGGGAGTGGGGGACACTCTCCCGCTGCCGTATGTACCCCCCACCCCGTGACAAGGGACGTGACTGGTCCATCAATTACAAAAAAAATGTCCTTTGTGATCCTGTTATAAGAAGCGCCTCGAAAACCTGATACGTCGTAGATAAGCGCACGCTTCCCCTTCACGTACCCAAAGAACCTGTTTTTTTAATTTAAAATATTCTTTTTAGCTCTTCTCACAATGACATTGTGCTCACAGCTGAGCTGATGAGGGATGATTCACGCACGGCTGCGTGAAGCAAGCAAACGATGCCCCCGCATTCTTAAATGTTGATTTTAGATTACTTTACAGGCGTGGGGGTGGGGGTGGGGGGGGGGGGGGGTGAAAGTGAATGCTCAATAAGTAATTCGTCATCAAAAATGAAAACATTCCGCAGATTACAGGCCATCTAAAAAGCGACAATAAATGCCAATTCAACAGAATTAAAATATATATCGTACGAATTATATTTAAATATAACAATTCTAAGAAATTTGAAAAAAACTATGCAATCAAAGATGTTTATAATAATAAAAATAGTAATAATAATAATAAATATTATTATAATTATCAAAAAATAGCCATTAGCACACCAAAGGCAATAAATGAAACATTACAATGCAAGGCGTACAATAGGAACACATGATATATGTATAAAATACATACCCATCTCTCGCAGATGTCCCGGGGCTGCTAGAGAGCTAAACACACACAAAATAAAATTTAGAAAGTTCGTAGGTTTAACGAGAAATGACTCCAAACTATCATTTTTTTGCCCAGAAAGACTGTCTGGGTCGAGGTATTAGGTGGGATTATTGGTCCAAATGTGAAGTTCTCTGAATATGTTCTATTCACAGACACATGACATTGCTACAGTATTCATTTTAGGCAGGGGGGGAGCCGGCACTGCTCTCTCCTGACAGTTTGGAGTCAGATCGGGGCTATTGGTCGCCCCCGCACCCTTATCTCTTAATCTGCACCCCCGAATATCCCTGGCGCCTTATTGGGGTCCGGAGCTGGAAAGCTGGCGGCACTACTTGACGTTCCGGACGCGTGACTCGCGGCGGAGGGATCCGCCTGAGTTCAAGTGTCATGGAGTTGAGGAGGAGGGCGGAGTGCTGCGCTGGAGAGGGTGTATCCCTCCGCCGGACTCCTGCTCTGAGCTGGAGGGCTCTTCCATGGCACATTCACTCCTCGGCTGCTCTCCGCGAACCCCGCAGCCCCGCCGGCCCTGGATGTGCCCCTGCAAACCAGGCTCGCAGCCCACCCCCTGGAGCCAGCAGCGAGGAGGGCTCTGGCACCGATCCGGACCCCCCGGCAGGTGGCCCGGTGACCCGCGGGCCTCCAGGATCTGTGGGAGCCCCTCCTGACATTCGGACCCGAAGGAAGCTTCACCCCACCGACCCCCCATGTGTGATGGACATTGCCCCAGCCCCTGAGTCTCTGGAGAGGTGCTTCCCCAGGCGGCAGTCCCAGGGCAACAAGATGCTGGAGGGCCATTAAACTTGAGGACCACCCGCTGCGCTCCGGAGCCGCCACACTGGGGGTCTTGCTAGGTAAGTGAGGGCACCCGTCCCCTGCACTCACCCCCGCACCCCCAGCCTCCTTCGGTGACCCTTTGGGGCCCCTCGGAAGAGCCGAGTACAGTGCGCCGGCTCCAAACTTTGTAAACTTTCAGCGGAGCGCTGTGGCGGGGGGCACTTGTGAACTTATAGCCCTTTATTCAAAGGCTTCGGGGTCACCTTTGAGGGGAGAGTCCTGCAGCGGGGCATCTTTACAGCACCCCACCCCGCACCCGAAACATTTGTAACTTTCAGCGCACGCACATGCGCACGGGGTGACCCGATCCAGGGGACATGCTTGTACACTCGTATCCATTTAATCAAAGACTACGGGGTGACCTTTGAGGGGAGACTCCCGCAGCTGTGCATCTTTACAGCACCCCGACCCCTGCACAGCAGCACCCCAAACCTTTGTAAACTTTCAGCGCATGCACGTGCGCGCGGGGTGGCCTCATCCAGGGGACACGATTGTAAACTCATATCTATTTATCCATTTATTCAAAGACCACCGGGTGAACTTTGAGGGTCAGACTCCTGACGCCGTGGGAATTTAGAACACCAATGGCCCCCCCCCCCCAACCCCCTTCCAGGATCCAGAACATTTCTAGACTTTCAATGCGTGCACGTGGCATTGGGAGTGTCTCTGTATCCAGTATAATTAACTATTAAGACAAGCTCCCACCTAAAGACACAGTTAAAACAACCCCCGCGCCCCCACCCAAGTGTCCTAGCTCTCTGCAGTCAGTGCACAGCACCTATGGGACCCCCTCCCGGGCCCTTTGCACTGCTGCAGCCGAAGGCGCTATAAACAGTGTGTGCCTTGGTGCATGGTATGCTGTCAGTCTGCACTCATTTCAGCAGACAGGAAAATGTGAACTCTCACCCTCTGTCCAAGATGATTGCAGCCGGAGTCCAGCACTTTAAGGCGCCCCCGCTTCACCCCACCCTGGCCCTGTGTATGGTTAATCAGGCAGGACACTTTATAAACGGTGACAGCACCCAAGTGTGCAAGCGGGTGCACGCTATATGTACTCGACTTGTGACCTTTCACTCACTTTATTAAAGATAGTAGTGAACAGTGACATCTGGCTGTCCGAGCTTCCTGCAGCCGGCGTCCAGCACTTTAAAGCGCCGCCACCCTTGATCCGTGCTCTAATAAACTGTAAAGCACGCTCGTGTGCACGCTATATGTACTCGACTTGTGACCTTTCACTCGCTTTATTAAAGATAGGAGTGAACGTTGACATCTCATGTGTCCAGCACTTTAAAGCGCCACCACCCCTGATCCGTGCTTTAGTAAGCTGTAAAGCACGCTAAATGTACTAGACTTGTGACCTTTCACTCACTTTATTAAAGATAGGAGTGCACAGTGACATCTCATGTGTCCAGCACTTTAAAGCGCCACCACCCCTGATCTTTGCTTTAGTAAGCTGTAAAGCACGCTATATGTACTAGACTTGTGACCTTTTACTCACTTTATTAAAGATAGAAGTGCACAGTGACATCTCATGTGTCAAGCACTTTAAAGCGTCACCACCCCTGATCCGTGCTCTAATAAACTGTAAAAGCACGCTCGTGTGCACGGTACATGTACTAGACTTGTGACCTTTCACTCACTTTATTAAAGATAGAAGTGCACAGTGACATGTGGCTGTCCGAGTTTCCTGCAGCCGGCTTCCAGCACTTTAAAGCGCCGCCACCCTCGATCCGTGCTCTAATAAACTGTACAGCACGCTCGTGTGCACGGTACATGTATTAGACTTGTGACCTTTCACTCACTTTATTAAACATAGGAGTGAACAGTGACATCTCATGTGTCCAGCACTTTAAAGCGCCACCACCCCTGATCCGTGCTTTAATGAACTGTAAAGCACGCTCGTGTGCACGGTACATGTACTAGACTTGTGACCTGTCACTCACTTTATTAAAGATAGAAGTGCACAGTGACATCTGACTGTCCGAGCTGCCTGCAGCCGGCGTCTAAAGCGCCTATGCGCTCCTGCACTATAGCGCATGTGTAACAAATAATATTGTAAACTTCCAATCACGTAATTAGAGAGAAAGTGTAAGCTTCCAACGTCACTGTCTCTGTTCACTTCAGCGTATGTCACTTTACCCCCCCCCCCCCCCCCCCCTCTCAACCAGCCCCCTCCACGGGGCGCAGGCTCTTTCCTGCCCAAACAGAACACTTCACAAACAGGTGGCGCGTTGCGTATCCGACGTGCTATTTTCCAGGCGAGTGTCAACAAAGGTTGGCTTTACAGTTTATCCTTCTTTAAATGCACAGTATTGCTACTGACGTGCACCCCGGACCCTGGCACCCCCACATCTGCTGCAAGCACCTCATGAAACGTGCCTCACAAGGCGACTGCTGTTTCATGTTGTCCTTGAATACATCTGGGTGAGGAGGGGAGGGAGCGAATTTCGGGGTAAGGAAAATCAAAACAGAAAGAGAAGATTGGAGGGCTAGGAAGGGCCATTTAAAAGCGCCGCTCCCCGTAAAAAATGCATTTCCATGATCCGCGCAGCGCTGTGGTGGGGACTCATCCTTGGGGTTCACCCTGTAGGCCCAGTGCAGTTCACCTCCTTGTGCAGTTTTTAAGGTGCATTTCATGTTCGGGGCTGGCCATCGTGTAACAGAGGGGAGCAGTGCACGTAAACCTGCGCAGGAGCACGCACATTTATAATGAGGGGTGAAGCCGAGATTAAAAACAGAGCAAAGTCTGCATTCGGCAGTTTCACCGCTGGAACCTATATAACCGTTTTTAAATATTTCTTAACCTTTAAGGAGTAACAGACAAGTACATTTAGAACTGTTAGTTAAGTGGAAAGTGCGTTCAAGACTCAACAACCGATATAAACATTGTGCATTTCTATAAAGCGCTTAATTTGGGGACTGGACCAATTTCTAAGCGCTTCTGCTTTTAGTGAAGTAAACAACCACCCCATAGAGCTAATGAGCTATTTGCCAAGGATCACGCTATGTACTTAAAAGGGGGAAGCAGGGATTAGAGGAAATAGTGGCCGAAGTTGTAACTGGGCCCGTCCTCTCATTTAATTTAACGGGGTGCCCTCCCTCTAAAATATTGTTGTACTCAGTACAGTTGCCATATTTTTACATTTCAATAAGGCAGAGCACATATGGGCTGCACTGCCGAAGCTCGTAAAATACAGTTCCTATTTTTTTTCTATTATCAATGCCTGGGTCATGTTGTAACCAAGAGCTCCCGAGCTGTTATAGGTGAGAGATATATCCCATAAATTGAAGTATGATTTGCCCAGGGTCACACTGCAGTTCTCTGGCTGAGCCGTAATTCTGGTTCTATATGTGCCCGCTCTGTATCAGGGCAGGGTCTTCAGTGGTGGGCCACGGGGAGGTAGGACTGGGTCGACCCCATCCAGAGGATGCCCCGTCTGTGCGCGCGCGGATGCTCTCGTGCGCCCGCTTCTCATCTCCCCCATCTGCCTGTTTGCTGTTTCCCAGGGTCCGACTGCCAGCATCCAGCCGTCTGCGAGGGGTGCCAGAGGCCTATATCGGACCGTTTTCTGATGAGGGTGAACGAGTCTTCTTGGCACGAGGAGTGTTTGCAGTGTGCAGTGTGTCAACAGCCTCTCAGCACCAGCTGCTACTTCCGGGACCGAAAACTCTACTGCAAGCAGGACTACCAACAGTAAGGAGCATGCCCCCCCACCCCCTTTCATTGGTAGAGCCGGCATCCGCCGTAGCCCCTTGCCAGCTGCCTGCGCCCCTGCTCACTGTGCCAAGGCGGTGCCCTGCGCTGTGAACCGCTTCCAGCGTCGACTGTCCACAGTACCAGTCACTTATCACACACGGGGCCTTCACAACACACCTGCACCCCGCGTATCCTTATGTGTGTGCCTGGAGGCTCTGTTACATTCACTTGCACAGCGCCTAGTACCGTGCATGTTGTGCCGTAGCGCTTTACGTACAGCAGATCCATTCCTGAAGCATTACAGTTGCAATAATCGGGAGTTTACCCATCACGTCTCACTTAAGTAATAGTTTAACTAAATACTTTGTGAGGTGCTAACTACACAGCAGTCCATGGCGAGTGTATATGTACCTATGCAGCCAGGCTGTGTGCGCATGCGGTTAGGTTGTGTACATACATCTCGGCTGCATACATATACGTCCGGTGTGTGTTCGTATACGGTTAGCTTGTGTACCTTCAGACGGCTAGATTGTGTACCTATACTGCTAGGCTGTGTACTTGAAGGGCTAGGCTGTGTGTGTATAAGGTCAGGTTGTGTACTTGAAGGGCTCGGCTGTGTATGTGTAAGGTCAGGTTGTGTCTGAGTACCTTGAGGTTTTTGTGCAGCCTTGTCGCCTAAATATATTTGAAAAACAAGGCAGTAGGTCCCGTATTTCGCCCGAGAGCTTAAGTGTGAAGTGTTGTCTGTGATGTGTAGGGGTTCGGCGCCGGTGCATCACACAAAGGATGTGTAAAGCTCCTAGAAGATGCTTGTGAGCCAGGAAAGCACGGGCCGGGCCTCGGCTTGTCTGTGCAGAGTGGGACCTCAGCCTTCCACCAGCCCCCCCCCCCCCCCCACTTCAAAGGTGCCTTTTATCCCGACCTCCCAACCCAGACCAATACGCATGCAATATTTGTTCAAACACGCGTTTAATATCAGCACGTTCATGTTTTGTTATTTGGAAGAGGTTCCGGGATGCTACAATGTCTTCTCTCCTAGTGCTGCAAGGCGCACGGATATCAGTGTGCGTGTGCGTGGAAAGAGTATTTAAACTTGCACAACTCAAGACATGGTGCCAGAAAGACAAAGTAGTTCCGTGACGTAACGTCATGCTATAAATACCAGTCTGCTGTGTATTCCAGATATACCGGGGCAGGCCCGAGCCGTGCAGTGCACACAGCAGTCCTGCCCTGACCCCGCGAAGAATGCGCCCAGGCGGAACCTCCATCCAGATTCCTTTTCTCGGCGAGGCCCAGAGATGCCGGCATCAGGCCGGGTCATTCTGTACTTCTGAGGGTGGCACTGCCCACCCTGACTGCAGCGGGCCTCACCCGAGTGCACCTACACGTACATCATGTGTGCATGCTGGTAGAGTGAGGGGCCGAGGCGCTACTCCAAGCGCCAGCACCAGGCGATAGCTGGGCATCTTGTGACTGTCCAGGGAGGGTTGCCAACGGGGGGGCTGGCACGGAATGCCACACACACAGAAACTCCCAGGCGCTGAAGAAACACACGCGAGGCTTCCTTGTCAGCTGGGAAGGTGCACACAGCACAGGGCGCACGGGAGCGGGCACCCACAGGGCAGTGCATAGAGGCGGTGCACACAGAACAGGGCACACAGGACAGTCCATAGAGGTAGTGCACATATGTTGTGCACACAGGACAGTCCATAGAGGTAGTGCACATATGACGTGCACACAGGACAGTGCATACAGGCGGTGCACACAAGACGTGCGCACAGGACCGGGCACACAGGACGGTGCATAGAGGCGGTGCACATATGACGTGCACACAGGACAAGGCGCACAGGACAGTCCATAGAGGTGGTGCACACAGGACGTGAGTACAGGATAGGGCACACAGGACAAGGCACACAGGACAGTCCATAGAGGTGGTGCACACAGGACGTGCACACAGGACCGGGCACACAGGACAGGGCACACAAGATAGTGCATAGATGCGGTGCACACAAGACGTCCACACAGGACAGTCCATAGAGGTGGTGCACATATGACGTGCACACAGGACAGGGCACACAGGACAGGGCACACAAGACAGAGCATAGAGGCGGTGCACACAAGACGTGCACACAGGACCGGACACACAGGACAGGGCACACAAGACAGAGCATAGAGGCGGTGCACACAAGACGTCCACACAGGACAGGGCACACAAGACAGTGCATAGAGGCGGCGCACTCAGGACAGTGCACTCAGGGCAGTGCACGTAGGACGGTGCAGAAAGGACGTCCACACAAGACAGTGCATAGAGGCGGTGCACTTAGGACACTGCACTCAGGGCAGTGCACGCAGGACGGTGCACAAAAGACGTGCACACGGGCCAGGACACAAAGGACAGTGCATAGAGGAGGTGCACTCAGGGCAGTTCACGCAGGAGGGTGCACACGCAGTGCACACAGGACACTGCACGCACCACCGTGCACACAGGATAGCGCACACTCTCGGCTGCACGCTAGTTCGGTATATCAGGTCTGACCACTGATTGAGGAAGACCATGGTTGCAGCGAGCGCGGCCCTGAGGTTGTGTGCCTTACACTGAATAACCTCGCTGCCAAGATAAAACATTCTGGCTTTTAATATGTTAATTACTGACTCACTTATGAGCGGAAGTGAACGAAACTGCTCAGTTCTTTCTAGCCAGAAATGTAGCTCCCTGAAACCGAAGGGAAAGGTGGCACACTTGCAAAAGTAAACACAGCAGTGATCTAAAATATGTCTGCACTCAATAGCCCTTATATGAACGTGACATTGTGTGTGGGGGGGGGGGGGGGGGGGGAGCTGCCGCTTGATGCCAGTCACCCTAAACTCCTTCTCCCGTCCCACTTTGAAACTGTCCGTGGGTGACATACGTGTATTTATAAGTAGGCGACGCTCACACGCATTTACCTGTTTTTAAGAGAAGAGCGGCATTATGTTAAAATAACTGTTTCCGTTGTTACAGGTAAAATAGAAAAATTAGCAAAAAAATAAAATATATATAGATATATATGTATATATATATATATATTATTAATAATGTGATTAATATATTTAACGTAGAAGTGTGGTAAACCTTTATTTAGTCCATAGCGATGCTTGTCCGGGTACCGCGGAAATACCGCGGAGATTGTATTTTCGACACGAACAAATCGTAAAATACAAAGTCGTTAAGCCGGGAGCTCAGCTAGTCAGTAAATATGTATTTTGCTTCCAAATTAATGAACAGACTAATAACTGTGCTGTTGTTTTTTATGATCCCTTCGACCTATTTCTTTCAGTTTTACAAGCTTGGTTTCCCTTTTTCCTCTGCACCAAACACTTCACCGCCTTTCCACGGCGCTCGCTGCATTCAATTTGAATTATTATGAAAACGTTACTCACAAGCGACCTGTACATTTAGAAAAAATCGGCACATTTTGAAATATCTTAATTAAAAAAAACATATTTTGCATTGACAGAGGAACAGTATTTTATTCTAGTTTTTCACCTCTTCGCGGTTTATTCTTTAACTCGTGAATCAGTGCTTGACGTTCGTGCTGGTGTGACTGTGATGTTTTTATTTGTTCTATGAAAAATGAACTCGACTTTGAGGAAGAGACAGATAATAAATAACTTTCTCGAATTATTTTCTCGAACCCCCATAGTTCACCGAAGGTTTGTTGTAACTTTGCCGTGTTCTTGCCACAGCTCAGCACGAGTGACACCGCATTTCCCAGCCCCTTCACTTTGTGGTGTGCACACTCGGCGCGCGCGGTCGCCCCTGTGTTGTGTGTTGTCGTTGTGTGCCTGGACCCGGCTGCGACCGGCGGAGCCGGCCGCGGCTTAGGGTAACCTGGGGCGCCAGTTCTTATATTATAAGTAACTATCCTGTGTTTATCTATTCTGTGGTCTCGAGTCAGATATCTCGGGTGAAATGTTGCAGCTGGATTGCGTTGTTTTAATGTCCATTGTTACATGATTTCTGTGTTCGGACATCGCTTCCCTGTTTAATATTTTAAATGGATATATATTTTGGACCTTCGATACGGGGATCGCCGCAGCGCTTCGATGTCCGGGGGGTGGGGACAGACGTGTTTCGGCCCTCGGGGTGTTTTGGGGCTTGATAGAATGCATCAGGTGTTCTTGGGACCATCCCCGGTGGGGGCTCAGGGGGGGGGGGGTCCTCGGGGTGCGCTTGAGCTGCACCCCCTCTTGAGCCCCTCTCGCATTCCCCATCTCTCCTCTCCGCTGTGCGCGGCCGAGGCGCGGAGCTCGGGAACGCGCGAATCGGCCCTCAGACTACATACACCCTGTCCAGAAACAACACTTTAATTGGATATAAATGACTTTTATTTATTTATTCAATGGTACATTTATTTATTTCTCTGTTCCTCCCCGTCGTGGGCGACTCGCTGCTTTGGAGGTGGAGTCTGTGCACATATCTGGGGTAGTTTATATTCAGTGTTCACAGTGGATCTATCCAGCTGTCCGTCTGGCGATCAGTCCGTCGTCGGTCTGTCTCTCCTTCCGTTGATCAGTCTGTACTCTCGTCTGCCAGTCCGCACTGCACGTGTGCACGCACACAGCAGGGTTACATAAAAACACACGTTAGTTTTCTGTGTTGCACCATTTCTTCCCGTGAACGCACGTGCGCACTTTCGCTTCAGGTTGTGTACATTTACCCGGGGTTCCACGCACCCAGGAGGCGGGGTGTAGTAATGCCCCCCTTTCCGTCTCTGACACCCCGTCGCCACAAGCACCTGGTGTTCTTGGGGTCGCCTCACCGGCCTCTCCGAGTTTTGGGGGCATGTTTAGGGTCTGCGCTCTGAAGGGTGGAACGGCACGGCCGTGCTCTCTCTGCCCAGGGCAGGGGGGACTTTCACCGGGCCAGATGTCTGTCCTGACCCCCAGTAGTGTCCCGTAAGTTCGGGGCAGACACCGCCTGCCCCGGTTTGATGGTTAGGGGCACCTACCAGACCGTTGTGAAAGACAGAGTGGCACTGCCCACAAGCGCTCTCTGCCCTGGGCAGCAGGGTTTCCTCAGGTCCGGGCCTCTGTCTTTGCAAACCAGTGGTACCCCAGTGACCTCAGGGCAGACACCGGCTGCCCCCGCTTTTATGGTTCGAGACACATACCAGGGGGTTAGCTCTGGTGAACAGAGTGGCACTGCCCACACGCGCTTTCTGCCCTGGGCAGCGGGGTATTTAAAGGTCGAGGCTTCTGTATTGGCACACCAACAGTGACCTCAGGGCAGACACCGGCTGCCCCCGGTTTTATGGTTAGAGACACATACCAGGGAGTTAGTCGTGAAATACATAGGGCCATTGCCCACACGCGCTCTCTGCCCTGGGTAGCGGAGTTTTCACAGGGCCCAGTCCCTGTATTGATACTTCAGTGGTGCCCAGGTCACCTCTGGGCAGACAGCGCCTTCCCCGGTATATTTGACGTCCCTGGTGCAGAGGTGCACGTCCATTAGTTATATATTGCAGGGGGATGGGCATGGTACACGCGTGCCCTCTGCCCACTGGCACACGGGGACGATCTTACACTGGAGGTTTATGTGGGCCCCAGGGTCTAAACGCTACCCGGCTGCAGTCCGAGCGCGTACGTAGAGTTTTGTTAGCCACATAGCGCCTGATTTCTTTCCTGCTCGCGTCAGTGTGCTCCCTCGACAGATGGGCGCCCGGCCTCTTAGAGGCACAGAGTACAGTTAGGTGGCGCGCACGGCATTAATCAACTAAATCCCTGCCTGCCTTCTTCCACAATTACCCCAACGGCTCCCAAGGCGCTACATTTTGCTCGTCAAACATGTTGTTCGTCAACTCGGGCAAAACAGCGATTTGTAAAGTGGCCGCTGCTGCTTCCCTCGTGTACACGGTTCACCGAGACTACCAACAGAGCCGCTGCTTGTGTTCGTAAATATTATTATAATAAAAAATAAAAAATATTTCAAACATAACGACGCACAACAGGTCTAAAACAACATTCAGCTCTTCATATCCGTCCTCTTCTTGCACGACGTCAGATGTGTGTATATGTAAAATTTATGGTTTTAATCCAGTTATTACCTTTCTCTTATCACGCGTAGGTCAGCCTGGCGCGAAGCGCTCTCTGATCAAACGGCGTTTTAAACTACACTTTTGTGCCTTTACTTACATATGGTGCATGTCATTTAATTTGTGAAATAAATGAGACTGGATAAAAGGCAGCTCCGTCTTTGGGTACACGTGTGAGTGAGGTTCGGGGGCGGTTTGAGGGGGACATTCAGAAGGTGATCCCCAACACTCCAGTTTCCCTCCTGGGTGGAGCAAGTTAACTGGGCTATCTGCCGGGGGCCCCGTCTGACCCAGGCCGGTGGAACCTCGTCCTCCCTGCCCAACACACACTTCACGGCTGTCAGTACAATTTAGGGCCCTTTTTGTGCGCCGAGGGGCGTGGACGGGGGCGCTTCAGTCGTGGCCCACAAAGGGCCTCTGCCGGGAGTCTAGTAAGGAACAAAGGCGAACAACCGCGGCTCTGCGTCGGCCACCGGGGGCCATTCAACAGGCCCGGGGCGGCCGGTGGCTCCGCATAGCTGGGGCTGCCCACCGTCTCCAGGGAGACCGGGGGGCACTGCTGCCACCCCACGCTGGGCACGGCAGAGCCGGGGCCCTGCTGGCACCGTCAGGGGGTCGTATGCCACCGCCTTACGGCAACGATTTACGTGCGTAAAAATGTATTTCTTTATGTCCCAGTGACCCTCGCCGTGACCAGCCGCGCGTACCAAACCAGTCCTTAGGTCTGACCCAGCACACCCGGAAACCGTGGTCACGGAGGGTGACCCTGTGAGCCGGTGACGTGTCTTACACGGCCCTGAAATAGTCCTTCAGTGGATCCGTGGTGTAGCAGTCACAAGGGCGCTCCCACGTCTCTCTCTGCATATAGTTTAAATTCACGCGCTATAGAATGTATATATAATATATATTTATCTGTAAAGTCACATATATAATGCAAAGAAACGACCAGTATGTTGCACAAATATATATGATCCGACACCCTACGCATACAAATATACGCACATATATACATACCTGCGGAAACGTGTATACGCGTTTTTAATTATAGATACACAAACATACAAAATAAATATCATATGAGAAAAACTAGGCAAATAAGTAATTGTATAAATACAATCTCCACTCAATAAGTTGTCCCGGGATGTAAACTTTTAATGTTACTTTACAACAGAAAAATGATTTTTTATTGCATACGTGCCAGTGCGTAGTGTAAATATTTGGAACCGTGAAAAGCAGCGTGGTGTTTTATGAAGGTTGGTTCCGGTTCCTCAGAGAGAGGCCCAGCTGTCGGTATGGGTGCCGGGAGCTGGGGTGCCCACCCCGGCACCCGAGTGGCACCCCTGGTCCGATGGAAGCGCCGGATTGCAAATCACAGCAGCGCTGCCCTCAGCAAAAGGCGCCTTGACGCCGTAACTTAGCGTTCTCCGCTTGGGTTCCCTGGCTCCCACATGTCTGCGTCCCTGGAGTGGGACGGGACGGGTCGAAGGGGACCCCTGGATCTCTGTCACTGATCGATCGCTTCTGCACGGGTATCTCAGTGTGTGCAGTGGAGCTTCATGGCGCATGCGCAGAGAGCAAGCCTTGTTACTCCCAGAGTCACCTCAGCCTGGCACTTTAGTGAAATGGAGACGTGTTTGTGGCTGCACACGCGTGTGCGTGCACCCGTGCGTTCAGTATGTCTGCCTGCGTCTGTGTGTACGTGTCTGAGTGCGTTCGTGGGCTTCTGTGTGTCATTCTACCTGTGTGTTTGTGTGACAGTGTTTGAGTGGGGTTCCGTGCCTGCTCTTGTGCCTGTGTGTATGACACTGTCTGCGTGTGCATGTCCGCGAGTGCGTGCTTGCATGCTTCTCTGTGTGATTCTACGCGTGTCTGTGTGTGAGTGGATTTATATCGCTGCCCTTGTGCCTGTGTGTATGGCCCTGTCTGTGTGTACACGTGTCTGTGAGTGAGTGTTGTGTGCCTCTGTGTGTGATTCTACCTGTGTGTCTGTGTGTTTGTGTGTGAGTGAGATTATATGCCTGCTCTTCTGTCTGTGTGTATGACCCTGTCTGTGTGTACACGTGTCTGTGAGTGAGTGTTGTGTGCCTCTGTGTGTGATTCGACCTGTGTGTCTGTGTGTTTGTGTGTGAGTGAGATTATATGCCTGCTCTTCTGTCTGTGTGTATGACCCTGTCTGTGTGTACATGTGTCTGTGAGTGAGTGTTGTGTGCCTCTGTGTGTGATTCTACCTGTGTCGTGTGTTTGTGTGTGAGTGCGATTATATGCCTGCTCTTGTGTCTGTGTGTATGAAGCTGTCTGTGTGTGCATGTCTCTGTGTGAGCGTTGTGTGCCTCTGTGTGGTTCTAGATATACCCGTGTGTCTCCATGGGTTTACACATCTGATCTTGTGTCTGTGTGTACGACCCTGTCTGTGTGTGCATGTGTTTGTGGTTGAGTGTTGTGTGCCTCTGAGTGTGATTCTGCCTGTGTGTCTGTGTGTGAGTGAGTTTATATGCCTGCTCTTGTGTCGGTATGTATGACGCTGTCTGTGTGTGCATGTCTCTGTGTGAGCGTTGTGTGCCTCTGTGTGTGATTCTACCTGTGTGTCTGTGTGTGAGTGGATTTATATGCCTGCTCCTGTGTCGGTATGTATGACGATGTCTGTGTGTGCATGTCTCTGTGTGAGCGTTGTGTGCCTCTGTGTGTGATTCTACCTGTGTGTCTGTGTGTGAGTGGATTTATATGCCTGCTCTTGTGTCAGTATGTATGACGCTATCTGTGTGTGCATGTCTCTGTGTGAGCGTTGTGTGCCTCTGTGTGAGATTCTACCTGTGTGTCTGTGTGTGAGTGTTGTGTGTGAGGGAGTTTATATGCCTGCTCTTGTGTCGGTATGTATGACGCTGCCTGTGTGTGCATGTCTCTGTGTGTGAGTGTTGTGTGTGAGGGAGTTTATATGCCTGCTCTTGTGTCAGTATGTATGACGCTGTCTGTGTGTGCACGTCTCTGTGTGTGAATGTTGTGTGTGAGGGAGTTTATATGCCTGCTCTTGTGTCAGTATGTATGACGCTGTCTTTGTGTGCATGTCTCTGTGTGAGCGTTGTGTGCGAGGGAGTTTATATGCCTGCTCTTGTGTCGGTATGTATGACGCTGTGTGTGTGTGCATGTGTCTGTGTGTGAGTGTTGTGTGCGAGGGATTTTATATGCCTGCTCTTGTGTCAGTATGTATGGCGCTGTCTGTGTGTGCATGTCTCTGTGTGTGAGTGTTGTGTGTGAGGGAGTTTATATGCCTGCTCTTGTGTCAGTATGTATGACGCTGTCTTTGTGTGCATGTCTCTGTGTGAGCGTTGTGCGTGAGGGAGTTTATATGCCTGCTCTTGTGTCGGTATGTATGACGCTGTCTGTGTGTGCATGTGTTTGTGGTTGAGTGTTGTGTGCCTCTGTGTGTGATTCTGCCTGTGTGTCTGTGTGTGAGTGGATTTATATGCCTGCTCTTGTGTCAGTATGTATGACGCTGTCTGTGTGTGCATGTCTCTGTGTGAGTGTTGTGTGCCTCTGTGTGGTTCTAGATATACCCGCGTGTCTCCATGGGTTTACACGTCTGCTCTCGTATCTGTGTGTAGGCTGTCTGCGTGCGTGTGTCACGGTGTACATCTGTGGGTCGTGTGTCTATATATTGTCTGTTACCGTCTGAATCTCTCCATGTGGACCTGTGTGCGTTTCTCTGACTGCACTTTTAAAATCCATCTTTCACCAAATTCAAAGATTTCTTCAGCGTACAAAGACTCCTTGCTGTGATTTAAAGCGAGATAGTCACGTGGTGACTTAATTATGTTTTATATATGTATATATATATATATATATATATATATTTTTACCACGAGAAAGAGATCCGGTAATAGGGATATTTTGTCCAGTCTAGTAACTGCAGTCAGCAGAAAAATTAATTTTACAAACCAATATATTTGTCATCCCTTTAAAAATAGCATTACAGGGCCTGAGTCACTCTACACGATATTTGACACACACACAGGCATTTAAATCTTATCTTTTCTGCTTTAACTCTCTATTTAACTCATCATGCAGTTTGGAGTTATAAATTGAGTTTGAATAATAAACATCAGTGCCTAGGTTCAATGTCTATAGTTGTCTAATATTGGATTCTCGGGTCTCTGGGACTATGAAGCTTGTGGCAGTATGTGGTTGCCTCTCTGATGAGAATAAATTATTATACATGCTGTGGGTATCTTATCACCCACATTTATAGAGATATAAACATCATATTATACAGTGGTGGTCACCTCTGTATAGTCGTCCTTCAGGTCAAATTTCCGTAATCAAAAGGAATTTTTTTGAGTCTCCTATATTTTTTGCCACTGAAATTATGAGGCAGGGGAGGAACAAATTATGTGGCAGAGTTGACTGCATTTTGCTGCAAGGAAAGGCAAACTGTGTGACATTTTTCACTTTTTGTGGCAGTTTTTCCTCCACTGTTTTTTTAATTTGTACACATGATAACAGTAAAAGACCTCCTTGTTACAATTAACACTCATTTAACATCTAAATACCTCAAACAGCAACTGAAAGGTGAAATATCTCTGTTACAAGAAAAGCCTGCTATTGTGCCCCCAACATGTGGCATGGTTTTGGGTAACTTTTGAACACATTTGATTTTGTCTGAGCTGGAAATATTTTTTTGTGTGAAAATCTGCACATATTGAAGGAAATGATGCATTGTGTAGTACGTGAAGCTGTCTCTAATTATGTGGAAAATGCTGCGGATGCAGAATCCCCTTAGTCCAGTGGCCCTGCTTATAATGCTGGCCCCATGGATGCACCAGGATAGAAACTGTCATTGCCTTCGCAAATGCAGCTAAGGTATAGATTGCCAACTTGCATGCAGTTGTGTGTAAGGGAAAATGCTAAAGGGGAGGGTCAAATAGGTGTGTTTTACATTTTAGTTCCCATAGGACATTTTGCTGACAATTAAAACTGCTAGAACATAATGATAACAAACCTGGCTTTAATGTAGAATTTTACGCAGAAAGTGTGCTGTTATGGTTATGGGTAAATCTGCTTGAAAGGGTTAATACATCTTATATAGTTTGGGAGTTTAATTTTCTAACACAGAAAATGAAAAATTCAAAAAATCTCTCAATCATATTTGCATTTTTCTTGTCATGTGATTGGAATATGAAAGGGGGTCAATTTTTACCGGCCAGTTTGTAAATCACAATTTGGGAAAATCGTGAATACAGCATTGTGAGTAATAAATCTAAAGCAAAGACGCAGCTCTTTGAGAGGCACTAGACCCCACGAGTGCTAGGGAACACTAAAGAGCTGTGTAAAACTACAATAAACCCTGAAAAACATCCATGTTAAAATTGTGAATTTGGTAACAAATTGCGACCATACATCTACCATTTTGTATTTGTAAAAAAAAGCAGCATTTACCAAAACTCTCAAATTTGTGAAAAATGACAGATTTTGAATTTTTAGGCGGTGGCTGCAGGGCCTGAACAAAGATTAGTCTGTGTATATAAACTTTTCTGTTCAGTGCTGAATGTAACGTCACAGAAAAGAAAATGACATTTGCCACTTGTGGTATGCAACGCACAATGCACAACACAATTCACGCCTCATGCCATGCTTTGCTCTTGGTAGACAGAATTTGTATTTTTTTGCACATGCCTTCAGTGAGGGATGCACCGAGCCTGCCATGAGTAATGTTATGCCTTGTGACCTGCATACCATAACTGGAAAAGTATGTTGATTTTTAGGTTTTAAGTTTGTTGACCTATAGCTGTTCTTCAGCTGTAGATTTCAGTGTATATTTTATTGCACCAAACTCAGCCTCCTTGTAATCTATGGAAACATTTCATGGTTCCTTGAGAAGCAAACATGTCCTCATGGTGCGGACAGTCCCCTGACCACCGTCCACTGTCCTTCTGTACCCCTTGTTTCATCAACATTCTATGCAGTGAAGGTCAGCTGTACTGGACGATGTAAGTACTGTCAGTGTCCGTGGTTAGCTGCACCTTGAAGCGAGCAGTCTCAGCGCCTTCTCACTTTTACAGGCAGAATGTTTTTTTTAACAGAGTAAAGGGTAATTTAGTAAAAGTCTATATTCGTAACTACGTAATTTTCACATCTTTTTTTTCTACAGGCGAGCAAACAGCAGAGCCCACTACTTCACTGTTTTCAATAAAAATAATTAGAAAATTAGAAAAAGCACCTTTTTAATCAACTGCCTCAAAATAGACATGTAATATAAAGATATATACATCGGATAGTATTTAATATAGTCCTGTTCTACCATTTGGGGTTCTGCTGACTCTTTGAAACCACTCTGCCTTAGGTCCTATGTTTTTTGATGGTACCAATTCCCCTTGATGGCAATATAGGACCATATTACATCGTTACATATTACATACTTTGCCGCATAATTTAAATAATCTGACATAATTCTTGAATGTCGATGGTAAAGCATTTCAGAGTGGGTTGGGGGCTCTCGTTATAACGCACCTGTATTTGACAGGAAACAAAGTATTATTTCCCATATTTCACACTTCCCTGTGAAATGTGTTTTTTTACCCCGCTACATTTACACATGTTTTAAATATATGTGTGTGTTTATATATTTTTATATTTACCAAGTAAAGTATTTTGTGAATATCACTGGTCTTTAAAAATAAGCTTTCCATTTGTTAACATCATCAACTCATAGGTAATGAAAAGTGCCCATGAAATGTGAGAAATACTTCACAAGTATCATGCAGTGTCTGTGAATTAAAAGTTTTATAAACACAATTACTTGTCTATTAAGGAAGAAGTGGCAGCTGTGATATGTGTTGTGCACTGATAAACATCTGAAGAATATGTTTTCCCATTTCAGTTTACTTACTACAGAGCTCCCTTACATTACTGAGAGATCGGAGCACAGCTCTGAATCAAGGCGCGGGGAGGAGTTCTATCTATGGACATATTTCATGTCCAGGGACCTAGAGCATATTTATACAATGGGACTTCATAGGTATCTTTGCCAACTACGGACACACCTCTCCAGGAGCTGTTCGGAAACTACTGATGTCTTTGGCCCAATGAGGCAGGGTTTGTGTTTCTTCCTCTGGGGGCACCTCAGAATTTAAACCCTTTTGTGCATTCACTTGAAGGAGCACCCATATTAATACTAGTATTCAGACTTCCTCCAATCAGAGGTAGGATGATGGGAGGGCTTTGGGTGTCTGTAGGTGAATGACAGCTTGGCTCGGCCAACAGATGCACCTCAACAAGAGATGCTGGCAGACAGCAAGACTGAAGATGAACACTGGCAAATTAAGGATTGAATGTAGGTTGTGAAAGCAACATTGTGATACTAGCGCCGGCCTATATTCTGAGAATATCGTAGACCCTCTAAGAGTCCATGACGTTCTACCTGAAACCAGATCTCTTAGATTTATCAACAACAAATTAGTCTGTAAACAGGCTCCTTCTGAAAGTGTAGAAGAATGGACGATGGGTTGTATTGTGAAGATGGACACAGATACTCCACATATCTTCAACCCTCACCAATTGACAATGTGTACAATTTATTTTAAGACAAAAATCTTCAGTCTACAAAAAACTAGATTTAATATAAAGTGCAGCTTGAATAACACCATACTTGGCATCTTTCTAAAAGAAAGAGAACTATCTTGTTGACAAAGTAAATTTTCAGGGTGAGGCATACCCATCCATTCATTATTTAGGGCCTCATTTAGATTTCAGCAGACGGGTTACTGAAATAGCCCATCCACCGAAATATAATGGGATTTATAATTTGGCAGACGGGCTATCAGTCACCGTTGTGATGAAGTAACACATCCGCCAAAATCTAAATCAAGCCCTGAATTTTCTGAGGCTATTCGCAAACCAAGATTTTCCATATTTTTGTTATTTGAGAAATTATTAAAAATGTTATTGTCAAGATATTACTGCTAAACAGTATGGAGGGAAACGTGCAGGGCTGCAGTCGTCTGATATAAAGTATTGTGTCGTTGGCCTACAGCCGGCTGTTGAGTTTTTTCAATCACATATGAGCATCCCTCATAGACCCAAAGAGTTTGCCTACCTCTTTGGAAGGGTTGCATTTATTTTTTCTACTCATTACTATTTTTTAACGAGAAGACTTTCTTATCCACACATACCATGGCCCAAGGTTTGGAGTTCACTTGAACTGAAAGAAGTGGGCCAGATGGAATTCTCCAGTCTGATTGTTTATTCCATTATCTTCTCTTATTTCTTATACTAGGAGATGATTCACAAATAAAAGGTGAAGGTAATGATTATTCACCAGAGCAATAGGCCTAAGAAGCAAAGGGAGAAATTTCTGTAATTTCTTTTGTCAAAATTATGTGGAATGTTCAAAAAAATCAGTGAAATTGTGTATTATTATTAGGCCTGGGGGGGTCCAGTTTAAATTACGCCAGCATAATTAGTGTAATTTCAGGAATTTTGTGTTACATGAAATTCCTGAACCTATGCCCTATTACGCAATCAGGCGTCTGTTCCCTGCAAAATTACAGCGCGGGAGCGCAGGAGTAACTCGAACGGCCAGAACGTGAGCGGCTGTTGCTCACAACAATTGTGTAAAATGCATCCTTCAGTGGTAAAAATTGTGCAACAACACATTTAGCACTAAAAAGTAGCACTAAATGGTGAATTTCCATTTTGCATATTTACATGCAATTTTGCATAATTTCTCAAAAGTTTTACATATTAATGCAAAAACAAATTATGTGACCTGCCACTTATCCACTATTTTTTAGTGGGAAATGCTTTGTCCTGGCTTTTTGGGGTATAGGACCCATTTTACGCTAAAAAACAGTGCAAAGGTCATGCGGGATGCAAACAACAGCTGCTCGTGTTCGGTTCACTTGAAGTGTTCCTGTGCCAGTAATAGGACTTTTACTCAAACTAAGTCTCAATTACATGACATAGCGTGATGGTGTAATGTAAGGCATTTTGTGTAGCAGACATAGTCTTAATGAGAAATGCCAGAAATGAAGTAAGATTACACAAGTATACATGACATTTCCAACAGGCCTCTTTAAGCCATGTTCCATGACCATGGTTGTGTTTTTCTTTCTTTTTGGAGACCAGTCTTTCTGGTCAATTAGATAATTATACCATCCGCCATCTTTTTTCTTGCACAGTAAATACATTTTAGCAAACGTCTGTTGTACTAAATCTAAAAGAACAATTAAACAAATCAATCCAGGATTACTATGGTTGACCTGTTCGGTGGATGATTATAGCCCTAACTCACTCCAGGGAATGAGGGACTGACCAGTTATGGTTTGAGGCTGGACTAGAAGGTGCGCGCTGATTGGCCTCCATGGGAATGGGTCTTAAAGGGGCCATCAGGTGTAAAGACGAAAACACACTTCTCTGTTCCCAGCCCAGTATTGTTAGAAATCATCCACGATAAGAATCCCAGAACGTTGCTTTGTTTGATGACGTCGCTTTGGGCCTTGTGGCCTCTTGTGACGTGATTGACTGGATGGATCCTTCATAAAGATGAAGTGCCATGTATGTTGTTAAACAATTCTTCTGTTTCTTGCCATGCCCATTGTGTGGTATGGTGATTTTTGCTTGATTACGCATTTAATATACTTTATTTTTCTATACTACTTTATTCTTGAAATTGTCCATGTGTGATTCAAAATATTCCTGCCTAATTTTTTACATGATTTCTTACCAAAAGGGAAATAACTAAGGTGCTTTTTACATCATTTTAAAAATTCAATCTTAAATCACCCTTAGAAGTGTTTTGTGCCAAGTACTGGCCTGTTGAGATATTTTTTTTTTTAACCCAGTGATCTGTTACAATTAAAATATAGATTCGGCGATCTCAGAGCTTCTCAATCTAAGGGACTTTGTCTTTTGGGGTCACACATGACTTTGATTGGGGTCATGACAGATGAACTCACAATGTGCAGACAATTAATTTAACACTGTACACACGAAAGTGATCACATGTTCTGTAAAGTTATTTTTTCACTCTACATTTCAATGAGAGTCTCACTCTAGGCGGGTCGTGCCCTTTTCCTGTAGTAGCAAGGAGCTCGAGCTCCTAACTGCTATGCATGGAAATGTATCTATAGAAATGCATATTCTAGAAGGCTTAATAGTCTCTTTAAATGTTTTTTTTTTCCCTGTGGGTCAGAATGAAAGCATGAGAAGAACTGTGGGATAGATAGATAGATTGATTGATTCTAAACCCATAGCATGACAGCACTGTAGGACTCCAGTCATACCCGCCCCCACCCCGTGCATTCCTGCACCCCTTCACCCCTGTGGAAATTAGGCGCTTTTCGCCCTGAGAGGGCGGATAGGTGGGGGGCACGAGCGGGCACACTGGGCTTTGCCACTTTAGCATGGGTTTTAGCGCTCGGCCTAGTCTGTACCCTGGTTCCGTACATTTCAGCACGCCCCCGCGAGTTAATCATTCTAGCTATTTCTACAACTCGTGAGTGTGTGAAAAATGTATGTAGCGCCTAAGGGTGGAATTCTCATCTCCGCGTGAAGCGCTGTGGTAATGGTGCGCACTCGGCTGGCATCGGCCCGGGCCACGGGGCTCACACCTCTCTGTGCTACATCAATATTTGTTCTGCAGCTCCTTCTAGAGGCACAGGGCCGTTATTCCGTGTAAGGCCCGGTATTTTTACCGCTCTGGTGGGGGTATACGAGCCGGCACAGGCGTGCCCCGACCTTCACAGGGCTGTGACAACCCACCTCTGCGGAGCCCCACATGCCGCCGAGAGGTGGGGACGTTACTGCTTGCAACTCACAACACACTAGGCGCTACACGTAAGCCGCCGAGTTATAGAGCGTGAATACTCGGACCACGTTAGTATTATGGTCTGGTTCTGTGTCACGTACACAGATGACGCCCATGTGGACGGGGAGTAAATGTGGCGGGCCAGGGAGACTAACCTCTTCTGGTGCGTCAGCCTCTTTCAGGCCCTTCTGTCTACCAGAATATTACATTAATGTCAATTTATCCGGCTTGACATTAATGAGCATACGTTAACTTTTTTGATGGGTGAAAATGTAAAGGTTTGCTCTAGCAGCCCGGAATTGCCGTATTCACCAACACGTCTGCACATTTCCCACTTAAAATGCTCATTTAAGGTTTTAAAGTTAACAAACCATCTGCAATCATTTGATTAATGGCAGTTTTGCTCACATTAACTTTTAATTTGATGTTAGTTACTGCTAGCATAGCACTCTGCGCATGCGCACTACACCGGCATTGCATTTCAGGCAGAGAAGGGAGCACACAAGCAAATTATTAATTATTAAAAACACAAATTGATATGACTGACTCAAAAAAGAAGCGCAAACAGTCCCAATTTAAGACAGAGACAGGCAATGCTTCTCACTGTTGCAAATATTTCTGAACATGTGTGACTTTTTGGAATAGGTGTCTATTTATAATGACAGCTTAAATAAACATCTTTCAAGCTGTACGATCAGTTCCTGTGCCCATATTGTTTTGTAACAAATGGGGAAGCGTGCATGCTAATGACTGGATAAACAATAGAAAACAACCATCGTCAAAACCAATAGGTCTGGGGTTGGCTGCCACGATTTTGGCGTTGAGATAGGCGAGTGGGCTGCCGGGCCCTCGCCGACATTAAAAAATTACTTTACACCAAAATATGTTTGGATTATTTCCATGGCAGCCCTTAGCAGGATGGAAGGAAACTACGTTGTGTGTTAATGTGCTGATTGCGATAGTGCTAAATGACGTCACTGACGCCAGCCAATGGCTGAAGTGGGCTGACACGTGCGAATT
Source organism: Pleurodeles waltl (assembly GCF_031143425.1). NCBI lineage: Eukaryota > Metazoa > Chordata > Amphibia > Caudata > Salamandridae > Pleurodeles > Pleurodeles waltl. The sequence continues at coordinate 1,693,280,490 of NC_090445.1, forward strand.
ACACAACAACAGACTAGTGAATGAAGAGGGGTGGCTGATAATCTATCTATCTATCTATCTATCTATCTATCTATCTATCTATCTATCTATCTATCTATCTATCTATCTATCTATTTATCTATCTTCCATTTCTTGCATGCTTGCCTTCTAGAGTGTGGACTTCTGTGTGTGTGTGCGCGTGTGTGTGTTGGGGGAGGGAGGCTCTAGATAGAAGATTCCTCTTACAGCTTCCCAGGTAGTGAATACTTCAGTGGGCCGAAGCCAGGGGCGTTGATCGTCAAGGCAAACACAGGAATTGCCAATGATGCTTCTGAGTATGGCAAGTCTTTCCGCAGCAGTTCTAGGCAGCCAGAGATATTTTCACCGAGTGACTGACCTTTCTAAAGAGTGCCTAGAGGCTGGTATGTTTTGTGATGGAACTGGCTGGTATGAAGATGGTGTTATCAGTGAACTCTGAAACATCCAAGACTTCACTATGGCTGGACAAAAGTTTTTAATATGTTAGCCTAGTCTTGCTGAGTTCACAATTACTGGCCTATCTTTAGTTTGTGGAGTTTCTCACTTTTGCTGCACAAGGCAGTCACAGAGGCTTCTCTTATGAGGGGTAGTTGGCATCGGTAACTTACAGGCATTTTATACTCAAGTGTATAGGTTGTTTAGCTTTACGGCAACCAAACACCTTGGAAGTGCCGATAAAGTCTCAGGTTTCTCCTCGTCCGTTCTTTCTGTTGACAAGCACCCTCAGTGACGTCATCCTGCCCACCTTGGACAATGGGAAACTGTAGTCCTATTTCTATGTTCATGAAAGCTCCCAATTTGTTTGTTTTCAAAATCTGTCCACCCCATCTAGCTTTCTCTCATAAGTACTCTAATGCTGCGCTAGGTACGCCCAAGTATTTTGGAAGCCGTTCATGGCTTGTTCATATATCACCCACCAGTTCTCTGCAACCACATCATATAGGGGATTCAGAAGCATTGTATGTGCACATGCGCCTTGAGACCCCTAAAGGGTGAGTAGTTGCGCTATACAAGCACTGATTGATTGATTGACATGCAAACCCTGCCTGGCTTTCTCTTGTGAATGCTCTGAAACTTTGTCACACCAGTAACACACATGCATTTTGTCCATTAGTGGATTTCCTTCCTTGCATTATCCTCGCAAGTGGCTCAACGCATGGCACTCACAGGAGTCCAGAATTTCATGCAAAAGCCGATCCATTTTTTATAGTTGAGGTGTTAAATGCTCACATTTTTCACCACACGTCGATCAGAGACCCTCTGCATGGAGGATGGACTCCTCCATGATGAGAAGGCTATGATGGCCGGGTGATGCAGAGCTGATGTTTTCAAGCCTTAAGTTTAATACGATTTTTCTCAGCCCAGAGTGTGATTTAGTTTCTTTGTCGTACATGTCAGCCATACGCTTTTTTTTACCACGAATGATGCATTTGCAGCAAATATATACTTTGAATGCGGATAATCATGCAAACTGGTGTAATGTTGCCAATTTTGCTTAACGAAGCGTAAAGCAACATTTCTGAAGTTAGGCGAATTATGACAATGTAATAAAAATTTCACCCAGGCCTAATTATAAGTGTATCTGGTAACAAAAATGTACCTGAAAAGCAATGAAGTTCCTTCTCTGTTGTCTGGATTTTGCAGCACACCTGGCCTGTTACTATTATGCACAGTGAAGCTCTGTACTGAAGTAACTTCACATAAGATATGGCATTTTACTTTTTAAATGGATTTCTTTATTTAATTTAAAGGACTGTTATTACAATTGTAATCCAATATTTGCATCTTGCTTGATAATTGTTAATTTAATTCCAGCATTTGTTTTCTTTGTTTAGTTTATTTTAGAACTTCCTTACAATTGTTTGACATTTAGTATGACTCACTAAAGTAATTCTTAATTTATTTGTGGCAAAGGCAGGTACTGTAGAAGCAGCCCTCTTCTGGCAGATGTGTTAAAAGTGAGTGAAGCAGAATGAACTGAATTGAGTTCCAAGGGAAGAGGGTCATAGGTAAACAAGAGATTACAAAATAAAAAAATTAGAAGGAAAGACATTGCAGGTAACACTCTTGTCTACCAAAAGTACCAAACTGTAGAGGTCACATGTTGAATTTTGTCACTACAGTTGTGAATTGTACATGCCTAAACTCTAACTGTTCTTCATTTCTTAAACCTAATGTTAAAAGTTTTTCCTTTAGAGCAAGTTGTCTCTCCTAGCCATGACCCAACCTCCCAACCTAACACAATCTTAGCTCCACCCCTTAATCCAACCCTAAATGTTAGTCCTAATAGTAACCTTTAGCAGCCCGAACCGAAACACCCTGATTTACATCTTTCTTTGCACATCCTGCCCTCTAACCCTAAACCAGCTCCTAAAGTCAACTTAAAACCAACCCTATCGCGTACACTAGCCCAAAATCCTTCCGCGGTCATAACCTTGCGGTACAAGATCCGTAACGGGATACCTCAATCCATCCACTTGCTAACCATGCGCATTCACATTTTTATTACTGTTTCAACTTTTTTTTGTACTCTACTTTTTACTCTCTAATTATTTACCTTTTTAATTTAATTTTTACTTCTTATTTTGCTTTTTCTTATTCTATTTTTTATTACTGCAAACCCCCTTTGAATATTCTACTAAATTCTCTGCAGACCAGAAGTCTCGTAGGCTGTTATCGTTTGGCCGGAGTAGGCGGAGAATCCTTCTTTCAGGAGGTAGACACATTTCATCACGTGCTTCCTCCTACATTTTAAATAAGGTCATGGCTATCATGTAATTCACAAAGGGGTTAAGAACTCCTCCTGGGAATCTGTGAAAGTCACAGATTCCTAAATGTAATTTAGAAAATCATTGTCAATTCGATGGCTCTCACATTTGATACTATTTTACATTATAAATGTACATAGGGTATAATTAACTGGAAATTATAGCCCAAAAAGCATTTGAATATTTACTTGTTTAAAACTGTTTAAATTCTCCTTGGAGAAATGTTTTTAATTGTGCAGAAGCCCTTTTCTTTAAACTTCAAATATTTTGCATTTGTCCCCTCTTCCGTCATATCCCAAATGCCTATAGCCCTCCAGGACATCATCTACTTTAGCATGTTTTGTGGTCAAGAAATACACTCCCTCTCCCTCTCGGGAAATTTATATCCAGATAAAAAGATATGATTGTGATGTGATATTGCTTTGTAAGTAAATGGCATTGTATGTGATCATGAATGCTTTGTGAATAGACAGTGTGCATTTACTCTCATAAATGCAGCCAATTGATTACTTGAATTAGATGCCGTGCACAAAAATTGATGTGAATTGATTCCACTGAGTCAAGCAGACTGAACCAAGTCTCTCTTTCTGCAAAGCTTGAAAAATTCCCAGTACTAGAGCAGAGAGGCTTAAGTCCTTCCTGACCAAATGCAGAAGCTGTTCCTATTCACAAAGCAGATTTGCTGGGGCATATCTATGTGTTTATTATGTGACATTCCCGTAGAGCAGAATAATCACCTTTATCGATTTTCCAATGATAGAGGATGATTCTCTGTTCATTGTTTGGCTTCTCCTATTTCACACATGTGATGATTTTTGTTTTCATTGTAAAATATCAAAAATCTTTAGTCAGCACATTTCTGGTACTTTTAACTAAGTGTGTGCAAATGCGAGAAGATTCTTGGATTGCAACTTTGCAAGTTATGTTTTTTGTTTAAAAAATTTATTATGATTTTCAAATGAATTAACAGCATCACTGAGGTTAACACAGTGATACGGCATGGACAATAAATGAAAAACACAAGCATTTCTGGAATTTACAATTAATGAATATACATATTTTTTAATTTTGAGATCTCGGTGAAGTGCAAAGCTCAGGAAATATTTTTTTAAAGTGGGGGGTCAGAATCAGTGGTTCATTGCTGCTTACAAAATCTGTTCCTTCTGATGCGCCAGGGAGGACAGTTCAGTGGGCTGACTGCCAGCAATCACTGGTATTCCATTGGCTCCAGTTTCAGCCCTCACTCCTGGTGAGTGAAGTCTCACGTCCACAACCACTAAACTATCCACCCACCAGCAGCCAATCTTCCCAGCCTCCTACCACCACCATTTGAGCACACTACCACCAGTGCGCCCATCTCCACAATGACCACTTCCCACACCTCTCACCTTAATAGGGTGGGGAGGCAAGGGATGTGGTGGCTGTTATGTGTATGTTATGATATTATATTATATTATATTATATTATATTATATTATATTATATTATATTATATTATATTATATTATATTATACCATATGTTATATCATGTTATGTTATATTATATTATATTATATGTTATGTTATGTGCATGTTATGTTATATTATATTATATTAAATCATATATTGTGTTATGTTATGTAATGTGTATGTTGTGTTATATTATATTATATTATCTTATCTTATATGCATGTTATGTTATATTATATTATATTATGTTATGTGTATGTTATGTTATGTTATGTAATGTTATGTTATGTGTATGTTATGTTATTTAATGTTATGTTATGGTAATTATACTTATAGAGAGCACATTCACCCAGAGGTGTCTTGGCTGTTTTTTTCATTTTCTGGCAGAGGATGTCCAACCCACAGGAGATTCTGTAAAAGGCCACTTGAAGGCGCCAACATGGGTGGGAGGGTGCGACTACACTTCAGGCAAAGTCCTGAAACTTTTGCTTTACATTACTAAGTGAAGACTGTATGTGGCATTGTGGCATGGTCAAAAGCTCTGCTCACCCTTTGCCAGAAGATGGAAAGTGCCAGTTCATACTCAGTCAAACATTTCTACCAGTGCCACACATCTAACCTCAGTTGGGCTACAGCACAGTGGCCGCCCTTCACGGAGAATCACAAAACGATGCTTTTTCATCATAGTGAATCTTCTCCGCAGTGAATCTCCCTGGGCCTCTGCGTTGGCATTTTTAATTTTGTTACAAAATGTTAATGATTTAAAGAACGCATTCCTGGCATTTCTATTACATTTCATGTTACAATTTGCCCCCCATGTCTTCACTCTTCCACTGCATATTCCTCCTTATGCAAAGAAAGCCAAGTGGTGGCCACACACAGTGCCAGCTTTTATCTGAACAACATGGTTTCATCACCTTGGTCTCTGGGGACCTTCTCCAGTCCGCCTGGAAACGCCTTGAACCATTTGTAGGTCATTTTAGAAAAGTCGAGCTGCACACGTCTCATTGGCATCTTCAAGTCTTGAGAGATTTATTCAGGAAGCTGCGGAACTTAAGTGGCAGCCATTTGCAATTTCACCAGCATGTGCCTGATGCTCATTCATGTCCAAAATGTCTTGTGCCTTTCGATGCCAAAACTAACACCGCCTTCCTCCATGAAAGGCTTGTGTTTCTTTTTCCTTTTTTCCTTTGCAAACCATGTTTATTTGTTAATAATATCACTTTAAGCAGCTCTCTCATGTCCTCCAGTCTCCCAAAGAATCCATCTTCTTTCACAAAAACCATTCAGAGTTTGTGTACATTTTCCTGGAGGTGTCATTGATGTGTTAGTGAATGGTTGTGTGTTTGTTTTAACTGCGCCAGCTGCTTGGCTTTACTATTTACAAGGGCCTACTGTGCTTGGAATGACCCACTTTTCAGACCTCAAAGCCCAGTTGACAGCACTTCCTAATCTTGCTCATAGTCGCACCCAGGGCAGTCAGGGGCATCAGCATGCAGGACTTTGGTGGTTCACATGAAACCTCAGTTTATGCAAGAGGCTGTTTATTGTCAGACCCACGAGCCACTAACAGACAAACAAAAATGATTGGGTACAGTAACAGGCAGTGCACCAACAAGCACACACAGACAGCACACGAACACACACACACACACACATCCACAAACACACACAGACACACACACCCACACACACACCCACCCACACCCACACACAAACACACACACATACACACACACCCACATGAACACCCACACACACATCCACAAACACACACAGACGCACACACCCACACACACACACACACACACACACCCACACACAAACACACACATATACACACACACCCACATGAACACCCACACACACACACACAAACAAACACACACACACCCACAGACACACATGAACAGACACATCTTTGTATGCAGTTGTGTGCACACAGACTAACAAACAGACACCGGCAAGAGTCCACACCTGCACACACACGCTCACATGCACAGGCACAGAAATAAATACACACACGCTCATGTGCAGTCATGCACACACAGCCCACATGCAGATCCAGACAAGATTACACACGTGTACACACACATACACATGCTTCCACACACAGAACACACATTAGTGCTATATACAATCATGCACAAAACTTAGTGTTTTCCTCATTGCCTAGTAGGTCCAATTTGTGAGTTGGTTACTTTTTAATTTTCGGAATTAATTTATATTGTAAACTGTAATGTTTATTATTGGTCATGGAAATAGGGTCTGTAGTTGGCTTACTGCTGCGATTATGCTGCTTCTGTTATTATTCTGGTCTGTTTCTGTTACTATTTTGGTGCAGGGATTCATACCACCATTGCTAGGGTGCCATCTTTCAACCTTCAACGTACACAGGTCTATTGCGGTAAAGCATGGCCAAAACGTACCGTTTTGTCCGTTGGTACTCAAAAAGGCAAACTTTCCCCCTCAAGAATGCATTTGGTTTACATTATCTGTTTGTTGTAGGAAAAAAGCCCTTTGTTTCACAAAAAACATAACTGTGAGGTTGCATGACACACACACTTGAACACCGTGCCTTCCCTGTACTCATTTGTCCATTAAGTGAAATTGAGCGCTATAATTCTTCTTGGGCAGACAGAGATTCAGGCGCCCACCTAATTTCTGATAATGAGTTTAATTTTTGTAATGTGGTACTGCAAGCTAATTGAAAGTTCCTTTACTGTTTTCTCAAGTAACAGTGGTGCTTCAGTATGTGAGTAAGTGATTGATCAGTAGTTCTGTGAGCGAGGTTTCTGTGACTTGTGAAGTCCGGGAATGTGCCTTGGGTACCAAATACTAACAGCAAATAATGGTTGGATGAGCGTTAGGTGGTCTCGATACGCTTGCCGCAGAAGCGCGTGTGTGCCAAGATGCCCACCTCCATTGGCACCTCTCGCCGAGTCCGCGTCCCTGCCATTGTCATCAGATTACTGAAATGGCTCCTTGAAGACTCACTGTTTGATGTGTCCTAGGAGAGCTTCCATAACTGCAACACAATCCGGAGCCTTAGAGAGAGACTACACAATGCAGTGTCCAACTTGTCCATCTCGGCCAATATATCGACTCATGGCTCGTAGGTGGAACAGCAATAGTTTTATGAATTTACCTTACACTTCTGCAATAGTCAAAGATTGTGGTTGAGAACACCCAGAAAGGTGTGTTGCAGTGCGGACATTTGACTTTACAGCCGCAAAGGAAGTGATGACTGTCCTGCAAATTCTAGTATCTGTAGCAAGTTCTGATCGATTACAAAACTTCCCCAAAGGTTCATTTAAAATTTACAAAATGTAAATGAACCTTTGGGGTTATCTGTACATTTTAGGGGAACAAAGACTCCTAATAGCATTTCTTCAATGTCGGCGTAACTCTGTACGTTTAGAGCTACCGAGGCCCTCATTGGGGCATGTTCAGCAAAGGTCCAGGGTGGTAGATTCTGGGACTGATATTCAGAATTAATACTATTGAGTTCATGTTAGATTCATTCTCCATAAATGTATCTTACGTTAAGATCCAGACCATGTTATATATACATATCTGCCCCTCCTGGCTCTACATTGAATATCCAAGCCTTTTGCCAAGGATAAAACCCAAGCCCTGCCTTCCTTAATCCAGCAGAGGAAACCTCAGAAACTGTCCCAGGAGGAACTGCGGAGCCCCCCAAGCAGCACATTAGCATCAGTGACTGTGAGCACTGTGTTTAACTCTTCCCACCCATCAGCACCCTCTCGCCAATTCCATGTACTGCAAAGTTTCTTTCCTTGTTTATCAAGGCTTGTAAACCTAACAGGAGATCCCACGTTTTGTGGGGGTGACCTTGACAAAGTATAACCATCTCAGTGCCTCTGACGTGTAGTCAGTTTCACATCACTGGACCATGTGGGCGTGTGAAGTTGAATAGGTAAACCGTTCAGGGTTCAATGTTACTTTTTAAAACTTTCTAGAACAGCGGTCTCTAAACTTTTTAATGCCTGGCCCCCCTTCAGAATTTTTTCACAATTATTTTATAAAGATGGCAATGTTTAAATATGTCTAGATGTATTTAAACCTTGCTGTTAAGCACTGTTACATTTTTTTAAACTGCAATAAAATGTTTCTGTTTAAAACAAAACACTGCTAATTTGTGTAATGATTCTTTTGACCAGAGCTTGCCCCCCTCTGCCCCCGGGATCACTTGAGGCCTCCCTAGGGGGGCCCGCCCCCCAGTTTGAAGACCCCTGTTCTAGAATCATGAACCTGAAACATTTTTACTAGAGCTGGAGACCAAGGTGACATTTGGGGCAGTGGAACCATTCCCAGCCCCACTCAGGGCCATGAGCTCCCTGCTCTGCGGCAACATTTCTCTTTCAGTCTCTTTACTCATAGCCACAGACTGTGTCTGGCTTTGTAGACTCTGGTGATGCAAGCTGTGAGTCCATATCAACCATCTTCATTTATTGACTATTACATTATACGGTTTCATCTGGAGCTGCACCTACAAATCATTCCCTGAGTATGTAAAACTATTCAGTCCTGTCCATGCACTAACTTTACTGCACACTCAGGGCATAACTGGTCTTATCCTTATCTCCTCCGAATGGGGTTTAGATCTTCAGGCGATGTGAGTGATGCAGAAGCTGGTCTGAGGCTTATGATATGGCCATGAGCGGTTGTGCCACTGGACGCATGAGATGCTCAAAAGAAGATAGCCTAGAAAGAGGAAACATGGATGTTCATGGGTTCCCACCGTGTCCTAAGTCCTCTACAAATTTGCCTTTAAGTGAACCACAGAGATCAGTGGATGGTTTTGCTGTCCATCCACATTTCATGTGACTTTTTAAGCAGTGACCTTAATTGGAGAGAGTTTTTTGGATTTGTGGAGTCGAGCCTGAAGAAATACACGCTGACCACACATCCTAGACCAAAAGAACTTCTGTGGGAGCAAAGTGAGGCAGAAACGAGGCTCTAAAATCTCCTGAAATAATAATGTGGTGGAACATGGATGACGTTGAATCTTCCCATCCCAACTATCAACTTTGAAGACTTTGAACTATCTGAGGGCACCAAAACTTCTAGCCTTGGTGCTTTGCTTTTAATAGAGACAGTGTTGCTGACACTAAAAAATTGAAAGTACTCGCTACACATCGGTTATTGAGGAAAGATAATCGAGGTGCAGCCTTGATGTAGAAGGCTGTCCTTCATTTCAAAGAATTCTTCTGGTGCATGCTATGCCTGACCAACATTAAGGATGACAGAGGAATCCTTTGTTTCAAGCACAGCCTTAGTTTGGGCTAGGAGGGCTGCTTGGCCTGCATCGCTGTGATTTCAGAAGCTGTTATTTCACAAGATGTCTATCTCTTGAATATCAAGTTTCAAACAAAAGCAGGGAGGGGCTGAGGTGCATTATCCAAAATGAAAGACCGCACCTGGCCCTCGACCTCAAAGCAACCTTTGCCTCATAACGTGGGAAAGGGTCATCCTCAAAGCTATTGCTTTCCTGTGCAGGACAAAGGCATACTTTAAAACTAAACCCAAGGCTGCATCAAGTGATGTTTGATCCAGCAAACAGAAGAGGTGCCTTTCGAAAGCATTGCTGTACGCAAGGCTGTCGGAGCACCTAGGGGGCTTATGAGCGCCTCCAGGCGCTAGCACTGGTGGCTGAAAGAGGCAGAGCACAGGGTATCAAAGAGAGTTAGAGGGCAGCTTCAGGGTGTCCTACACTTCGTCTCCATCTGCTCCCTCATATATCCAGGTTCTACACTCATCCCAGAACTGAGGTCCCGTAATCACGGCCTCCGACTGATATGAGAACACATGACCTGAAAGCCCTCGGCTTCGGGTGGATTAGAGACTTCAGTAGTTGGCAGTAGTGTAACCTTGAGCAGATATTCGCTAGTGGCAGCATTTAGAAGGGGGATGACAGACTCCTCTGTCGCTTTGCAAATGTTTCATTAGAGGAAAGCGAAGACCCAGTAATATCAACACGATGGACAGAAAATCTGCCGCCTTCCATTTATCTTTAATTTATTGGCTAATGCGCTGATTTAACAAAATCTCTTAATGAACTTGAGAGATGGGGAACAGAATTATTTTCTACAAGGCCTTGTCATTAAACACATATGAAGAGCTTTAGCAGATATGAGGGTGACCAGTCTTAAACGCATACAACCTATGTGTTCAAGTTAGCACAATCCCACACTTTCATTTTTATCCTAAGGTTCACTTTTCAGATTTTAATAGGAGCTTTTGCTTGAGTTATGTTGTTTGATGTCAGTCTCGGCCCTACTTGCTCACCCACATCATTGACTTTTGTTTTCAAATTTTCACTTAGCGGCTTTGTGTGTTTTGGAGCTTAACGTGTCGTTTTTCCGCACTTATTGTGTTGCTGCCTAAGAATAACTGGAGTCATGTTAAATGGACCAATGAACAGAAGAGTGAAAAGAATTCTTTGAACAATTAAAAGTAACTTTTTATTGGAAAAGGGATTTTACTGGTTTCATCCACTAATAAGATTATGTCAGGAACACAAGTACCTAGACGAAGGCTGATTGACAGGTTCCCCTAGGTTTATCAGAGTGTGTGACACTAAACCGCACGGTCTTTTGTCCCATCGAGTGAGCTGACGGAAACTTGCCGTACTAATCCTTTTATTCATGCCAGCCTTAGAAAAGGATCTCGGCCCTCTTGGCATCTTACAACCATCTCACTCCCACCCTTGAGTCCCTGGAAGAACATGCCAATGCTGGATCACATCCCGCTCTCGAGATTATCCATTGAGTCAAAAAAAAAAATCCTGCCATTCCCATATGATGCAGAACATCCTACAATACGTTTCTTTTCAGGTTTCATTTGCTTTAAAATGACAAGATGCAGTATTTCCCCATACACCCCACCCTTCACATTGAGCAGAACTGATTCTCCTTTGTCTTTCTTGTTGGCGCATCTATTGACGATGTTCTTACGCCTGCTGGAAAAATTAAACATCATAAGTGGATGGAAGAATGAAAAACAATAGCCTCAATATGCAACACAAATGCTCCTAGAATATTTGAACATACAGTCCTCCATTGCAATTATATGAAAAAAAAAAAAAAAAAAATGTAGCGAATTTCGGTTAACAATATAAAGAAAACAAATCAGAGTAAATTTCCTATGGATTTTAATTGTCAAGGATTTATAGTTTCTTGGTCAGACAGAATTCCAGCTTCGAAGGTAGACTAGCCGCAGTGAACGGCCTGCACTTATTACACACAAGCACGTATCTTATTCTCGATAGCCCCGCTCTTAGATTCCGAGCTTTGTTTCTCCTCTCAGTTGTGGAAATTCCTTTGTCCGCGTCCCGGTGGTAGCCCATTCCAGACCACGGTTCCCTGGGGCGCTCTATTTACTTGTCCAACTGTTTGGAAGTCTCTTAGCCTGGCTCTGAAACCAATCTTATTATTTCCACCAGCCCAGCACATTTCTTTCTCCGTTTTGCTGACTTGTTTTCAGCCCGCGCTAATACTCGTGCAGCAGGTGGGCTCCGACCCCCTTTCAGTTCAGCATCTCACTTTTAATTGCGCCCTGATGAACTGGGGGCTTTTCCGGGACACCTTGGGAATGTACAGGTATTGTAAAAGCTGTTTCGTCGCCAACAAGATTAGTTCTGTGTTTGAGAGGGTTGCTGAACTGTGAGAAAGAATAGATCACATTCTTTTTGGTCTTACAGCTACTGCCGTATTTTTAAAGAACTGCAGGGTTCATACATCGAAGTGAAAAATACAAATGAAAACATTTATATTGAAAAGCTGTAAAAACTCAAAGGAGTAAAGTTTAAAAGGCAAGGGAGGAAGGAAGTATAAAGAAAAGGAAGTATATATATTTTTATATACCTATATACCCAAACATGTATAAAACATCCACATTCCACATGTAAGAGTTCCACACTGTGTACCTAATATTTATTTATATATATATATATATATATATATATATATATAAATATATCAGACGCCATTCACCGCAACTGTACTAATGGACACAGACGCACACATTTGTTAGTAGGCCACAAGTAAAATTCCAGTGATTAGTGAGCCCAGGCGATATTACCCTGTCATATCCTTCCATACTTTCTGTGCTTTTTATGCTACTATCAATGTTGGAAATGCCAGAGATTATACATTACACCACATTGTGAAACCGAGACTTCGTTTGGATAAAATCCTATTGTGGGACCTTGGAAGAACGCAAACAGACTGAATCATGCACAATTTTGCCCTATTTTGCCACAGTAAAATCTGTTCTTGCGCCAAAGGTGGACCTGCGGATGCATTTAGCTCTAAGAAATAATATAAAATGCTGAAGCCAGCATTTTATATAATAAAGCTTCATTATGAGTAATTTTTTGGAGTATTTGGTGTAATTTCCACAATTACATGAGTTTGAACCAGGGTTATAAATTATCATATATCCAAATTGACAGGAGAAAAATGCTTTAGTCTGGCAGTTTGATTGTTACATCGCTTCATAGAGAAACTGCTCCCCTAGTGGTCACATGAGTTTACTTTACCTTACTATATCAATGTAACCCCTCTGCATCTTGCTTGTAAATATTCTTTTTGAACAAGCAAGCATTAAAAAGGCCTTGCATAAACCCTATATGAAGATGCTCAGAGTGCTATATGTTATTACCATTGGTAAAGGAGTGGTGGGTCAATTTGAACCTCTTCAGGTTTCACCTCACATGAATATGCCCCCTCCCCAAACAGAAGCAGTGTGTCCACATCTGGCCCAACCCCAGTAAAGGCCCCATCACTTAGACTGTCGGGTGTGTTTTTTAGAGCAGTTGTTGCTACTCAATGTTTCCTACTCCTGGATATGGAAATGCCCCAGAATGTTGCAAGCAGCTGTGGTCATTGAAGGAGGCCACCATTAAAAAATGCATATTAAGGAGAGATAAAGGCGCCGGTCACATATGTAACCATTTCCAATGTGTTCAGAGTCTGTGTAGCACCAGTAGAAGGTTTTTAAACTTACATGACCTTGTTAAATATATTTTTTGAAACCCATTCATCTCCAGTTGTTACAAATTCAAACGTTTAGTCATTCTGCAGCCAGGAACCTCTCCCCTGGCCTGGAAAGGTAGCTCAGTGAATTAAGCACCTACCACTGCCGGGTTATGTAACCTGAAAGCAACATGTTCAAAGCCTTGCAGAATTGACTCTTTGTAAGCGAAATAGTGACTGAACAATTCATTCTTCTGAGATCGATGGATCGAAGATGATTCCAGTGGGAGATCACCATGTAACTTATTTGGTTTATAAACAGCAAACATAGTGGTATTAGGCATTATGTAAAAATCAGCTTAAACTTATTGCATGAATGGATGGATTGATATCATTGGTCCCTGAGATTACAATATACTTCCCTTCAAAACCATGCAAAATCAAGCATGGCAATTTGACTACTTTTCATCTGTGCAAATCATCTTGGCTGTTGCCACAGCTCAGAACACTTGGGGGGGTCATGTAACAAAAATGTTATCTCCCCAACAACCCTCAAACATGAGATAGACGCTCAATAACCCATCTTCGACTGCTATCGTAACATGCTGGGGGTTAATGGGGGCTAATGCTTCTGTCAGATTCTAGACAGTTACAGGTATATTGGTGCATTATGGTGTTGCGAATTCACACTGTGCACAACTGCACAGCTCTCCTGTTCACTATCAGACGATTTAGCTTATAAAGCACTGGATCTGAAATTCTTACTGAGTTATGGGAGTTCAGTGACTTTGTGGAGGCTGACTTTACCCGGATCCAGTCAAGCGGCAATGTTTGTTTTGGACTGAGAATGTCATACACCTTTTAAATGTGGGCTTCCATTCAACTTATGCTTGACTTTTTGACCTCTGTGACACAGTTACACACCCACACTTCATGCTGTGCTGGTTTTGGATTTTATGCTAGTTATGAGCTGTAACTAGTGATTTGTAGGTGTCTGAGCAACAATCATCATCCGAAAGGTAGGACACACTTACTTACCACAACGGCCGGGTCACACAATTGTCATAGAAAGTGAGTGCTTGTCTTTTTTCTGTTGCTACTGAGATCTCAGACTTTTTGGAAATTCACAAAAATAAAGAGGACTACGTATGGAATTCGACACGGTGTAGATTTTTGCTACAGGAGAACATTTTCCTGAACTGTGCATTAGTACATTTTAATTTTTTTTTCATTTACTCCATCACCAAACCTTTTCCAGGTGAAATAAGACCTTCCCCTGAGACCTCAAGACACATTGGCCCTCATTCCGACTTTGACCGGCGGCGGTCGCCGCCGGCCTGTCGGGGGCCGCCAGAATACCGCTGCGCGGTCAAAAGACCGCCGCGGTAATTCTGACTTTCCCGCTGGGCTGGCGGGCGGCCGCCTTCAGGCCGCCCGCCAGCCCAGCGGGAAAGATGCTTCCACGATGAAGCCGGCTCGGAATCGAGCCGGCGGAGTGGAAGCTGTGCGACGGGTGCAGTGGCACCCGTCGCGTATTTCACTGTCTGCCAAGCAGACAGTGAAATACATGTAGGGGCCCTCTTACGGGGGCCCCTGCAATGCCCATGCCAGTGGCATGGGCACTGCAGGGGCCCCCAGGGGCCCCGCGACCCCCCCTACCGCCATCCGGTTCCCGGCGGTCGGACCGCCGGGATCTGGATGGCGGTAGGGGGGGTCGGAATCCCCTCGGCGGCGCAGCAAGCTGCGCCCCCTTGGAGGATTCAATGGGGCGGCGGTACACTGGCGGGAGACCGCCAGTGTTGCCGGTCCGACCGCGGCTTTACCGCCGCGGTCGGAATCCCCATTGGAGCACCGCCGGCCTGTCGGCGGTGCTCCCGCGGTCCTCCGCCCTGGCGGTCTTTGACCGCCAGGGTCAGAATGACCGCCATTGTGTACATATTGTGTATCTAGTGCACTGTTCTTCCCAATTTGCACACCTAGCGGCATATTTACAAGCCGCTAGCACCACCTTGCACATCCCCAGCATCATTTGGTTTACTCTAAGGTGATGTTAAGGAGGCCTTTGTCTCGTGCCGTAGTTACAAAGTGACACAAAGTTGTGATTTGTGCCTCACATGCGTGCAACCTAACGTTTGAAATCTACATGCATGAGATTTACATGTAGGACATCTCAGCTAGGACCACGGCATGCATGTATAGCATTTATTACCACAAACATCTTTCACATAAATATAACCATAACTGCTGAATTTCTACTTTTTTGCGTGGGTAAAACGTGAACCTAACTATAACGATCCTGTAACCTTTGTTATTATCAGTGAATATATATCTACATTAAGTATCTAGTGTGTGTGTACATATTTTATCTCTCTCTCTCTCCATATCTATCTATCTATATATATATATTTATATATATATATATATATATATCAAAACAAGGCCCTTTCAGGTGACGCATAAAATATGCAAAAAACAAAGGAGAACTCTGGGAAGTTCCCAATTTTAGGTGGAGAGCTGCTCTAGTAAGGAGCACCCTGCAACACCAGCAACACTCTAGATTTGCTCACCTCAAATGTCTGCTTATCTAGCAACGTTTTTAAGCATAGGGTCAGCACAGTGCTATCCACGCAGCAAATATGGAGTGTCGCTGGTGTTGCAGAGTGCTACTTACTAGAGCAGCTCTCCACCTAAATTTGGGAACTTTCCAGAGTTCTCCTTTGTTTTTTGCATAATTTATGCATCACTCTAACCCTGAAAGGGCCTTGTTTTGACATATATGCCGAGGCCCCAAAGCGGCGGTCTGAGCAGGGTTCCAGCAACCCGTATAGGTATGCTCAGGGACTGCTGTAAGTTTTCCCAAATAGTGTTTATTGCTAGCTTCCCGTGACATGTTTCGGCCCAGCCGGGCCGTTCTCATGGGTTACAGGAGTTCAGCTGCACCCGAGGTGAAATAGACCAAATAGTAATGAAATTATCATATGATCTGACATACCCTTGATTTACTACTTTGGTGCTATGCTTCAAACACTGCTGTAAAATTTGCACCTGCTGATACCATCCGTTTCCTGCCTGTGAAAATGTCGAACCTTTGTTTATGTTTACTATTTGGTCTATTTCACCTTGGGTGAACTCCTGTAACCTGTGAGAAAGGCCCGGCTGGGCCTAAACGCGTCGGGAGAAGTCAGCAATAAACACTATGGCCCTCATTCTGACCCTGGCGGATTGAATCCGCCAGGGCCGAGGGCAGCGAATGCACCGCCAACAGGCTGGCGGTGCATTCATGGGCATTCTGACCGCGGCGGTAACGCCGCGGTCAGAAACGGGAAACCAGCGGTCTCCCGCCAGTTTCCCGCTGCCCATGGGAATCCTCCATGGCGGCGCAGCAAGCTGCGCCGCCATGGGGATTCCGACCCCCTTCCCGCCAGCCTGGTTCTGGCGGTTTACACCGCCAGAACCTGGCTGGCGGGAACGGGTGTCGTGGGGCCCCCTAACAGGGCCCCACATTGCTTTTCAGTGTCTGCTTAGCAGACACTGAAAAGCGCGACGGGTGCCACAGCACCCGTCGCACACCTTCCACTCCGCCGGCTCCATTCGGAGCCGGCATCCTCGTGGAAGGCGCTTTCCCGCTGGGCCGGCGGGCGATCTTTTGCAGATCGCCCGCCGGCCCAGCGGGAAAGTTGAAATGCCCCCCGCGGTCTTCTGACCGCGGGGCGGTGTTTGGGCGGTTTCCGCCCGGCGGGCGGCGTCCGCCGCCCGTCCGGGTCGGAATGAGGCCCTATGTTGGCAAACTTACAACAGTGTCTGAACATATCAGGAGTGGAGAGATACCGTGTGCAAGTGGTCTGAAACTATATTCATGATATCTGTGACTTTTGCTGGCACTGACATTTATTCACAACCTCACTCATTAAGCCAGAAATTCTAAGTCTCCATACACCTGTGAAATGTGTTCTCAATCTGCACAGGAGTTCTTGTTCCTTTATTTTTTAATCTTTAATTGAAATAGTGCTGCATCCTTAGGGCGCAGGGGAAATCTATTTCTTCGTAGCCCTTAGAAGCCAGGATTGATTACTAGGTTAGAAAAGTGCTTCATCCGCGTGGATTTTCAGAGAATACTGGGAAACATTTTCAAGTTCGATTGTCAGATGTATGAGTGAAATCTCTTGGTACTTAGCAGTTAAAAACTTCTACATTTAGTCTAAAAATGAGCTGCATTAGTTTTTTTTTTAGGACTAGACTTCCCTTATACCAAAGCACTTAGTTTAAATACACATATGTTACAGGCCTTAATCGTGCAAGGTGTCAAAACAAATTTCTCGCTTTCTCTGCTGTGAAAAAGTTGTTTTGCAAACAGATCCCACATCTACTGCTAACCTGGTTTAGGCTTTCTGTTTGTGTAGCCCAAGGGATCTGCGCCTGTGTTATTGCAAGGAACATAAACCTAGATGGGAAAAATCTTCAGGGATTCCATTTCAGAGCCTCTGAGCCCCGGCTCCAGCCCCCACCAGAGGCTGAGATGATTTGTGTGCAGGGGGCTGTGACCCAGAGAGGCATCAAGCTGAATGGTAAGAAAACAATGAGCTCTGAGAGGCAGTGGGTAGCGCAGGGAGGACCCGAGTAAGACCCCACAGATGTTTCAGCTCAGCTGGTGATGCTGACAGCATCCTCCACCGGCCGTGGACTGGAATTTTTCGTTCTCTGCTCTGATTGATATCTAGGCTGTGTTAAGCACGTCTGCCCTCCCTTTCTGAACACTCATAAAGTAACATCCCTTTTCAGCTACGTTGGTTTTTATCTAAAAAAAGTGAGGAATATGAAATGGAATGAATTTGAAAGTATGTCAACTTTCTAAAACTTCACTAGAGGAACTCTTATTTCGCTTAGTCTTAGTTTGTTTAATACTAGTGGAGTACAGAATTTGGCTAAATTTCTTTTATGCAGTTATTCAAAATTTCAGAAAACTACATGAATTATGCGTAACTATGCAACATGCACACCGGAATTTATTGTTGTATTCTTGCGAAAAATGGCTTTGTCATTATATTTTAGCAAAAAATGCATAATCGCACTCGTTTCTCATGGTAGGGAGCATTTTGTTTTTAATAAGTTTGGGCTAACAAAACACAAGGGCAGCAGCAGCCCCTCGCGTTCTGGCCATCCTGATTCTTGCATGTAATGCCATATAATTAATTGCAGTGGCATAATAGAATAATTTCAGGAACTTTGCGTAGTCATTGTAATGTGAAATTCTCCAAATTACACAAGATTATGTGGGCGTAAGGAACGTTTCGCCTTTGCCTATGTAATACAGAGGAACACAATTTAGAGAATTTGTACTGAAAAATCTTGTGAGCATTGAACATTCTTTCCTTTTAATTTCAGTGCATGTCCATGTAGTCGAGTTAGAAGATCCATGAGGTCAGACCCACCAGGCCATTTACACTTACCCAGCTTTCCATTTTTCACATCCCTATAAAAGTTTTGCAACTGACCCATTTTACTCTCTTTTAAACACAAAGTTGGTTTAAATAAAATATACACTGTAACAGGTTTTCTGCTAAGCAAGGCATTGCTCAATAAAAGGTAGGGTTGAACAATGTACAAATTCTGTACATTTGATTAAGGTAGAGCTTTATTGCATTAACATTGATCCCCAGTTAATTTCACAGCCATCCTGAGGGTTGACGATGAGGTTGCAGTGTCCTGACTATGGGGGTCATTCTGACCCTGGCGGTAATTACCCCCATGGCGGAGGTCGGCGGTAGCACCGCCAACAGGCTGGCGGTGCACCGCTGGGCATTCTGACCGCGGCGGTTCAGCCGCGGCCAGAAACGGAAAGTCGGCGGTGTACCGCCGACTTCCCGCTGCCCTTGAGAATCCTCCATGGCGGCGGAGCGCGCTCCGCCGCCATGGGGATTCTGACACCCCCTACCGCCATCCTGTTCCTGGCGGGTCTCCCGCCAGGAACAGGATGGCTGTAGGGGGTGCCGCGAGGCCCCTGGGGGCCCCTGCAGTGCCCATGCCAATGGCATGGGCACTGCAGGGGCCCCCGTAAGAGGGCCCCACAAAGAATTTCAGTGTCTGCTTTGCAGACACTGAAATTCGCTACGGGTGCAACTGCACCCGTCGCACCTTCCCACTCCGCCGGCTCCATTCTGAGCCGGCGTCCTCGTGGGAAGTGTGTTTCCCGCTGGGCTGGCGGGCGGACTTTCGGCGGTCGCCCGCCAGCCCAGTGGGAAACCCAGAATGACTGCCGCGGTCTTTTAGAATCACCCCCTATGTCTTGACTTCAATGTCTTTGGGTAAATTCGTCATGTTTTTCACTGAAAGTTATGTAGTGTTGTAAAAAGTTGGCTGAGCATTTCTTTTACAAATGTATGAAGTATTCTTTTTAACGGAGGAAGGGAACCACAGTCCTAGCCATTTAAATTTATTCTGTGATTTCACAGTGCTTAATTTTTTCAATTGTATGAACATTTTAGAAAATATCAAGTGAGTGAGAATAAAGGTGCTTTATGGTATGCAATTTTGTTGCAAGATAAATTTGAAAAGATCACTTATGTACGTCGACACAGGAGGTCAGGTACCATTTGCTCAGGACTAAGACAGTAAATGGCTAACAAATTAAGAATGCACCGCATGTGAACCTAGATATTTCCCTTTCCGGACAAATATTACAAGTGGTTTGTAATCAATTCCAAGGCTGTGGTGTTCAAATTTGTTTTTCTTAATATCAGCTGACATAAACATCATGTCCTAAATATGGTTTCCAAAGATATTGAGCTATGCAAGTAATTATCCCCAATGGGATGATAATTTATGAACGACAGTTAGAATAACATATTTATTGGAGGTGAATTCTGACCATTATAATTTTGAAAAACAGCTGTCCGAATTAGAAAGTTGACGTTTCGGCCCAAAGAGCACTATTACAGAGGGCCATCATCAGGCCTGCATCAATTTGACAAAACACCTGCTGGTATTGTCAGTTTAAAAATAATATATTTCAACATCTATACACTGGATAACTGATTAACTTTTTCAGAGAAATTATTGTCTTAGAATTGGCAATGTTTGTAATGGCTTAGGAGTTTATTTAGCAGGCATGCATTAATTTAAACTCAAAGGTCTAACATACATGTTTTCAAGACAAGTTTCTTCAAATCTACATAAGAAGTAGACGCTCAGTTGACCCATTGGCTACATCCCTTGTGTGGTGTTAACAATGCTATAGACAGTAGTACTGCTCAAACTGGGTTAAATGCAAAGTTCAAGAGGCAAAGACTGAAATTTCATCCATCCCAGTGTTTCACGTTATCAGTTTCCCATTTCTAAACCTCTTGAATGAGTGGTCATTGTACAGTTAGATGACAGTCAAATTCCTTAGAACACCACAATCCCTTGCGGACATCTTCATATTTCAGTTATAAAGGACCAGACTCTCAAATCGTTTTGCTCATGAACAGATTAATTTTGCCCCTGCACAAGTTTACAAAGTGGATTTGTGCATGTGTGATGTGCAGGTGCAAATTGTTTTGCTGTCATATGTCTTGGTGATTTTAGGTGTGTCAGGTGCACATTCCACAGCATCCAAATTTCGGAGAGATGCACTGAACTTTGTATTTGACATACCTTACGATTCCCTATAGTAGTCTTTGGTCTGCACTAGGGAACCCTGGGGATCAATGGAGGCAGCTAACAACATTGGCTTTTGTCTCTATTTCAGTCCTACTCTCCACTGCTCATGTGGTGGATGATCAATGAAGTACTGATTGACAGGAGCAAGATCTTAAGACCTGAAAGTTCTGTTTCCATGGGTGCTCTGTGCATGGGAGCAGGATCTGTCACAACATTCACATGGCCCTTAGGAGACAGTGGACATGGGCCCATTACTTTGTTAAGTGTGAAAGGCTGGACGAGATCTGTGAGGACAGCTTTTGCGCTCACCCTTCTTTTGCTCCATGGCTCTTCGGGTCACTGGTTCAGTTTGTGAATTGTGAACTACAACTAAGGAAAATGCATCCATTCATCTGCAATCTGCATGTTGTCCCTTGCGAATGAGTGTCTCAATCTTTGTGAGACTGGACCAAAGTATCCAAAATAGTTACATATCAGAATTCCAAGTGTTGGGGACTCAAAGTGCAACGATAATAGCTTGCTTCTTAAGCAGCCACCTCATCTCCCGGGTGCTCACATCTCCAGACAACAGGGGCTGTCATCACAGGGGTGCTCTGCCATGTCTTATCCGGAAGGAGAATTCCCTTCTAATTTTCACCAAGTGATTTTCAATGAAACCACAAAGGTACTTTTTATCAGATGTCCAAAGCTCTACCTTTGCCATTCTCATTGCTTGCCCTTTGATTGCTCTTCTTTGCAGTAAGTAAACATCTTGTTCAGAACTGAACATCAGGGATCCCTGCTAGGAGTGCTGGTTGACCAGTTACTTGTACATTCTACTTCATCCAGGTCCTGGTGAACTAGTTTCTCGGCATCTGTGGAGAAACCTCCGGTTGGGCCAAGTTGACTCTTGAAAGCACTTCTCTGTGTTTTAAGTTGTCTCTAATTTTTGATCATATTTGTGTAACCTTATTTTTTCCAGCAGGAACTTAGTCATGTAATGCTTTGTGTGACTTATTGCAGACAAACCATTTGTAACTGGCCAACTGGATTTTCCACCAGAAAATATGCCTGGTATCATTCAGTCATATAGATGGTAAGCAAGCCTCCTGATGAAGAAGCAATCCATGTTTCTTGTGTGGCCTTCTGGTGATAAAACATGCCAGGTTGCCATGTTCTGAAAACACTCTATTGGGCTATGAACGGTTTCCACAGAAGACACCACAGATGTGTACTCTGCTGGTAAATAACTATGGTAGAAATGCAGTCAAGACCCCCGTGCAATGATAACTCAAAGAAGGGCAATCACTCTATCTTAGTAAAGGATACAGTGCCACCTTGTAGTCACCAAACTCCAGGTGTGCAGTGACCCCTAGATGTACATTTTCAGGGACTTCCTGATAATTCCACAAACATTTCTTTAGCCGTTGTGTATCCCAGCTCCGAGGCCCAGCTCTCCCTGTGCTGCCGCATCGCTCTCGCTCCTGTCGTCTTCTTGCTTTTCCTTTGTTTTTACTGCTTTCTCCTTGCTTTTCCCCCATTTCTTGAGTGCCTTCTCCTTGCTTTTCCTCCGTTTTTACTGCTTTCTCCTTGCTTTTCTTCCCATTTTTTGCACCTCCTCCATTTCCCTAATTCTCACTGGTCTTTCTGTGCTTTTCCCCCCCATTTTTTGAGTGCCTTTGCTTGCTTTTCACTCACTCTCACTGCTTTCTCCTTGCCCCCCTGTTTTTTCTGTGCCTTCCCCTTGCTTTTCCGTCATTTTCACTGCTTTCTCCAGGACTTGCAAGTGCTTAGGTACCTGTAGGCGATTAGCCATGCTTTACAAATCCTGATTAATTTATTGATTCATGTATCAGCAGGCCCTCCATGAAATCGGTTTTGGAGTTTTCAAATATAGAGTAAGATTTCGGGATGCTTATAAAAATCTTCTATATCTATATAAAAATATTCTAGAACATTTATGATACAACTGTATGTTTTATGGCTCCAGAAAGTGTTCCTATTTGGGTGCTGTCACTGTTGTAAATAATTGTTTCAGCTTTTTCTGTGCACTTTTCTTGTGTTTCTGTCCACAATGGTTGTCGCTTCTGCTCACAATTACCAAAGGTCTAGTCAACCCAATCTAAGCTAAATTCATGTCAAATATAACTCTGCTTCAGTCAAGCAAATAGCTGATTAACACTGAACTTCTTCTGGTTTGCTCATGTTCTTATTTGTCCAATAGGGTATCATTGAGCCAATTAAGATGAATCGTAATGTATTCAAAGCATTTGCATAGAGAATCACCCAATGTACATCATCTACATAGTGCAGAAAAAACTGGGTGAAATTAAGTGTTTGCCCTAAGCAGAAACCTTCTAAAACCAGAGGCTGAGTACCTAAAAAGAGGATTTGTGATAGGTAGCGGGGCATAAACATATGAGATAAAATAAACATTTTAGCTCTTCCTAAGAGTTGTGCATTCGTCAAACTGAGATATTTTTTCAAAGCTGTGCGTGATGAACTAATATAAATTCGTCCATCATCCATTTTCGAGAGGAAACAAACATCTTGGTATTTTAAATAACTCATTGGCTGAAGCAGGCTGCATTAATAACATTATTCAGATACCTTGCTGCCCACTTGGAGAAACGCTTTGGACTGATTGCAAAATGCTAACATCTTCACACAGTAGACTTGCAATGAAGGTATATACACATTTTTTAAAATTCATTAAACTCTAAATGACTACACACAGATGTCTTTGAAAAACGTAAATTCCAGGTATGCTGTTAGTCCTGTGTGTAAACTCCAGTAAATTCTTGATAGAGTGAAACTGCACATTAATACAATGGTGGAAATGTGCAATAGCACATTCATAATCTCCTACAGTTTCCTTTTCCACACAGAGAATATATCTATCCTCATGGAAATGCCCATAGTTCTGCAGCACCATAGAATATGACTATGTACGCAACTTTCCCGAGAGAGGCTGGGGCGCTTTGACAAGATATCCACACACAACAAATTTACACACAGAGGACCTGATGCATTAATCTTCCTTCTATTGCTAGGCATCATTTAATCTTAGAAATGTAGCTAGACATGAAGCATAAGATGCTCCTAGTTACAGCAAATTCCTGATTAATTAGACCCTTTATAGTAAATATTTTTTACAGCTGGTGGTAATTCTGAAAATCTCCCATAGATAACAAACTATCTTGAACAGGGTTAGATTGCTATGCAAAGGGTTTCCCGTCTGATGCAAACAGTAACTATCAAATTGAAAGCTTCTCTTAGATACAGCAGTTCTTACTGCACTTTTGGCATTTCTAAGCACTATAAATGACATGCGTCACTGTATATTGACTTGCTTTCAAAGACTAGCCTTCTTCTTAACATTCAAGGTTTCCTGATAGTGTTGGCAGTGGCCTTTAGAATGACATTGTGTGAGTTTGTTCCCTCTCCTGTGTAATTATAACTTTAGGTAGCATCACAGCACACCACGGCCAGCTGCGGCAGAGTGGACTTCTCTTTGTGGGTGTTCCCTTTGCGGTCCTGACATAATTATTTGTGAATATGCTGTGTTCCTTGTTTTCTTGACCCCGTGCTTCTGTGTGACACTTACGCGCAAGAGTACATTTGTGCCTGGCTACTTGTCTCACCTCAGGTTACCTACCACAGCCCTACCTTCTCCTCTGCCAGGGGTTCACGTAATCAGTCAAACTACAAGAGGCGCTTTGTACCAGGGTGCGTGAAGTCTTGCCAGTCAGCCGCCATGCGTGTCCGGACCCTATTGAGTTGCAAGAATCTTCACTGAGAACAAGACAAGTATGTCCAGGCACAGGGTCTTGCAAAGTTGACGCAGGCTGGGGTAACTTGATCGTGTCCTCAACATGTCAGAGGGCACCCTGGGACTAGGGATAAATAGCAGTGAAGGCGAAAACCATGAGGTGAACCAGCAGGCACAGATGAAGAACGCCCGCTCCTTCTATTCACTGAGCTCATTTTTACAACAAACATAGGAACCTCGCTGTGAGCAGAGTTCTCTCTGTTTTTTTTAAGTTGAGTATTGACTGGAGCATTTTAGTTAAAATCTCCCTGACACACCTCAAATGATTTATCAACAAACAGGTATGTTCCCTATGTTCAGCAAAAGTTTCACAATCTATTTTGAAATGTTTGATCTCGTTCAGGATTTCTTTACTCTACTCTGTATTGGGTAAAGTAAAAAAAATGGGCAAAATAGTGTTGGCCTAGTTTGCACCAGTAGAATGTTTCTTAGGTGCATCTCCTGGTGTTCAAACATAGGCCGCTGAGGAAATATATTATTTTTAACTTTAGTGAGTGTTCAGACTTCCCCAGTTTTATGCAGACATCCTTTCAGACCCCACCGGGGCTTTAAATATTCCTTCAGTGCTCACATTTACCTGCGGCTTTTATCCATTCTCAGTGATGGAGTGGGATCCTTTGTAAGCAGGACGTCCGTGTCACCCTGAAATCTTTATATTCATACCACCCCTAAAGAAGCTGGCTTTCCAATGATTCAGCATTCTCAGAAAAGGCTCCATAAGTATAGGTAGATGGAACTTACTCAAAAAAACTGGTTGACAGGGATGAAATTCCAAGACCTTGAGTCACAGAGACCGGATCAGAGGACTTTATGGCTTCCAGATCGCAGCCACAGGCAACCAACCTGTTCACAGCGATGCCTTCTGATGCTTAGGTGGTAAAGTGGAGATACCAGGGGGCAAGTGGCTCTGCAACACAGGGGGGCACAGGTTGTTACCACACTGGAAAAACCCTCAGAAGGTTGGAAAATAACCTTCTTGCTGTCACACGGCAACGTTGGGGACCATTGATGAGTTTTGACCTTGTAGGACATTGAGCCACCCAGGTGCCATGGTCCAGGTATGGCTAAGCATGTTTGGGGAAAGGTAGACCCAAATAAAGTGGAATGTTTTGCTGTTACTCCCCAGAGAGCAATCTGCAGAAGGTTATGTGCAATGCTTTTGTGGTTGGAAGGGTTGTCACAGAATACATTTGAACAATGAGACAACAGATCCCTCAATATAGCATCCATCTCACCTAAACACTTACCTTCAGATTAATAGGTCATCCTGCACCCCTTTGCCCTTAAATCATAGCAGGGCACACTTCACCGAGCCATTTATCATGGCTTTAAGGGATAGCACACACATCTCCACATCTTGTGGGCAGTGCGGCGGAAGCAGGATTGCGATACTTTGAATCAACGGTTCCATGTGTTCCCCGAAGACCCTCCTTTCGAACTGATGCTGAGGGAGCAGTGTGGACCAGTCCTTTGGAGCCAGCTGCCTCCTGGGCCACAAGCAAATCATAAAACACATCTGCCCTCCAGATGACACGAAAGCATGAATGCATAGATCTTGGACACGTTATCTCGATCATATTTATTGGCAGATCTTCACAAACATTGCACGTATATTTTTAGAAGGGAAGAAAAGAAGAGATCATCGGGAGGAGAGTTTGTCACATATGTGATGCACCGACAGCAAAGATACTCTAACACTAGATCCTGACAAATATTTTCTTTACTGAGGATCAAATACTCAAAAAGGCACAACTTAGAAAAAGTGCTAAATGATGGCTTGTGAATGAGGGAAAATAATTCCTTTTTTTATTCAACACTTTGTGCTACAACCTCAGTAGCTTTCAGTAGACTGTATTGCAGTGTTTACATAGCTCCTACTAAACCTGATGAGACTAGACAATTCTGAGTGGTCCTTCAGATGCAATTGAATTTGCTGTGCATGGTTTGTAGCGTGTGAGTTTATATAGAAGCCTATATACGGCATGTTGAGTGTCACTTGTGGGGTTTAACGACGTGCTCTAAACCCGTTGCCATCGAGCTGCTGTGTTTAAGGATGGAGTGAAACAGCGAGATGTGAGTGAGATTGTCTCGTTTTCAGATGCTTCCCATCTTCAAGCCTGAGATACCTTGAGTTAGCTCCATGGACTGAGCTTTGCCCAAAGACCTTCCTGTACTAGGTTCCAATCCCAATAAGACCAGCCCAGACTTTCTTTCTTCTGGCCTGGCACCCACAAACACTGCAGTTGTGTTGGATAAAATAAGTCTAGAGATGTAAATGCTTGAAGATAGTTCCACATGGGCTGTGTAATGCACTGGGAGTCATTATTATTGTTTACTACTCATTCTGGATGTGACAGTCTCCTCTACTGTCATTGACATCAGTGGCAATCAACGCAAAATAGAAGATACTGGTCATGGTCCACAGAAACATCTTGAGGAATGCAGCCTGATAACTTTAAAATGAACGATCCCTGCATCTCTTAATCAATTCATATATATATATATGTGGCTATTCCTTTTATCCTTTTATAAGTTTAGCTACTTAAAGTTTGACCATCAGAGATACCAGCAGGTACTTCGTGGCATTCCTGTCCCGCCATCCTCTTCCTTGAGTTAGAACTTTGTAGAACATATGATGAAATTGCTTCTTGTATATCTGAGCCCGTTCCAAACAAAGTGACTGGTTGCTCCAGCCCATCAGTTAAAGCCAGGCAATCACATGCCTTGAAAGCACTGACAAAGCAAAAAGAAAGTGATGGGTGGAATGCCTGAATTATCCTCAGCCCCTCGTTAGACCTGGGAACTGCATTGTAAGTTTTGGAAGTTGCTGCAAGGTCCTGATAAAGCTTAAAAACTCTCATCCACTAGAATTACTCAAGGCTGCATCCCGGTCCATTGTTCTTTTGCTTACCATAAGGACACAGCCAATGGCGGCTTTGGTAGTGGAGGTTCGACTCTTCATATTGGAGCAGGACTGAGGCTGATTTGGTTCGGTCTAATCTGAAATGGCATAGTGGCTTAGATTAATTCAAATATTTCATCCATGTATTTTTGTGGCAATTCTGTCTGTAAAAAATTGTAGCGTAAGTCTGCACAACTAGAGTATTAAAGCAATGGTATTTTAACATTTACAAATTTGACAAGTACATAAAAAAATAACTTTCTGTACTCGACATGATTCCACTGTAGGAATTTTATTTCCCTATAACTTTCTTTATGAAGCCCATCGTTTAGCAGTGGCTGAGATTCTGCAGAGGCTTGGGGGACCAATCAATGGCCCATCTCACAAAGGCTGATACCAAGGTCTGTCCTACGGAAAGTGACCCGGGAATGCAACGGGCATGTGCAGCTACTTTGTTCAGACCGGGGCACTTTGGAACTACAAAAGGGGCTGCAGACACGTGTGTGGCCCCTTCTGTAATACAGATAGCACTGGTGCACATGTAGCCCCAATACTAACTCAAAAAGGTGTACCCTGATTTGCATGTGGGTGTAGCCCCATGCAAATGAGCGAATCTCTTTTTCGCTGTGCCCGTGCATTATTATGGATGTGGGCACAAAGGCAAAGAAGCTGTATGGAGGTGGTACCTAATGGCATCCCTCTGTAGTGGCAAAGGGGGTCCCAAGGACCACGCAAACATCTGCTGGCAGGCAGGTGCAGTCACTCACTGCACTCGCCTGCAAAGGGATCTGTAATCCCTCTTTAAAGTGCAAGGAGGTTGCCCCTGCACAGTAAAATGCAGAACGGCTTTGGACCGCCATTCCATCTTTTACTAGAATGTGCAACCCCAAGGGCAGCACAAGTTCGTGTCTGCCCTGAGCGCATTCACTGTAATAGGGCCCACTTCCCCGTTTGTGCATGGGAAACCTATTTAAATGTGCACCATGGCATAAACAGGAAAAGTGCACCCTATATGGAATAGGGCCCCTGATGTAACTTGTTCATATATTTATCACTCTTCCATATTAAAACACATCCTTAATTACAAACATCAGGGACTGGTCATATTCTCATGTTCTGCTTTGCTGGGACACAGAATTGCTCTATTCCAGAACCTTCAAGAGACTTTGGTTGCTCCTGCCACATCTTTGTCATCCATGAAAAACATTTAGAGACAGTTTACTAAATTATATCCCAAGTGGGAAAAAGCAGGAGATATTTTTTTAATGACCTACAGCTGCTCTCATCCCCTGTGCATGCACAGAAACAATCCAACACCACACACAGCCCTTTGCATCACAGTGCAAAATCTGTGCAGACAGTCTAGTGTAGGTTTTACATTTGAAGGAAACCCTTCCAAAATAAAAAACTGTGCGTAGACAAAGTTTAAAACTTTTCAAACATTGAATGTGAGCTGTACCAAGCACCACACATGCAATGTGTGAAATGTTAGATGAAATAAACCCATTTCTCCAAATTTGCACCTTCCTCAAAGAGGGATTTTTTTTACTGATAGCTCAGTCTAACAAGTTCAGTAGATAGGGTTTTGCTTCAAAAGCCCTGACAGGTTGCGATGGAATGCCCAAGTGTGACCAATGGAATGCCTCTTTGATGCAAGGAGTGCAAAGCAGTGCAAATCGCTAGCTGCATTAGAAAAGGGCACCCTGGAAAAGTAAATTCTCTATCCAGACAGGGCCGCTCTGCATCGCTTTACGTTAATCTGGTGGTGCAAAATCTCGATAAATCTGCCCCTTATTATTTTTTCAAGAGAACAGCTTCCAGTATAATTCGAAAATGCACCTTTTTGATCCTAATAAATGAATAACAATGTTCTATTCGCTGTATTTTTCCACAGCAGAGATCTAACAAGAAATTATAATTACCGGCATTTGAAGGATTGTTTCCCTGTCGAAGCATGGTTCTAATCCTTATTAACATTCTCCAAAGTCATGCATGAAATATGACATTGGCTGCACACTCTCCCGCATGTGTTTCTCCTTTTCAGTCTATTTTTCAAGCTCTCTTCAGCCCTTTGCGCCAGTCATTATTTGAATGTTGGCTTAAGGCGTACCATAGCCTTTAAATGATCCTGCACAAAACGAATATGAGGGACACATCATTTTCCTGCTAAACACCAATTGTATGTGATTATTTCCATTAAAGCAAGCGCCCCATGCTGTTTTCATTCTAAACCCAGTATATTTAGTTTTGAATGAACTTTCAGTTAAATTAGGAAATCTCTCTTTCAGGCCCCAGTAGTATATAAAGAAAATAGATTTGCTGAGAAAGCAGCTTTGGTTAATCCACTCTCCATCCCCTCAGTGGAGTTTGATGTAAGCTCTGTACACCTCCCATGTTCAGCACTCCACATGTCAGACTTTAGAACCAAACCTTTTTACCCATCTGTTCCACTGCACAAGTTCACAAAGGGAATTTGATCATGTGCAGCATGAGATGACTCTTTTCAAAGGCTGTGTCGGAATGTCATAGTCAGAAATATTACCTGGCATAAATATTGTGTACATATTCTTATTTATGAGTCTAGATTTTCTCTTACCAACTCCAAGAGTCCATATTTTTGCAAATGATATTTAGGACATGATATTTAAGTCAGACAATATTCTGGCTACAGCATTCTGGAACCATGGTGTTGTTAAAAAGTCTTGTGCCGGAGCACCATGGGCCTCCAGAGATATTGACTGGCGGGCGTGCCAGGGGCGTGGGAGGCATAAGCTCCAATGCATGTGCCACTCTCAGAGAGAGGCTCTGAAATATGCTGCTGGCACACTTCTCATACCCTTGTGGCAGTGCTGACCAGGCATGGGGCTGCTGCACGGAAAGGCACAATGCTGGCATGGGGACAGAAATGTTCTCTGTCCTGCATTGCAGACCACATAGTCCCCCAATCATGTCATACAAGAGCAGTGGAGTACAGGTTAAGGGCTCTGCCCCTCACACAGGTGAAGGAATGTAAATCTATGCACTGACACGAGCAGGCCCTTTCAGACTTGGCACTGTCAGACTTGTGCATTTTTAGGGGAGCATCTGATAGCAGGTACTCACAGTCATAACCTCAACAAGCATTTACAATGCAACGGGTCTCGCGTTTGCTCATGTTAGAGCTGATCGCGTTGTAAACTCCTAACCCGACTTTTCACCTATCGGGCAAAAGTGCATTTGTGTACACAACCCGAAAAAGTGAAATTAACTATGTAAAGTGCTCGACTTCTGCCAAGCGAGATCGTGCTTGTAAATTAGAGAAAAAGAAGTCCACGAGCCCGATGGAAAACAGCGAGCCTCGCATGTTTTCTGTACTTGGTCGCTGCGCTCGAGGAGGGGTAGCCACCGGAAAAGGCATGAGGTATATGTGCCTTCGACTAATGAAAGCAAGCAGATTTTATTAGGCAAGCCCACAAACCAATAAAAAACACTGACGTGAAGTTGACAGGGCTCCGAGCCCTTTTCTAAATACAAAAGCGTCTTGCTGCGATACGCATGCGCGAGCGCATGCAACGCAGGCTCGACCCTAAAAAGTATTGGAGTAACTGCAAAACAGCCAGGACCACGGGGATTATGCAATTGTGCGGCCGCAGCGATTTTCGCATAATTGTGGATTTGCTGCATTTGCAACATAATCCCTCATCTGCAGATTTTAACAGAAAAAATGGTTTCCCGCTGAAACGGTTCAAAAGTTACTAAAAATACAGAAACGAGTTTCCGCGCAGTGGAAGGCCCTTTGCAAAGCTGACTGGTCGCATTTCGGTTGCTTACTGCTACATTTGGGTGTTAAATCGTCCCCCCCCAGGGCTTTAGACCCTCACGGGTGAGTAGTGCGCATTACAAATTCGCTGATTGATTGATTGAAATCGGTACCAATGAAATGCAACCAATGCCAAGAGAGTGTTACCAAGTTTACAAATGACAAAATAATGACATAATATTATTACAAAATCTGACACATTATGTCACATATTTGTCTTTTCTTGCCGCATAATTTACTCAACCCTGCCACATAATTTGGCCCTCTCCTGACGCATAATTCCAGTGGCCATGACCACAGAGCAGTAGTGCATTTGAGAGTGCAGGGCCTCTCTCAGAGTTCACTCTGTTCAGGATGGTGACTTCTGTACTAGTGTAAAGTCCTGCAAGGCCCTCCACCGCTCTCCCAGGGATGCACAGCCCAAGCGACACTCTCCCTTCACCCTCCTTCCACCCTCCCTCCACCCTCCTTCCACCCCAATCACCCAAGGAATATTTCATTTTCTGCACTGCATGGATCTCTCTGTCTTCTCACAGATTTCAGTGCTGGGTCCTCTGCACGAGCATAGATCGCGGCACTAGATAAACATCGAGACTGACATTTGCAAAAAAAAAAAAAAAAAACACGAGGACCTAAGGAAATAAAAAGCAGATCCTCTCAATTTGAGGACAAGGTAGCAACACTTCCCAAAGCCAAACAAGTTGAGGAGAGGAGCAGGACGGGAAGCCCCCGTCTGGCAGCACACGGCTGAGATACCAAACAATCTGCCTCTGAAGCTGCGAGTGCTTTGAAGCCCGCCGAGGGCTGTTTGAAATGTGTCACTTTGAACTGCGGAGGGGCGTCCCGGGGAGATGGCCCGAGCCTCTCCTCCCCCAGCCGCGCGCTGGGGGACGGTTCCAGCCGGCGGGGTCGCGGAGCCAGGGCCGGGGGTCCCCACTGCGAGATGTCAGGCTGATCAGGGAACACTGAAACCTACAAGAGGAGATCAAGGCACTACAGTCTTCACGCAACCGATTCAACATGTGCTGGCAAGACTGAGGGACAACACCGAACACGGGATGCCTAGGCCAGCAGTGCTGTGGGGCGAGCAGACATTCATCCTAAGGGCAATCTTTAAACCAGCAATGCTGTGGGGCGAGCAGACATTCATTCAATGGGCCCCCTAAACCAGCAGCGCTGTGGGACTTGCAGCCATTCATTCTATGGGCCCCCTAAACCAGCAGTGCTATGGTGCGAGCAGACATTCATTCTATGGGCCCCCTAAACCAGCAGTGCTGTGGGGCGAGCAGACATTCATTCTATGGGCCCCCTAAACGAGCAGTGCTATGGGGCGAGCAGACATTCATTCTATGGGCCCCCTAAACCAGCAGTGCTATAGGGCGAGCAGACATTCCTTCTATGGGCCCCCTAAACCATCAGTCTTATGGGGCGAGCAGACATTCATTCTATGGGCCCCCTAAACCATCAGTGCTCTGGAGCGAGCAGACATTCATTCTATGGGACCCCTAAACCAGCAGTGGTATAGGGCGAGCAGACATTCATTCTATGGGCCCCCTAAATCACAGTGCTGTGGGGCGAGCAGACGTTCATTCTATGGGCTTCTAAACCAGCAGTGCTGTGGGGCGAGTAGACATTATTTCTATGGGCCCCCTAAAGCAGCAGTGCTGTGGGCCAGGCACACCTGTCATCCCTGGGCTGCCTCAACCAACAATGTTGTGGGGTGTGCAGACATTCATTCTTTGCGCTGCCTAAACCAGCAGTGCTGTTGGGCGTGCAGACTTTCCATATCGTGGCTTCCTCAACCAACAGTGCTGTGGGGCGTGCAGATATTCATTCCATGGGCCACTTAAACCAGCAGTGCTGTGGGGTGAGCAGACCTTCCCTCTGTGGGCTGTCCACTCAACAGTGCTGTTAGGTGAGCAGACCTTCCCTCTGTGGGCTCTCCAACCAGCAGTGCTGTGGGGCAAGTATACATTCATTCGATGGGTCCCCTAAACCAGCAGTGCTTTGGAGTGAGCAGACCTTCCCTCTGTGGCTGTCCACCCAACAGTGTTGATAGGTGAGCAGACGTTCGTTCGATGGGCCTCCTAAACAGCAGTGCTGTGGGGTGAGCAGACCACCTCTCTATGGGCTGCTTCAACCAGCAGTGTTGTGCGGAGTGCAGACCTTCCCTCGGGGGCTGTCCAACCAACAGTGATGTGGGGTGAGCAGACCTTCCCTCTGTGGGCTCTCCAACCAGCATTGCTGTGGGGCAAGTAGACATTCATTCTATGGGTCCCCTAAACCAGTAGTGCTGTGGGGCTTGCAGACATTCGTTCTATGGGCCCCCTAAACCATCAGTGCTGGTGGGGGTGCAGACTTTCCCTCTGTGGGCTGTCCAACCAACAGCACTGTGGGGCGAGCAGACATTTGTTCTATGACCCCTCCAAACCAGCACTTTTGTTGGCCGTGCAGACCTTCCCTTTGTGGGCTGCCTCAACCAGCTGTGCTGTGGGGTGTGCAAACCTTCCCTTTGTGTGCTGCCTAAACTAGTAGTGCTGTGGGGCATGCAGACCAACTATATATGGGCTGACTCAACCAAGAGTGCTGTGGGACGTGCAGCCCACCTGTTTATGGGCTGCCTCATTTGGCAGTGCTGTGGGGCATTCAGACCTTCCCTCTATGGGCTGCCTCAACCAGCAGTGCTGTGGGGCATGCAAACCTTCGTTCTATGTGCTGCTTAAACCAGCAGCTCTGTGGCACATGAAGACTTTCCCTCTGTGGGCTGGGTAACCTAGCAGACCATACCTCTGTGGGCTGCCTAAACCAGCAGTCCTGTGGGGCGTGCAGACCATATCTCTGTGGGCTGCCTAAACCAGCAGTGTTGTGGGGTGAGCAGTCCTTCATTCTATGGGCTGCCTAAACCAGCAGTGCTGTGGGGCGTGCAGACCATACCTCTGTGGGCTTAACAGCAGTACTGTGGAGTGTTGTTAGACCTGACAGCCTTGGGGTGGTCACCCCTAAATTTTTGCCTGCCTCCCTCCATCTTTTCTACACTGTTTTTGCTGGCTTTAGGACGCTGCGCACTTTACCGCTGCTAATCAGTGCTAAAGTGCATATACTCTCTCCCTAAAATGTGTTAACATCGGTTCACACCCAATTGGCATATTTGATCTACTTGTAAGTCCCTAGTAAAGTGCCCTACATGTGCCCAGGGTCTTTAGATTGAATGCTACTAGTGGGCCTGCAGAACTGGTTGTGCCACCCACATAAGTAGCCCGTAGCCATGTCTCAGGCCTGCCATTGCAAGGCCCGTGTGTGCAATTTCACTGCCACTTCGACTTGGCATTTAAAAGTACTTGCCAATTAAACTCCCCATTTTCTACATATAAGTCGCTCCTAAGGTAGGCCCTAGGTAACCCACGGGGCAGGGTGCTCTTTAGGTAAAAGGAGGACAAATACATGTTAATTTCATATGTCCTGGTAAGGGGAACTCCTAAATTTGTTTTCCACTGCTGGAGTTAATGCCGGGACAGGCAAACTTTCCATCTGTGGAAAAGTCTACAATTCCAGCAAAATTAGTGAAGTTTTCAGAAATGAAACAAGGCCTTGCAAAGATCTGGGTGGTTGCTTTACCTGGCAATTTTTATTTTTCTAGACTATATAAAGTCATACAATGCTGTCGACTCCTCCACAAATTTGTATTAGAGGTGAATGGAAATGAGATGTTTTTGCAAAACGATGTTGATATTTTTTAGTACCTAGCAGCACCGATACCTATCAGTTTCCACCTGCCCGAGAGACAGGAGTCAAGGGGTGACCATGGCCCTATCTCTCTGTTGGCCACCTCTCTGCATCATCAGTTTCCATGCTCCTGGAAGCGTCACCCCTGTGATGTCAGATCAGATGCTCATGTGCTCGCTCTGGGGAGGTCGGACCCTCTCTCTGCTGGAACCCATTCTGGCTAACCCATTCCATCCCTCCATCAGATAACCTGGCCCTTCACGCTGCCACCCTGAGGCAGATCTGAACCGTGACAAGCCTCGCTTGTCTTCTCCAATCCAATCACGACTCTAGACAAGTAAGGAAGCTCAGTGGATCAATGCACCCTTCTGTGATCTGGGGCCACCTGGAATGGGCACCTCAGACTTTCTCCCTTCAAAGATTGAAAAACTTGAGTACCATAAAGAAAAATACTACCAACAACGGCTACTGCAGCGCCTAAATAAGCCAAGGTTTGGGCGCTACATTAGCGAAAAAAATTATTATATATTTCAGATTCAAGATTCATCTTCAAAACGGAGGTCGCACCCAGGCGGTTCATCTAAGTAAAGAACCATAACAATTTCATGTTTCTTAAGTAGGTGTGGCTTTGGGGATCGGCGCCTCCTCCATGGAATGAACCTATAGATAGAATGTTAAATAATGCCCTGGCTGGGTAAGCATGGTTGCCATCACTTTGTGCCAGTACATTTAGGTCAGGCCAAATTGGCATATTCCCTCAATAATCCAGGTCTTTTAATCTCTTTTCCAATGGTGCCACCCAATATAGATCCATATGGTGTAGCATAGAGACACAATAGATCTCTGCAGCTGGGTTCATTGTGAACACATCTCTAAGAATCTGAGACAGGCACATTAATAGTGTCCCCATGCACACTTTACCATACACTGTACATTCAATATAAAGAAAAGGCCAGACACTGTCTGAAATCAGCAGAAAAGGTTTAGAGAGGTATGTCATTCATTCATTGACTGAACGTTAATGGTACGTAGAATAGAAGGTGAGGAGGAGGACTGAGGGACCAACATATACTGACATGAGGAGAGAATGCTTGGAAGGATCAGGGCGTGTATGGTTGGATAGATGGATGAATGGGTCTATACAGTGCTCACGTCTCCTCTCATGGATGCTCTTCTGTCCTACTGTTCAGGACCCTGGTACCCAAGACTGCCTCTGGTCCAAAACACTGTAATAATTACCTACATAGACAGCCAGACATATGCTGAGCCTTTACCACGTCTTTAAAATGTGCTTCCTCTTTGAGGGGTTGGTGGGTCCATGTTTGATGAAACACGTGGTGAAAATTGGGGAAGCTGGTGGGGACGACCCGCATCTACCCCCAGACCACATTTGAGGGGAGAAGCCTGCTAGAAGGCCTGCTGGCCTGCTGTGCACGGGTTCAGAAGCCGGAGCTGGTTCCAATTAGGAAGGAAGACCTGAGAGATAAACAATTCCTGTGGTCTCAGGGCTTCTGACGGTGACCCCGGCCTGTTTGATCTGTCTCGCCCCCCTGCACACTTAGGAGAGGCCGGGACTCTCTGTCCCTGCAGCTCTGTCAAGGCACACTCAGTTCACTGCCCGGCCGCCTTCACCGGGGTGTCACTCATCCATCGAGGTGAGCATTGGCTGATTGAGTGATAAAACCTAGGATTGCTCTAAGCTTGAGGTGCGGGGGTGTGGGGGCGAGTGGGGCGCTGGGGAGTAGGAGCGGGCTCTAGATCAGGAGAAGCTGAACCCCCACTGGATTCCAACCCGGAATCTTGCTTCGAGCACCAAGCGCCCAAATGTAGGGCTTTGAAGAGCTGCAAAGTTCCGTGCTTTGAAGCCTTGTTATTTTTTTTTCCACTTGCCACTTTGCGAAAGTGCAAAGCAGACGAATTAAAGAAAAATAGTGTTCAAATCCCTGTGTGACAGCAGGAAACGTTTCAGTTGATGCTCAGGACAACCAGAAGCGCTACCTCAGCCTTGCCACCAAGGAGCCTTTTAAAGTTGCATTGCGCACCTGCAGGAAGTCCCGCCTCCTAGAGTGGGATCTATATGTCATGAAATAAAGGCTTGCACCACAGCATTTCAAAGTTGCATTGCCCACCTGCAGGAAGTCCCGCCTCCTAGAGTGGGATCTATATGTCATGAAATAAGGGCCTGGACCACAGCATTTCAAAGTTGCATTGCCCACCTGCAGGAAGTCTCACTTCCTAGAGTGGGATATATATATGTCATGAAATCAAGGCCTGCACCACAGAGTTTCAAAGTTGCATTGCCCACCTGTAGGAACTCCTGCCTCCTAGAATGAGATATATATGTCATGAAATAAAGGCCTGCACCACAGCATTTTAAAGTTGCATTGCCCACCTGCAGGAAGTCCTGCCTCCTAGAGTGGGATATATATATATGTGAGTGCCGCCTTTTTGACTTAATTGTCAAACTGGTGTGAAGATTATTGATAGGAATAGGTCCTTCCCATGCGGGCACCGACATGAGAAGAGCGTGCCTGTTTGGATCTGTTGGAGCTGATATATATATATATATATATATATATATATATATATATATATATATAAATGAAACAAAGTCCTGTGCCACAGAGACCCAATGTTCCCATTGTCGTTAAGGGCTGCTCACCGCCCCACTGCATCCCCACTGCAGCATACCTTTCTCAGTCCTTGGTACGTGGGTGCACCCCCCACGCACCAGTAGCCTCAGGTCATACCGCATGTATTTCCAGGGGGTGACACTGGCTTAACAATAGCCCCCACAGCTCCTGCGGTGCCCCAGTGGTCAGGGGAGCAGATGGAGAGTGGGCATCCAGCTGCTGTGTGGATGGCCACCAGGAGCCCACCCACTCAGGCTCTGAGAGTGCAAGGCCTGGCAGATAGAGGTGGAGAGAGAAAGGGCAGAGCAGTTGTAGGAGGACAGTGAGGAGTGAAGGCAGATGTCTCAGACAGCAGCGAGGAGGGACTTAAATATTACACATGTTGCAGCCTCAGAGGTCCCCTCTCTCTGCATTTATGGTGGAGTGCACCCAAGGGTGGAAATATCAAACTGCAATGAATAACAGTCCATGTATGTTAATATATATTTTCTTTTAAATTAAATATATGCTGTTTTATATCAAAGTAATAAATATTTGAACAACTTTTTGTATGCATTAATATTGCATCTAGCCATGGACACTAGATTTGTTGATTATGTGGCCACAGTGTTGTCTGCATTAAGATTTGCCACAGTGGCCATGATTTGCTCCATAATTTGCACATTTCAACAAAACTGTTTTTTTTTTTCTCTCGCAAGGATCAACAGTTATTAAAAAAGCACCACGGCTGGTGTCCAGAGTGGCCCATCCTCTGTCAGGGTTAACCGGACACCGTGCAGTTGCCGGTTACTGAATTCGGGTTTCTACTGGTGTTGATGTGAAACTGTGACTGAGCCACTGGTGATAGATAATGGACCAGCGAGCCATGGACCCCTCCTCAACAGACTCCCAAAAATCATACACACAGTCTAAATAATCATTTTTTGGGAAAGTATGGGCCATATTATTAACAAAACATTAGTACATTATAAAACTGACAAGAGAATCTAAAATTGACATAGTACTTGACACATCAACTTGCATTATTTTCATAAGAAATATATATTGCCACCTTGCAGGACAACTTCAAGGTCAGCATTGCTCCAACCCAGACTCATTTCACTTATTTAATGGCCAAGCATAACTACTTGACAGGTCCAACACACTTGCATGACCCTTCGAATGATGGACTGAGATGACAAACATGTTATTGTGCTCTAGTGTTTGTAGCCACTGCAAAAACGCACATTCTAGGGTCCATCTCGGATAACCCTCACTAGACTCCCTGTCTTGGACCCAGTTCCCCTTTTTTACTCCCTGGTCCTCTCAGGTTGAGGAAACAAGAGGACAGATGCACAGGCTCTATATAGCACAATACGACATGGAGCCAGTTCAAATCACTCAAACACTTATGGAGAGGTGGGGCCTCCACTGCCAGCACAGCCTAAGTGCACCCTAGCCCCCCATATTTTGGGGACTTGTGGTGAGAGGCTGAGCCGCCATGTGGGTTAAAAAAGCAAAATAGCCAATTAAGGTCCCATGTGGGTTAAAAAAGCAAAATAGCCAATTAAGGTCCCAATTAAGGTCCCATAGAATTTGCTGCATTTTGCTGCAACATCTTCCTTTTCTTGTTATGTAATTTGGTCACCTCTGCCGCATAATGTGGTCTTTTATTGCCACATAATTCCCTGACAGTAGGTTTAATGTGTAAATTGTAATTAGCAAATTATGGCCCTCATTCTGACCTTGGCGGGCGGCGGAGGCCGCCCGCCAAAGTCCCGCCGTCAGGTTACCGTTCCGCGGTCGAAAGACCGCGGCGGTAATTCTGACTTTCCCGCTGGGCTGGCGGGCGGTCTCCTTCAGACCGCCAGCCAGCCCAGCGGGAAAGAGGCTTCCACGATGAAGCCGGCTCGGAATCGAGCCGGCGGAGTGGAAGCTGTGCGACGGGTGCAGTTGCACCCGTCGCGTATTTCACTGTCTGCGCAGCAGACAGTGAAATACATTTAGGGGACCTCTTACGGGGGCCCCTGCAATGCCCATGCCAGTGGCATGGGCACTGCAGGGGCCCCCAGGGGCCCCGCGACCCCCCCTACCGCCATCCGGATCTCGGCGGTCCGACCGCCGGGATCTGGATGGCGGTAGGGGGGGTCAGAATCCCCGCGGCGGTGCAGCAAGCTGCGCCGCCGCGGAGGATTCAATGGGGCCGCGGTACACTGGCGGGACCCCGCCAGTGGTGCCGGTCCGACCGCGGCTTTACCGCCGCGGTCGGAATCCCCATTGAAGCACCGCCGGCTTGTCGGCGGTGCTCCCGTGGTCCTCCGCCCTGGCGGTCAAAGACCGCCAGGGTCAGAATGAGGGCCTATGTGTTTAAGTTAGTCAGCCTTTAATTGTTAAGAATTACCTGTTTCTGGGCACATTGAAATGTGGGCATTCTCCTTTCCCTCTATCCAATAAAACTGCTCTAGAAATAGTTTAAAAATAAGATATTATTAAAGGTACAAGTACCTGGCTTCAGTGTTTGGTTCATGTGTTAAGGCCTCTGCTAAATGCCATATATCAGTAACAGTAATGCGTCCTCTTAATTAAAGTGAATTACCTGGTAGCTCGCGAGCAGGCCATGAGCTATAAGAGTAGATTTAACTCCATTCATTTTAATATGGAACTCATTATTGTTTGAGAAAATCAATGTTTATTCGTACTGGAAGCCTTTCTCCTAGTTTAACTATTCGTCTTTATTTGTCTTTTGTTAATTATTCTTGTGCTCTTAAGTCATAAAGTGGGTCTAGACTTTTCCCTGCCTTTTCTAAGAGGGAAATGTAGGTAGTGTTTTGAGTAGGAGTTTATTTTGCCTGTACTCTGCCATCTTAATTTTTAGTATGTGTTTTAAACCCAGACTTTGTGGTGTCATGTGTGTGCGCTCGCATGTATGCAACTTTAGGTCTTTAGACTGTAATAAAATAATGCACATGTATAAGTAAAAATAGGAAAATCCTGCAGCAGGCCAGTGAGACTTATTTCTCATTGCTAGAATATTTGTTGAATTTTGTATGATTTGATTACTTTCAAGTTACAGCCATGTACAGGGCATTGTGAAACTGATGGGCATCCCCTCTCAGAACTAGGGAAATCCAAAGGGGGAAAACCTATCTCAGACCATGAGTGGGTCTAGCTGCCTGGAAGAGGTTTCAGTTGACCAGTTGCAAATGGTTTCCAGTGAAGCAACTGGTAGCAAATACGTTGTTGAACACTGTCCTTTATATATGCCCTGCAGATAAATCAATGACAATCCTAGTGGTTAAATTAAAATGACAGATTGATCGCAGGACTCAATTATACACCAATAACAAATTCAAGGGTGCACTGAAATCAACTCGAATTTTCTCCATCATAGTATTGGAGTAGATGTTCAAAACTCAAATACCAGCTTTTGTATCTGGTAAAAACTACCATAAGCAAAGAACTAGAACTTGAAACTGCAGAACAGGGAGCCTGGGAAGAGACCCCAACATCGGAGTGTAGGAGGCAATCAGATGAAAATATAAGACATTTGGAACAGCAAGACCTCAGATCAAAGGGAGAGTGGACTAGAAATCCTGGTGCGTGGGTGGGGGTGAGAAGAAACTGAGAACTGTGAATAGAGGGTCTGAGTATATCTACACAGATGATCATGGTAGTGTAGATGATGGGACCCTAAGGGTTCCCTTGCGTTTCCGTCTACAAATTGCCTCGATGCAGGGTGTGATAATGGTGGAAGTTGTCTCCCCTTCCCTGGGCTCAAGTTATCCCCTGGAAGAGGAGTGGGGCAACATCAGTCTAGAACTGACAGCGAATGCGCTCTCCACCCCCAGTCTTCATTGTTATCTGGCCATGTTAAGGTCTGATGGTGAGGTCCACCATCGCATTCCAACATGGCAGCTGTTGACCGGGCTGCTGGCTGGTGCAGAAGAAGTATCTACTGTAGGGCAAGGTGCTGATCCTGTCTAGTTATTGGTGGCTGGGAGCGATGTGGCTGGACGGTGGTGGGATATCAATTAGAGGACTCAATCACTGGCATTTTGGCTTACAAGTACTAAAGTTTTGTGGGCACTAGCGCGGCTCTACGCCCTGCAAAAGATGATATCTATTTAGTTACTATTGTGAAGGCGCTTGCGTGCAGCACTAAGTTGTATTGTGTCATGCAAGAGCCCTTCTAAACTTTAGTAAACTTGGGGCAAAATGTGTTATTTAGGAGCATAAATAACTATAACAGCAGCATTCACATGTCTCTGTCCTTTGCCTCTGCTGTTCTCATCACTTCTTTCCTTCTCACAGCACTTTGCAGCAGCCTTAGGGTGGAGTAAAGCGCTAAACGAATAATCGTTCCATCAAAAATTGAACTTTGCACATCACGAATATAGTGCAAAGAGTCTAAGGTAGCAGTATTTTTCAGACTGGAAAATATATTTTTCAAGAACAAGGAAATGACACCTGACCTACTGATGAAATGAGATATTCGGAAGAGTGTTGCATAAAATAGAATTTCGTCCTTGGCACAAATATGGGGCCTTGGATTACATTTGGAATTCTCAGACAGCCCAATACATTGAAAAATCTGTTATTTCTGTTTCCTTTAAAAAAATCATCTGGCTAATGGCACAGCCTGTAAAGTATCTCTTAGTTTTTGTATCCTTTATGTATGTGCATCATGAGTGTGTATGTGCATTTGTGTGCACCCTTATGTGAGTGAGCGAGTGCACATATGTATATGTGTCAGGGGTGTAGCTTTGGGGGGGTTGTCACACACCCCGCTAATAAATGTATTTTGTGATAAATGGTTGGTGCAGGTGCTTTCAGTCAGGTATGGTGAGGTGTCTGTCGGATTTCATCAGGAATTTTTACACACCCAGACAAAAATGCACACATACTCTCTCCCTCTGTCTGAAAAAACTTCCAAAATGTTGGTTATTTTTAACAATATTGTGCTTTCTCTCACTTAGTACACCTACCAATCTGCATTTGTCTCCCTTTCCACTTCCTCTTAAGCCCCTCTCATGCGCCTTGCTTGTCGTATAATGTCTTTTAACATCGTGATGCGCTGGTGTTATAGTCAGGAAATCCGAAGCTAACACCCCCTCCAATCATACTGACCAAGCTGCGTCTGTGATGTGTGTGACACTGCATGAGTGAGTGTGTGAGGGTGAATGTGTGGCTAAGTATGTGGTATGTTGTGAGTGTATGAATGGCTGAAGGCGAGGTAGCATGTCTATGTATGATTGGATGTATGTTATATCCATGTGGGTGGGTGTTGTGCATGTGTCTTATGCATTCTTAGTGAATATATAGAAGTCTTTATATGTGGCTGTGTATGCATTAGTGTGTGCCTTTTGTGTATGTGACTTGAGTGTGTACGTGTTTTGCATGCATTGTTGAGTTTCTTTGTGTGGCATTTCATGAATGTGTCTGGGTAGAATGTGTGGATGTGTGTGGGGTGTTGTGAGTTTGTGCAGGTGTGTGTGAGGTAGCATGTGTATGTATGATTGGGTATGTCATACATGTAGGTGTGTATTGTGTGTGTGTTTTCTCTGTTTTGATTGACTGTTTGAGCATTATTGTGTGTGCTATGTGTGCGTGTCGTGTGTGGGCCTGATTCACAAAGGGACTTATGACTCGTAAAGTTGCAAGTGCAGAGTCTCTGTACTCGGGCGGAGTTTCCGCACTCTTGGTAGAATCTCCACATGGTGCACTGCAAAGAGTGTGCTGTGTAGAGACTCTGCTCCGAGTGGGGAGATTCCGCCATGAGTGCGGAGACTACACCCTCACCATAACTTTATGAGCTTTAAGCCCCTTTGTGAATCAGGCCCTTTGTATATTTGTGTGCGTTTTATGTGTGTTGTGTGGTTGTTTTGATTGAGTGTGGTACGAGTGTATGTTTTGGTGTGTGATTTATTTGGACTGTGTGTTGAGTGAATGTGTGTGTTGTGTAGATGTGGAATGTGGATGCTTTGGGTGCCTGTGTGCGTGAGAGGTGTGTTTATGTTTGTGTGTACTTTAAGTGTGTGTATTTTCTGGATGCTGTGAGAGTGTGTGTGTTTTGTGTGGTGGTGGAGTGCCGGTGCTTTGAGTGCCTGTGTGTGAGTAAGGTTGTGTGTATGTTTGTGTGCACTATATGTGTGTGTATTTTTCTTGTGTGTATTGGGAGTTTGTGTGTTTTGTTTGGTGGTGGAGTGCCAGTGCTTTGAGTGCCTGGGTGCGTGTGAGGTTGTGTGTATGTTTGTGTGTATTTTCTGTGTGTGCTGTGAGTGTGTGTGTTTTGTGTGGTGGTGGAGTGCCGGTCCTTTGAGTGCGTGTGAGGTTGTGAGTATATTTGTGT
This sequence comes from Pleurodeles waltl, assembly GCF_031143425.1. Lineage (NCBI taxonomy): Eukaryota > Metazoa > Chordata > Amphibia > Caudata > Salamandridae > Pleurodeles > Pleurodeles waltl. The sequence goes on from NC_090445.1 coordinate 1,693,324,561, forward strand.
GCACTGTATGTATGTGTATTTTTTTGTGTGTTGTGGGAGTGTCTTTGTTTTGTGTGGTGGTGGAGTGCCGGTGCTTTGGGTGCCTGTGTGCGTGTGAGGTTGTGTGTATGTTTGTGTGTATTTTCTGTGTGTGCTGTGAGTGTGTGTGTTTTGTGTGGTGGTGGAGTGCCTGTGCTTTGGGTGCCTGTGTGTGTGTGCGGTTGTGTGTATGTTTGTGTGTATTTTCTGTGTGTGCTGTGAGAGTGTGTGTATTTTCTGTGTGTGTTTTGTGTGGTGGTGGAGGGCCGGTGCTTTGGGTGCCTGTGTGAGGTTGTGTGTATTTTCGGTGTGTGTGCTGTGAGTGTGTGTGTTTTGTGTGGTGGTGGAGTGCCGGTGCCTGTGGGCGTGTCAGGTTGTGTGTATATTTGTGTGTATTTTCTGTGTGTGCTGTGAGTGTGTGTGTTTTGTGTGGTGGTGGAGTGCGGTGCTTTGAGGGCCTGTGTGCGTGTGAGGTTGTGTGTATGTTTGTGTGTATTTTCTGTGTGTGCTGTGAGTGGGTGTGTTTTGTGTGGTGGTGGAGTGCCTGTGCTTTGGGTGCCTGCGTGCGTGTGAGGTTGTGTGTATGTTTGTGTGTATTTCCTGTGTGTGCTGTGAGTGTGTGTGTTTTGTGTGGTGGTGGAATGCCTGTGCTTTGGGTGCCTGTGTGCGTATGAGGTTGTGTGTATGTTTGTGTGTCCTTTCTGTGTGTGCTGTGAGTGTGTGTGTTTTGTGTGGTGGTGGAATGCCTGTGCTTTGGGTGCCTGTGTGCGTGTGAGGTTGTGTGTGTACTTTCTGTGTGTGCTGTGAGTGTGTGTGTTTTGTGTGGTGGTGGAATGCCTGTGCTTTGGGTGCCTGTGTGCGTGTGAGGTTGTGTGTATGTTTGTGTGTCCTTTCTGTGTGTGCTGTGAGTGTGTGTGTTTTGTGTGGTGGTGGAATGCCTGTGCTTTGGGTGCCTGTGTGCGTGTGAGGTTGTGTGTGTACTTTCTGTGTGTGCTGTGAGTGTGTGTGTTTTGTGTGGTGGTGGAGTGCCTGTGCTTTGGGTGCCTGTGTGCGTGTGAGGTTGTGTGTATGTTTGTGTGTACTTTCTGTGTGTGCTGTGAGTGTATGTGTTGTGCGGTGGTGTAGCGCCTGTGCTCTGAGTGTGTGGGCGCGCTGCGCGAACGCTCAGAAAGGAAAGCGCTGACAATAACTCCGATACGTCTTGTCTTGCGCTGACAGCCCGGCCAAGTGATTGCCGGCAGAGTTTGGCAGTTTTTAATCATTTTATCTCCGCTCTCCGGCTCTCGGGGGAGGGCGCCAGTGTTTAGCAGTCTGCTCCGAAGGACCTCGGGGCGAGCTGCCGAGGCGGTGGCTCTGAGCTTCGATTATTAGCTGCGCTCGCAGGGGCTCTCTGGGACCTTCCCCAAGGGGGCGGTGTGAAAAATTAACACCAGCTCCGAGCAGCGGTGCACCAGCAAGCCGTGTAACTGTAATTACTGCATTGATAGCCCCCCACACAATAACCCTGTCATCACTCATTTGCATAAAGTTCCTCTAGTGCAAGGGGGAGGTGGGGGTGTTTGTGGTTTTTTTTTGTTTGGTGGGGGCGATGAGCATCAGAGATCGCATAATGCACGTATATGTGCTCTCATTTCAGGCTGAGGGGGGTCTGATACCGAGGGGGGGGGAGGGGAAAGACTCCTAATGTGTGAACAACTCAACCCCAAAGACACAGTGTAGACAAATCGCTTTCACAGGACATAGGAAGTGCGTTTCCTTTGCTTTATTCGTCTTTTCGATGCAAATTTACCACTTGCATGTAATTCACAAAAAAGTCCAAATATAGTCCTGGGAGAACGAGAGTGTCTCAGCGCGCGCCATGAGCAAACACGTGCCTGAATGTGCAGGAACATGCAAATTCATCAGTTGTACAGGTGCGCATGCGTAAATCCGGTGAGTATGTGCAGGGCATACGCACAGGTATTTTTTGTGTTTCTCTGTGGGAGGAAACATCTTCCTGTAGTGAAAACCTTTTGCTTAAACCCCGCCAATGTTGGTGGTGTTCCCTTGCACCCTGAAAATACATTTACTCCTATCCTTCACAAGCAGGGCGGTCACGTGACTGGTATTTTACCAGCCTGGCCTTCATTTTTATATCCGTGCCAGTAACAAAATAGGGAAACACTGTGAAATCCGGTGTTGTTTTAGTTTTTGAATACAAACCTAAAACAAAAGACACATGAAAAAAATCACTGAAAACATTTGAGGTCTGTCCAAAATATTTCTATAGAGGAGCAATGGCCATGATGCAAAAAATGCTGACAATTTTACACAGATTATTTTTCACCAACCAGCTCTCTGTTCCACAAAAATTCTAAATGTAAACAAATGACTGGTATTTTTTCTAAAAAAAAAAAAAAAAAAGGTGGCGACCCTATTTGCAGGAGTAAAACCCAATGTCAGGGCAGAGAAGTAATGCAGGAATAAAGGCATTACTCCCAAGTCCTCAAAGAACCTGTCTGTATGGTTCCCTGCCCCACGAAGACCTGGACAAGACAGGAACTGTACTTTATTTGCCAGTACCCTAGTCTGACATTTGTTTTTGGTGGTGTCCAGTGCTTAATTTGTAAATATAAACGTGCCGGTGCCCAAAGCCCTCATCTTAAACACCTTGCTGCTGCAATTAAATGTGGGAACATGGAATACTGAAGCTCGCTCAATCCTGAGGCCATCTCGGGCCTCTTCAATCTATTTACAGCCACTCCCTGCCCCTTCAACTCACTCTTGCAGCTTTCAGCTTTCTCCCTTTGTGACGCTTTTTCGTTTTTCTCTTCTTCCGTCGTTACCATATGTGTCTTTTGCTTGCAGCAAATGCTTGACGCATAAGAATAAGCCCCGGCCCTCAAAAATAAGTGCCGGTGCTCATCACCGGAAACAACAAGCACAAATTAAGTATTGGTGGTGTGGTCTCACAGCAGTGAATGCCTGTGCATTGTACATATTGCATAGTTGCCTGAGCTGTCATGTTTCCAGGCGCAGTTTGAGCTGGACTCACAGAGAATTCATTTATAAAAGATTCGGACTCCATGGGTGTATACAGATCACAGGCCTTAACCCTCCATGTTTTTAGGAAAACCACCCAAACTCTGTCTTATTGTAGCAAAGTGACATAGAGTCTGTCTAATCATAGGAAACTAACCAGACTGTGGCGGAACACAACTTTGGCTGATTATAGCAAAATACTTATGACTGTTGCTGATCTTATCAAAAAGACACCAACTATAGTGGGTCAGCACAGTGATTGCAACTCTAGTGATCATTGCAAAATAACCAGACTCTGGTTGATCACAGTGAAGCGAGCCACACTCTGGTCGATCACAGTAAAACAAGGCACACTCTGGTCGATCACAGCAAAACCAGCCACACTCTGGTCGATCACAGTAAAACAAGCCACACTCTGGTCGATCACAGTAATACAAGCCACACTCTGGTCGATCACAGTAAAACCAACCACACTCTGGTTGATCACAGCAAAACCAGCCACACTCTGGTCGATCACAATAAAACAAGCCACACTCTGGTCGATCACAGTAATACAAGCCACACTCTGGTCGATCACAGCAGAACAAGCCACACTCTGGTCAATCACAGCAGAACAAGCCACACTCTGGTCGATCACAGCAGAACAAGCCACATTCTGGTTGATTACAGTAAAACAAGCCACACTCTGGTTGATCACAGCAGAACAAGCCACGCTCTGGTCGATCACAGTTAAACAAGCCACACTCTGGTCGATCACAGTAAAACCAACCACACTCCGGTTGATCACAGCAAAACCAGCCACACTCTGGTCGATCACAGTAAAACAAGCCACACTCTGGTCGATCACAGCAACACAAGCCACACTCTGGTCGATCACAGCAAAACAAGCCACACTCTGGTTGATTACAGTAAAACAAGCCACGCTCTGGTGGATTACAGCAGAACAAGCCACACTCTGGTTGATTACAGTAAAACAAGCCACATTCCGGTTGATCACAGTAAAACAAGCCACACTCTGGTTGATTACGGCAAAACAAGCCACACTCTGGTTGATCACAGAAAAACAATCCACACTCTTGTTGATCACAGTAAAACAAGCCACACTCTGGTTGATCACAGTAAAACAAGCCACACTCTGGTTGATTACAGCAGAACAAGCCACACTCTGGTTGATTACAGTAAAACAAGCCACATTCCCGTTGATCACAGTAAAACAAGCCACACTCTGGTTGATTACAGCAAAACAAGCCACACTCTGGTTGATCACAGTAAAACAAGCCACACTCTTGTTGATCACAGTAAAACAAGCCACATTCCGGTCGATCACAGTAAAACAAGCCACACTCTGGTCGATCACAGTAAAACGAGCCACACTCTGGTCGATTACAGTAAAACAAGCCAAACTCCGGTTGATCACAGCAGAACAAGCCACACTCCGGTCGATCACAGCAGAACAAGCCACACTCTGGTCGATCACAGCAAAACAAGCCACACTCTGGTCGATCACAGCAAAACAAGCCACACTCTGGTTGATCAAAGTAAAACAAGCCACACTCTGGTTGATCACAGCAGAACAAGCCACACTCTGGTCGATCACAGCAGAACAAGCCACACTCCGGTCCATCACAGCAGAACAAGCCACACTCTGGTCGATCACAGCAGAACAAGCCACACTCCGGTCCATCACAGCAGAACAAGCCACACTCTGGTCGATCACAGCAAAACAAGCCACACTCTGGTTGATCACAGCAAAACAAGCCACACTCTGGTTGATTACAGTAAAACAAGCCACACTCTGATTGATCACAGCAGAACAAGCCACACTCTGGTTGATCACAGCAGAACAAGCCACACTCTGGTTGATCATAGTAAAATAACAGTGACACTGATGAATTATAGCAAAATAAACCAGACTCTGGCTGATCGCAGCAAAAGAACACAGCATCTGGTTGATCATAGTAGAACAGCCCAGACTGCGACTGACCATAATAAAACAACCCAGACTCACTGATGATAGCAAAACAACCCAGACATTGGCTGGTCACGCTGCAATAACACCAGCTCTGGCTGGACAGAGTCAAATAGCACAGACTCTGGGTGAACATAGTACAATAGCAATATCTCTGGTTACTCTGATTGTTGCAAAACAGTGTACACTTTGAGTGATGTTAGAAACTTAGACGATAGAAAAAGAACCCTGTCTTTGACTGATCATAGCAAGTAATCCTGACTATGGCTGATCATAGCAAAATGCCTAAAAATTCGTCTGACTATAGATAAAAAACACAGTGCTGGCAACGGGTCTCAATCTTAGTTTTTTTACTAGACATTGGAGGTCCAACTCTTGAGCTTGAGAGCTGCAATCATCCCTGGGCTCCGGGATATGCACACAGGATACAATTACCCAAAAGGCACCCAGACGGGAGTCGTGGACCTATTCATTGGTTATCCTAACCCTTGTGCCACTGGAGAGCTCAGGCTCCACACTTGGGAGTGCACATGCACTCAGACAAAGCCCCACTTTTGGGAAAGAGCAGAAATATTATTTGAAGATATAAAGCAGACATGGAATTTCATAGCTATGATCTTTTTACAGAAATGCATGTATGAATTTATGACATATTTTAATCTAAACCTTGCAAATGATGGAAATGCACTGGCAGACACCACTACAGTTGCAGTGGGAACAACTAGAAACACATACCCGCACCATCTGATTTCACTTAGTCGTGCGATCTGGCGGGCAGCCCAGTTGTGTCACTTGTGAGGTCTGGTAGTGCACAGGACCTTCATTTTTCATATTTTTAATTATGTGATGTTTCATAAGGAACAATTCTTGTTTTTAGTTGATTGTGCAATACAATATATTACATGCTATATATTTTCTCAAATACCCGTGTGGTATGTATTATAGTATATCGAGGTATTCCTTAAGGATGAGATTGGTGTTGAATGAATGAGTTTGGTTGATAGGAGGAGTGTGGATTTCATATAAAGGCAAGGCACCTGTTTTTTGTTTGTTTTTCTGTTCATCGAACCCTGTCCCCTTGGAGTGAGGAGGGCTACTCTCTCTATCTGTTATAGGACTTTCCTCAACACCATTGTGGGCAAGTTACAGTTCATGGGATTTTTTCACCTTTTTAAGTAAACTTTCATGAGCTTTTTTGCCTCATGAATTGAAGTGATCTGGAAATGGTATTAATTTAGTGTTTAATGCTTGTTCATTCAGTTTGCAGTGTTAAGAGTAGATACCAAGCCAAGATCAAACTCAAGCCACTGAAGCCAAGAGTATTGTAATCACATAGTCCCAGAGCTACCAAAGATCGGTTGTGTCACTCAGTCTGGGACCCAGAGGGACTGATCATTTCTCTAGAAGAGGACACTTTGGGGTGTATCTGTCCATATGCTGTCTGAAACTGACAAACTCGTACTATTGAGTTTTTCAACCACAAAGGAATGTCCAGTGTGCCACCTGCCAACTCACAAAAAGTTCACATTGGAACTTCCATTTTCACCTTTAATGCAAACTCTGAACACTTTAATGCCAGCTCTAGATATGAGTTGGGCATTTGCTTATCCAAAATATACATTTGCTTTATTGTATTATTTTTTTCTGGTACTGGGGCAAACCATGGGTTGCTTGAAAGAGTGGAGGTGTAGACAGGTAGTGGGGAGGTGCAGGGAAATAGCGAGAAGGTGTAGACACATATGACAGCGTGAATGTCACAAAGGGCCGCCGGTGCCTGTGCGTTGGGGAGAAGAAGCTGAAGGCATTTCAGAAATGTTGAGTCTTCACCAATGCCTTGAGTTTGAGGAAGATGGCTTCACAGCAGAGGGATGCAGGAAACAGGCTCCAGCGGGAAGGGCCTTGTGAGTGGAGTGTTGTGTTTGTGTCTTGCCGGATAAATAATGGGAAAGTCTGGCCAGCCAGCCTTACACTTCTGGTTAGTAAGGTAGCAGTAGTTCACAGATGTGTTGTGTTTGAGGTACAATGCGCAGACTTTCTCCATCCCTGTCCAGTGCTTCCTGCGATTAAATGGAAGCAAATGGATCCCTGGAAGAGAAGGAGCATGGGTTACTCCACTGGTGCTGTTCTTCTCGAACCAGCCTCACTCTAGGTAGAGCAGATCTATTGTGAGTTATGACGGCCTTGAAAGGACCGGCCAAGGTGATGAGCATATCACCTTTAGGTTTTCCTACATTTATCATGAGACATAGAAGTTCTGTCATTGTCAGAATGTATATCTTAAAAACCTAGAACCAAAAATCCTGCCAGCCTGTCTAGTGAAAGTGTCCATATTATAGATGTCATTGTAGTGTGTTTTGTGCTCCAAATCCCTCTATCTCATTATTTTGCTAAGTCAGCTAAAATATTACATTACTAAAGTTAATTATCCCATGTTCCACCTTGCAACAGCTTTCAACTCAGGTGAAAAAATAGGTAACCCCTTTAATACTCTGAAACAGGAACATTTGTACCATTTAGACAGATTAAGTGTCCTTCTTCAGATATGGATGTTGTGTCTGTTTTTAAATTATGATTTTTCTGCCTGCATTCAATACTGATGCAGCCAGACCTTGGCTGGGATTGTCGCTGAATAATATTTTGGACAGAATCTCCTCCAAGATGAAATATAACTGTTCTGCAGGGTTACATATGAATGCTGCTCATCTTTGGATGCAAAAAAGTCACATTTTTATTAGAAAACAACACTTTAATTACCCAATTAAAGTTGCTGCCATCAACGATCCCTGGGGCAAACGCTAATAACACATCTAGCGGAACAATAGTAATCATGTTTGAGATGCAAAGTAATTATTGGCGAGATGTTTACTAGACAGATCCAGGACACCTCCTGCTTTTGCATCCCCTGGCATTGGGGATTACAAAGGTCTGCGGGGCAAGAGTAACGCATATTACTGTCACAGTGAAGAAAAAATCCCAGTTCTGCCGCAGGATGCGCCGGGGGAGGGCCGGGATGAGCGCTCAATAGTCAAATTTCAGTCGCTGAATATTTAATGAAGCCTGCAGTGTTTATTTGGTTTGCCTGTCGATTTTTATCGTTCTGTCAATAGCTTCTCATATGTGGCGTGCGGATGATCTTTAGCAGCACGTCCCGCAGGAGCCAAGGCGATAAACGCAATTATGGATTTTATACTGCGATGTCTTTGATATTTCCACTGATCTAATTTGCAGTCTGGTAGTTTATTGTTTGGCATTTTAAGCGGCGTTCGAGAGCTATGGTAAATTTGATTTCCGTTTATAATTTGGGATAACCTCATTAAGGCTCGGCGCATGTTGGCATAGATCTTAGGTGAACAAAGCATGCTTGCACGAATGTCCAAAGAAGAGACATTCATTTTGTAAATGGTTTGTTAAATGAAATAGATTCAAGGACAGCTTTTGAATATTCGCTTAATAATGATTGCGTGCAAGTTTGTGATGAAACATTTGAAATCTAAATTTTTTAGGAAGAAATGCACATAATACTGAATTTCCACTTTTGTCCTTTTCAACTTGGTTACATTGGCAACAGACAATACTAAACACTGCTTGTAAAAAGAGTATTGTTTTGCACTGAGCTTGATGTTGGTGAATTTTTTACTTTTCGTTTTGGCATGTGTGTCTTCAAATATCTTTGATAATCCACACTCAAGATTGTTACTATCAACAAATTTCAAAGTCAAAATTACGTAGAATCCGCTGGTTGGTACTTCTCGGTATTGTTTTACGCTCCCACAACATTTCTATTGTTCACTTACTCAGGAGTTAAACTTTTGAAATAGCTCAATAAAGTTTTTAATTATACACCAAGTCAGAAACAGTTTAACCTCCGGGATTTCCCTAATAAACAGCATTAAGTAATGAGCAGTGCAAGATTTATTTCAAAAGTGGCTTTTTCAATGGTGCAAATCTGCTATTAGAAAATCAATACACAGGACATTTTCTCTGACGGCTTCAAGCCATTTCACATAGTTTGCCTTAATTTTTTTTTCCTTTGAATTGACATTATCCTTAAATTCTGTTTGCTTTCTTAGTTTGGATTCAAACTCCATAAATCCATTTAAAACCCCAAGTGTCTTTGGTTACTATGTTGCACAATTTGTTGTCTTATTTTGTTGTCTCGTGCTGTTTATTTATGTATTTGGGTAAGGTTGTGGAACCGAGTTCACCCTTGCAGGCCCAGGCTAGGTCTCACCCATGGCAGTGAGGCTGGCCCAGTAAAGACTCCTCTCTCTGAAAGATTAAAGCATTGCTCGTCTCTTTCAACAAAGGTGTGAACAGAAAGCCAGTCAGTGTAATAAATCTTTCAGAGTGCCAGAGAGGGAGCATTCTTTGTGGTTTGGAGTAGGAGATCTTCTGTAGATACAAGGCACAGGACTTGTTCAGGGAGTTAACAGCTCAAGAAACATTGACAAAATTAACAATTTTGAGGGCAGGCAGCAATAAATCCAGTGTGTAATAGATACTTTTAAACCATACACACATGCATTCCATACATTAACTGTTGCACTTGTTGGTGTTCACATAAATCACCTGGAAGGGATGTGAATGAAGACGGCAGATGGTGTGTTCCTAAATGCATGTTTATGATATAGGTGTGAATTTCCTCTTAATTGCTATCCTTACATCTGAGCAATTATGCATATGTAAATTATCATTTACTTGATGTGTAACAACGTAAAATTTGTATGTACAGAAAAAGCCGAAGGCGGAACATGTGTCTCTATGCAAAGAACGTTTAGTGCGTACGAAGGAGGTCGTGGATGCAGGGTGTAGAAAGATGTGCATTACTGTAAACCTCTCAGTCAAGGCAATGTGCATTGAAGGGGAGGTATTGTCAATATCGTGTGAGCTAATGTGCATCTCAGTCCATTGTGAAGTGGGACGTGTAAAATGTGGTTCTCGGATGCCATCAATTTATAATACATTGGAACTACCATACGCTAATATGCACCAGTTGGAGTAAATTGTGCATATCTCACTGTGTCTAACGTAAAGTGGGCCTTTAACTTCCACAAAAATTGATGATATGGGAACATGTAACATTTAAAAACCTGGGGTGTATTTCTCTGTAATCTTAAGAATACTAGCAGTCCAGGTGTATGATTGTGAATGAGTGGAGGGGCTGCTGAGCTGGCTGTGGTTGACCACTATGGATGCACCAGGAGATAACAGCTGTCACCCCTGGTCCACATGTGGTGGTGGTGGTGGGGCGAGGAGATGTCTGGAGGTGAGGGCATAGCGCTACTTTAGGAGCGCGCTTGTATTCTGTGCCCACCCTTCCCTTTAACAATAGAAACCAGGCGCTATGGTCATTTCTTGGGACATTCTTTCTTCTTCCCTGCAAAAATCTGAGGTGTGCAGTTTCTTTTTCAATACAGATAACAACATCTTTCTTCCAAAGATTCTCGTCTTTGTCAAAGAAAATGCACAGTTTGCCGGAAATTCGACTTAGTCGCCCTTGAAGAAGTGTTTAAGAGGGAGGAAGGTAACCTCTGCGGGAAGGAATACCGGGGCAGGGGAGTTCGCGGCAGAGCGCCACTAATGACGCAAGGCTTGGACTCCTAGTACTTGGGGGATGATGGATGAGTGTTTTTCACACAACACTCCGCCAGCAGCCTCCTTTGGCTCTTGAGAATTTGTCAAGACGTTAAGTGGACAACCGCAATCAACAGTGAAATGAGACCTGTGTAATCTGATGTTCCACTTAGAAAAGCAAACATTACTCCCGCCACCTGATGGAAGGCTGAGCCAGTCCAAAATGGAAGGGCCCCCAAGCCACGGTAGACCCGGTCTCCGCAGCTCATCATGGGATATGCATGCTTCACTGCAACCACAGATAATGCAGAGCACCAAGTGCATTTAAATGCACAGAAACATCTATATATATCTGTGAGTGCGCGTGTGTGTGTGTAGACACACAGGCACACACGCATATATATAATTGCATTTATATATATATATATATAAGAATGCATATATACATGTATATATGCACAGCAATACATATATATATATATGATATATATGATATATATGTATATATCATATATATATATATATATATATATATATATATATATATATATATATATATATAGATATATTTACTCTGTCAAATGAGTAACCGAGGCACATAAATTACTATGGGTGGGACTTCTTGGGAATTCGTGATTTATGAATTCAATAAAAAAAAACTACATATCCCAAGCAGGTAACACTGGAAGGTGCATAGTATAAGTTGTGGCTACACCCAAGCATTCCTTTCTAATGTTCAATGGTAATGAGGTGTGGGGATTTAATGCATCCATGTGTATATATTTAAAGAAAGAGAGAAATTTTCCTCTGTAAATATTGTGACTTAACAGTTTAACTATTTTCCACAAATTTGAGGTAAACAAACTACATTTACATGTTTTAGGCAAAGATCTATGAGGTAACCCACCATTAGCAGAGACAATCTAAAAAATATGTTTCCACAATATTTTTTTTCACCTGCAAGAGAAGTTTTGGAAACTTTGACAATAAATATAGCCTGTAGGCTGCCGACTGATAAATCTTCACTGTTGACATCTCTATTTTGCACACGACTCATGCATATAGATAGACAGTTGGAGAGGACACATTGACAAATAAATGAGATCAAGATATACCTTTACATAGACATCTACATTGTTTTTATAATGCAGAAGGTCATTTCCCTAAGTTAATGCTCAGCGCCTGTGGGCTGGAGAAACATGTTTACAAACAATGCAGACGGTGCATGGTAAGGTACACAGCCGCGCACAGATTTGGCAGGCGGCTTTGAAGGCGGAGACGTACACATGTAATTTAACCTGTTCCCACCCGATCCGCTTCCACAGAATACTTAGAATTGCTGGAAGGATTACCCAGCTGAAATTGAATGCCCTGCATAGCATTGAAGAAGACAAAAGTCGCCTCCCAAGGGCCTTTGGCCTCATTAGGACCACAACATAAGATGCTCCATGCTTTCATGCAATGGACAAGATTCCATCCTCCAGGGTTTGACGTGAACGCCAATAAACCAATGTTTTAGCTGCAAGGAGGTCCTTGATAGATATAATGATTAAGGGAAATAAGATCTAGCCTGTTTCTTTTTTTTAAATCAAAACATACTGCCTGTTTGCTTGTTGTCTTTTGGGGTTGATCGGAATTAAGAGTGGAGAATGTAACATTTGCCCACAAAGACTTGTGAAGTTCAAACTTCAGAAAACTTCAAATGCAGGTTGTACCTCATTAAAAAAAAAGGTTTAACAATAAAAATCATGCAAAACCCCTTTTGTTAAATGAGATTCTCCGAGTGGAAGCCAAAGTGAAGGTAAGAGTGGAATTTTACTCCCGTTGGCGGGTGCCTCCCCCTAACCATTGCCTGAGACATTAACTCACAAGCAGGTCACACACTTTTCGGACAAATATGAAATATCTAACTACACAAAAAGTGATTTTTTTCAAATGGTGAAAGTTCACACACAGATGGATTCTCCATCATCTTAATTTTGGGTTAGGATTTGCACCAGGGAGTCTTTCAGATTGGCCATCCTGCAGCAATAGGCAAACACACACAGACCCACAGTCGCATGGCTTTTCATCTAGAGGTAAAGCCGCACCCTTGATATACACACAAAGGTACTCCTGCGAAAAGCAGAAGTAAGATATTCTCACAGATGGAAGATGAAATGGGAAACACCCCTATTTAATAGAGGAGTAGGACTAGAGAAAATATGCCCATAGAGAAAATATCTTCATTGTTAAGATAAAAATTGTAATTGTGAATGTACAAAAATTCATATAATTTACAGCTGCAGCTTTGCAAACTAGTGGCATTGCTGCATGAGTACGTTTTGTGAACTGGATGCTCCTCGAAATCTGTAATGGTTGTAGATTATCAGCCTAAGCACTTGTCCATAATCAAGGCTTCCAGGCACCATTTGAACACCACTGCGTTCCGGTGTTTTAGCCTTGACCCAGCTCAGCTTTACCTGTGTTTCCAGCTTCATGTGATGCCATAGATGGGCATTGAGTGAGCGTCCTACAGCCTCGGATTGTTCAGCTGTTGTTCACATGTTGCTTCCGCTCACCTCTGTGTACGTCATACATCAACATCTTATTCCACTGCAGCCACTGTGAGTGACATTATTCTATCTCCCCAAAGTGCACACTCGCGTAAACACTAGCTCACTTCACTCTCAGGGTGTTGGGCCAATCCTCTGCAATGCATTCTTCTTTCCATTCTTTATCCTTTTTTATTTTTAAGACTTGCTTGTGTATTTAAAAATATGCCCCTCATTACGCCCCTGGCGGTCTTAAGACTGCCAGAGCCACTGCGGATGTCGGACCGCTGCCAATGTGGCGGTCTGACAGCCACATTACGACCGTGGTAGTTGTGCCACGGACGGACCACCAGCACCGCCACTTCTCCCCTACTGGAGGGGCTGGTGGCGCTGGTGGTCCTAATTTGCCAGGGGAATGCTGCAAGCAGCGGGGGCCTGGGGATTACGACCCACCTCTCCACCGGCAATTACATGGAGGTAGTACGGCTGGCCAGGTAAAGGCTGGGAGAGATGGGGTGCCGGAGGCCCCATGGGTGTCTCTGCACTGCCCATGCACTTGTCATGGGCAGTGCAGGGGCAACCCATGGCCAGCCCCGTCGCGCTTTTCTGCTTTACAGATAATGAAAAGCGCAACGGGAACGGGCACACTCTACACCGCAATATTGCCGCTGGCTCGATTATGAGCCAGCATCAGTGTTTTGGGCTGTTTCCCGCTCGGCCAGCGGGTTGAAACTCTGTTTCCTCCCACTTGCCCAGTGAGAAACTTGTAAAGGGGCCCGCAGGAGGGGGACCGCACTGTCGGTAACCTGACCTCTGGAGTTTGGCGGCCGGCCTTTTCCATCCGCCAAACTCTTAATGACCCCCTGTATCTTCAGATTAAAGCAATCGAAAGCCAAGAAATGCTTTTCTTTATACCATAAAGATTTGTTTTATTGTGATGTGCATTTAAAATAACCCCTGCCTTCTAGGAAGCACCAATACTCTTCTATTAAAATTATATCCAGTGGTTTATTTTTTTACATTTAAAATTCATATTTGCAAACAAGTGGTTGTCATGTTTAAGCAGTCATGGTTTCCTTTTAACTACTTTTTAAAAACTTTTGTGGCTTATGCTTGAATCAAAATTAAAAACTAGCTCTCCTCCTCCCTAGCCCAGGCGGGCCTCTTGGTTCTGCGAGTGTTGGTTTGATGTGTAGCGCATCTTGGCTGTTGGTCCCTGAGGCCTGGACCAATGAGATTTCTTGGAACATTGGGTCTTAAAGAGACATAAAGAGTGTGACATTGTCTGTGCTGGCTTTAAAATGTTACACACTACAAACGCCATACGTCGTGTTTTGGCATGAATGATGCACAAGCAAGGGATTATTGTGTAAAGTCAAAAGTGAAAACAGCAATTGTAATTCCAAAGCAGAACCCTGTCTGGTGCAAAATAGAGGTTTGTATGTCAGGATTGTTTCTCCACAAGAGTTTATGAGTATCCCACACGTGCACTTTTTGTCCAAAACCAACCTACACCTCCAGAGGCCCGCACCACACACTCACTTTAGAAGCGGGTGTAAAGACATTTATACATATTGTAATGCAAATGTTCCCTGTCACTGATACTATGTATACGCTACTGAGTAATGTATTATTTAGGTTGTATAAATATGATATGTGGATGTGTGACATCATTCAAAACAGAAAAGTGATGTTTAAGGCATATTGATAACAGTGCTTGTAGGATTAGTGTGCTTGTGAATTGCTCTGGAAGTTATTTTGCAACCAGTCTATCCTGAGAGCTGGTTTATTGAGGATTGCTCCATCAATAGCTTTAATAGAAATGTGCATCACTATTCCATTATCAATTTAAATATTAAAATAGTAGGAGTAGAAGTTATTATCCCAAAAGTATTTCAGACTCAAACAGCTTCTTACTTAACATACACACACAGACACACGCACACAGACACACGCACACAGACACATGCACAGTGGCTAACTCCAGCCTCTTCTGCTCTCTTGCCCACACATACTGTTTCTCTATCACACACACTTCAATGCTGTCCCTTTCCCTCCCAGTCACATTTGTCACTCACATGCATTAGCACACACTTGCTCTCTCGCACAAAAACACCACACACACACTTTTGTTGCAGAATAAAAAGCTATTCCTCATTCCTAGTGAAGTAGTTTTAAATGGGAAAGCAATTGCAATTATTGAAAATTTTTCATTCTGTCGTAAACATATGTTTTCAACGGAATACACCTTTTTTACATTCCCCGGAATCCACAAATGGAATCTTCGGAGGTGTAAATGTGCCTACAAATGTGTATCTTTCGGCCCTGAGTGTAGAGAAATCAGCACTTGTAAATACTACTCAGAAGTTAAGATGTGCCACTCAAAGGTGTGATTCACCAGTACATTCTGAGACTTCCCACCAAGATGTCTATTTGTGGACATTCCTAAACTGTGATCCATCCCCTCTCCACTCTGGAAATGGTGAGAGATTTACTCCAGTAAAGGACTGAATTAACTCCCCTTCACCTATGAGAAAGGAAAAGGATCACACCTTCATTTGGGTGGGGTGTAGGGAAGAGCTTTGACCAAGGGAAAAGAGTTTCCCCTTAGAGAAAAAAAGAAAGCAAAAGTGTGGTTGCACTGGGGACCCCATTCCTGAAATACAGATTTCTCCACAATTAGGAACCGTGTACTGGGGGGAATAGGAGCCCTTGCGAGTCGTCACATGACATTCCCAGAACTACGCATGGCGTTTTCCAGGTGTACATCTGAGATTATTTGTAAATTTCTAGAAATATTGAATCTTGTCCGCTCATAGCCTTAAATCTACTGATGACACTTGCTACTTTTTCCATTGATTAAGGCACATATTTCATTTTCAAATTTGGATCCTGTTGCATTCAAAATTGCTTTCTGTAAATGAAAGGTGTATTGGCCTAGCAGACCCTCTTCGGATGCAACGCAACAGTAGCAGGGGGGCTTATTGTGTACATCTCATCTCAGCTGATGCCACATGTCGGGATCTATAAGTAGGCAGTCTGTGCAACACCCAGTGTATCAGCTAGTCACTGTGTTTTCTCTGTTGGGAGTATTGGCATGATTACATGCAAAAGACACCCCAATATGCTACTTATGTGCTGCACTCGGTTTAATAATTAGTTGACTATATATCTCGCTCTTCAGTCTTCCCACAGGTATAATATATTACCTTGTGCATTCAGAGGCCAATTTACTAAGGTAAGAATCTACAATAAAATGTATTCCCACAATAGATAAGCAGGTGGAAAGTGCAATTACAAGAGCATTGAAAAATGTATTTTCTAATGACAGTGGCATAACACTCAATGAAAATGGAACCCTCATTGTTGTGGGCTCTCAAACGAATTTAGAAAACAAGTTTGCGGACACCAGTTTCCTCCCAGCCGATGTGGTAGATCTAAAAAATAAAGACAATTTAAAAAGAAGACAAAACAATTGGAAACTACTCCCTAAGGCTGAAGAGAAAATAATGCAATTTTTTTTCAGGGCATGCATGACGACACAACATCACCTACAGACACGCCCCAAAAATCCCTGTGGGTTCTCGTGCACCTGAATGTGGGCATTCACCCGCCACTGCCTGAATTCCAGGCAGAGTGAATGCAGTAGGAATGTACCTTAGGGTAACACAATACTACGCCAATGAAAGAGTATCATTAAGTAGGTTTCTAGCAGCACCTGCTATTACTACATAGAGGCAAAGCACCTTGTAGGGCGTTCCTCCCCACGTCTCCGCTCCATAGTAGCAAGATGATTTAGGGATGGACAAAGGGATGGAACCTTATTGTTTCCTTCAAAGAAATCACACAAAATAAATTAATTTTGATAAGAGTGTTTGCCTCTTTCTTCGCATATTGTAATTTAAGACCAGCCTGAAAGCGCAACAGGTGTTATTGTTTATAAATACAATACTACATTCATAGCAGAACAACCTGTTCAAATCTGTGGCATCTCCAAGAGGCCCTAGAGGTGAATGACTGCTCAGTGACATTTTTTTGCCTAGCTTAACCTATTGTGTCTCATGAAAGCTTAGTGACTAACCCATTTTGAGACAGAAGGGAGACTTAGCTATTGCTAAAAAAGAAAAAATTTAAAGATGACAATTCGAAAAAAGGAGAAATCTGTATACAAAGGAGGATAATTACTGAGAGAATATACTAAAATACCTCTATAAATATAGAGATTTATAAACAAAAAAGATAATTTTCTGCCTCAGAAAATTCACTCTTTTTTTCTACAGGATTTTCCTATGCAAGAAGGCAAGCTCTAGAACTCATACGGTTGATGATTTGTGATTGGGTTGAGTTTTGACTCGATTGCAAGGAGTGCAACGGCTAAAGCTTTGTGATGTTCATGAAGATGCACCTATGTCAATAATTCGTACATGCGCATTAGAGCTCCTGATGTGTTGATCAATGCAAGTAACGTCAATGCTAGCGGTGAGGTATATCAGCGTTGTTTAGTGGGCTAGGGATGATTCGCTCCCTTGCTCAAATAAGCAAGACCTTCCTTGACGAGACACTTGTGCTAAGCTCTCAGCATCCAAGACCCTGAAAAGAACAAACTGTGAACCTGATATTCTCCACAGGCCTGGTAGTCATGACCTATGTACATTTTGTACCCGAAGCGCTTTGAGGTTTGGGTAACACTGTCCGTACTTTCTCTCTCGCACCCCTACCCTATCCGCAGTCTTCCTCATTCATGAGCGTATGGGACTGGACAGTAAAATCAAGTCACACAAAGATCTTCCAGTCCATCAAGGATGCAGAGTCAGCAGGACAGGAGGGCCCGGGGATATCTCACAATGCGCCAGGCGGGAGGTGCGGCCTTCGCTCTCCTCAACTCTAGTCTTATAGTTTAATCATGGGGGAGGACCTCTGGCTTGGTACTGTGCAATAATGAGGGAGTAGAGCAGAGGTCTTGAGGGGGAACCAAGAAAAACAAAAGTCAGCAGCAGAGAAAATTTGGGGTCTTGCATGCCTTGTGCAAGAAACTATGGAGGATACCTAAAAAACATAAAACTTAATTAAGTGGGAGCAAATTGCGACGTTGTTTGACACCACATCATCATTTTTAACCACACGTGTCTACGGGTCTGGTGTCTGCCAGGTCAACTCCCTGTGGCACCGAAAATTAGCTCAAGAGGCAATTGAAACAGATATTGTTTTCTTTCTCCGCTTAGATATTAGCGGATGGCGGGATTTTTGCTCTGAGTGCTTTTTATGCTATTTGCATCCGAAGTTGCCTGTTTTTCCTCCAGGATGCGTAAAGGCCAGGGCTGGGCGAGATGAAGATGCCAGCCATACCTATTTTAAACGCAGGCGTGATGTTTCATAGCCCATAGAGGGATAATTACAAAGTCGAGAATCACAGATTCTGCGGCCCTCCATCCCTGGAGCACACTTAGGAAAGCAGCCTGTGTCATGGAGCCAATTTAGATAATGATCCTTATAGAGATAAACGGAATTGTGTATTACAGGTAATTGGGCCTGCAAAGACCCAAATGACATGGAGGAACACACAGATTCACAAAACCGAGAAGCCGCCTTATGAAAAGAAGGCCGTGACTTCCAGTCGTGCGCCCGAACGCGCAGCGGAACCTTTGGGTACCAGTCGTTCGGCTATTTTCGAATATGTGTTTTTTCTCTAACCTCTGAGTTCCACCCACACATATTTCAGAAAATTTGACACGTATTTGTAGTCCAACTTTGCCAATTTCCCAGTAGAAGGATTACTTTATGTAGAATTCAATTTTTGGCATGTGTGAGCGATTCCCATACAAGGCACTGGGGTGGGGGTTTGAGGTCCTCACGTTGGCAAGGATGAGGTTAACAGGAAGCCTTTGGAAAGCCTTAACATTTAACTTGTAAAATCAAAGATTTGAGAGAGTGAGAGAGAAGAAGAGAGAGAAACTTTCTGTTGAAAATGGCCTTGGGCTCCCAGATAACTGATCCACAGAGAGGCCTCTCCTTTAAAGTGTAGCAGCGTCCTCTCACCAAAGGCGGAGATTACTTGCTGAGTAGATTATCTCTTAGGAGATAAAATGAAACCCTTCAGTTTGGAGTGGGCCATCTTGTCTGGCCGATTAGTGCCTGACAAGACTCAGTTTGGTACCAGTGGCCAGCATCCATCAGCGGATGACGCAAATCCCTAATTATGGCTTCATTGGCGCCCGTAGCCCGGGCTGGCCTTCTGCGCGGCCCCCCCCGACCGGCCCAGATTAGGTCGCTCTGAGAGGAGAGCTGCGGAGGGCAGCGGCGGAGGTGTGAATGTCCCCGGATCACAGCATTAATGGCTGCAGGTTTTTGCTGCTGGGCGGGTTTTTGTCTGTCTGTGAAGACAGAGAGACCGAGGGGAAGATCGGCTGCTCTTGGGGGCGGGACAACTAAGCAAACAAAACGCAGGGGTCTGGAGTCAAGTGTTGTAATGCAAGTTACTCAGGTGGTGCATGCGCACAAAGCGTGAATCTACACGTGTGAATCCATTTGTACTAATTGGCAGTCATAGCAAGAGAAAACAAGCATTTCCAATGCACTAGGGTCTCGCATTTGTCGGAGTTACAACTGTTCACAGTTGTAAACTCCCAACCGGATTTTCCTTGCATTAAAAGAAAAAAACAGCGCGATCGCGCTGTACAGTTTACCAGCAAAAGTGCATTAACGAAGCGCTCGACTTCTGCCCAGCGAGATCGCGCTCCGAAAACAGAGAAAAAGTAGTCCACAACCCCAGCGAGCCTCGCATGTTCTCCGTACTTGGTCGCTGCGCTCGAGGAGGGCTAACCACGGACAAGGCATGACGTATGCGTGCCTTCCACTAATAAAAAGAAGGAGATTCTAACAGGCAAGCCCACGAACCAATGAAAGACACTGACGTGACGTCGACGGGGCTCCGAACCCTTTCCTAATACCTTAAGCGTCTCGCTAGCAATACGCATGCACGAGCGCATGCGACGCAGGCTCGACCCTAAAAATATGCTGATATTGAAAAGGAGCCCCAGGAAGGGTGTGGCCTGGAAAGTTCTGCACTCCCACAAATTTGTGAGAATATGGGTATCTATAAACGTATTCTCAACCCATTCGCACTGTGGAACCAAAGACTTACTCCCTTCAGAGGCAGAAGTGAAATTGTTTTCAGACAGGGAATGGGCAGGGAACATCCCCAAAACATTTAGGGCTTCAAAAGAGTTTCCACATTTGAAAAAGTATATTCTCACGAACAAAAAAAAGTGTATTTGTGAATTTTCAAATCAGCTAATATACATTTGTACATTTACCAATGTGAAAATAAATTGAATTCTCTAAAAACGTCCAGACATATTCTTAGGAAAATGTCCCGGTTCCCCAGGGAACCTCATTGAAATATTTTTAAATTCCATACTAGAGCACATTTATTCCAACTGTAGGAGGAAACATACAGGGGTACATTTCTGATTCTTTTTTTTTAATTGAGTCCTGGGTTTTAATTATTTTGGGCCACCAAGGCCTAATTGCATGACCTTCATCTCTTTACACAGTAGCAGAATGTTAAGTGGCTGAAGTAGGCCTGGTTCCACTTGAAAACTTTGACTAAGCTGCATAAGTGTTAAAACAAAGCAGGTGAGCATTAGCCATGCAGCCTAGGACATGTCATACCTGGTGAGGATGAAAAGAGGACTTGGCATGACAAACCTTTGAATGTCCATTTGCAAAGACGAATAGGGAGGCGATCAGGAGTGGTACATGGCCAGGCAGGACACCAGTGTCAGACTTTCAAAAATGTTCAAGCCAACCATTTGCTGTATGAGCAGGGCCACTGGAATTATGCAATTGTGTGGCCAAAGAGATTTTCACATAATTACAGATGTGCCACATTTCCCACATAATCCATCATCGGCCGCATAATCTGCAGATTTTAACAAAAGAAAATTTGCATGTAGCTCAAACGGATCAAAACTTACTAAAAGTGCAGCGACACGTGTTGCCACGCACTGAAAGACTTTTTGCAAAGCTGGACTGCTCTACGTTTTGTTGCTTATTTCTACGTTTGTGTATTAAAAGGGTACTAACAAGGTGCAAGCAATGCCGAGACAGCACTATAAAGTCTAGAAATGTTGACATAATGAAGTATTATTACAAAATGTGGCACATTATGCTGCATAATTTGCCTTTTCCTGTTGCATATTTTACTAAACCCTGAGGTATAATTTGGCCCCCCTCATGCCGTATAATTCCAGTGGCCCTGTGTATGATCCCTGACTTTTAAGGGGTCGTTTGGTCACAGTTCAGTTGTTGGTCCTTCCAGCTCTGAAAGCATTCCCTCTACCCTTCAGTCCACCTGGAAAATGCCAGAGTAGCAGATTGAACAGATTGGGCTAGGTCAGATGACTTGTTTCATAAATAATTCTTTTAGGCTTGACATGTTATGGGGCTTGACTCCTTAATGGCAGAGATATTCAATTCTATACATACTCTTTGGCCTTTTGTTCTGCCTCCTTAGCTATTGGTTTCTTTGGCTGAGAAAACGTCATCCATTGGCTTGAGACACTGTCACTCACATCTTGGATCAACCCACATGAGAGTTTTGGTTTCACCTTCTTCCTATTGGCTGTTTGTTTGTATCCCTCTGCCTCTATTGGAATGCATGAGGGAATATTTTACATCTGAAAAGGACACAGTCCTCACACATGTGATTATTAGCTAATTTAAGCTGGTGATACACAAGCCAGTCATCTTCTGCATTAGTAATCATTTTATTGCTTTTGTGAGTGCTGGAGCATGAGTGTGAAATCTATTACCTTTGTCAAGGCTTGTTGAGTTAAATAACCGTAATGAGTTTAGTACTGCCAAGAGGCCTTGTGTCGTCGTGACACTTATAATAAAGAACACTTTGTATTCTTCGAAATGTAGTTTTGCTATTCCAGTTTAATGTTTGAACCTGCAAGTCCCAACATACAGGGTGCCGTTTAAAAGGCATGTTTGGTCAAGAATGTCACATGTAGCCTGGAGCCTCTTGGAATTTACTAAATTCGTTTGGAATTTTTATGAGATTGTTTCACGTTTTAGTTGAATAAATCAAAATCTCTCTTAAGATTCCAGAGCGTTATCAAATACTGAAATGGTGAAAAAATGTGAAAATCCATTTAAGCTTTTTTTCATACTTCATAGTTGGAAATAAAGCAAATATTATTTCCTCCAAGAAAAATGTGAACCAAACAGATATTTTGCCATTTGTGGCTAATTTTATCTAATTTTCCGCTGTGAAAGATGGGACTGAACTTCAGTTTAAATCAGTAATGACCAGGACCACTGGAATTATGAGTACGTGGAGGAGCAAATTATGCCAAAGGATTAATTCAATTGATCCGACAGAAAAGGTAAATTATGTGGCACATTGAGGCACATTTTGTGATAGTATTACTATCATTACCTCATTACTTTGTCATTTGCTTTGAGAAGGGTTTACCACTGTGCAACAATTGCCAAGTTTTTGATCCACTTTGAACTAAAAACATTTTTTAGAAATCTGCAGATTACAAAGCAACTCGTGGATCATGTGGAAAATGAAGCAAATCCATAACTATGTGGAAAACACCACTGCTGCAAGATCCCATTATTCTAGTGGCCCTTGTCATGATATTTTAATTACACACGTTTCAAAATTAAGACAAAACAATTTTGCTCTTCCTGCAAAACAGCTATGAGTGGAAATATTACATCGAGTGTCTAATACACGTATGAAATAGCCCCTATGTCATGCCCTTCTTGTCATCCTCTCACGTCCCCATGCCCACAATTCACCCCTCGGTCCACACTCATCTGAGGGTCTTTCCTGTTCTCCCTCCACTACCCCATGACCTCAAAGTTCCCCGCTCCGCACAAGCTGGAACACCCCTCCTTAAGTCTCCTTCTTCTTGTCCCCCCACTTCGCCATGTCCTCAAACTCCCTCGCTCCCCACAATGTGGAAAGCCCCCGCTTCCTGCCCTGGTCCTCCGTCCACTTCCCCATGTCCTCAGATCGCCTCACACCAAGGGCATCTTATTCCTGCTGCCCTTGTCATCTACCCACTTCCGGTGCACCCAGAAGAGAGGCAGAGAGCCTCGAAGTGTGCAGACAAACCACTGCATTGGGGCTGTGGGTTAGGCGGTTGAGGACTGTGTGAGCCTGGTAGCCCTTCTAGGCTCTCGGGGAGTAGGCATCCGTGGAATTAGGAGAGATCCACGTCTTGGTTTTAAATTTCCTTTTGAGCCATAGCACCGCTCTTCAAGAAATGTAAACTCTTTTTACACGAAGTCCACATATCTTTTGGGAGGTTTGGTGAGACATCATCAGTTGCTATATAGTTTGACGCAGGCCTAGACTTCACTGAATCTCTAGGTTGCTGGTTGAAAGTTCTTATAATGCCAGTGATCTCGGGAGCACTTGACCACCAGAAACTTAGTCAGATAGGATGACCGTCTTGGCGCTTATGCCATTCATTGGCCTTTTGTCAACATTACAATGCCTTGTGTGATCTTCTGTGGCGTACAACTTCTTTGGGGCATCCTTCTTCGAGATGCCTTCTCTGATGCTGACATTCTTTACTTATGTGTTTAGCGAGCACAACGCTCTCGCTGAGCCACCCAGCGCCCATTCCCCTGGCAGTGCCCTCTTCACACTGAAACATACCGGATCCACCACAAAGACCACCAGCACATTTCAGCTGATGGTTGAAGTAGCCCCTAGGATCCTGTGAATAAATAGCTAATGGTTAGCCTTTGTTAAGACTTCCAGTGGGAGATGAAATTGGCACACCATGACTAAACAAGTGTGTGTTTCTGTTTGTGTGTGTGGTTGTTTTTGTGGTGGAGTGAGTGTGATTTTGTGTGGATATATGCTGTGTATTGTGTGTGTGTTTCAGTGGGTGGGTGTGTTTGTGTGATTGCATGTGTTTGTGTGTGTGTGAATGTTTTTGTGTATACGTGTGCAAGTTTGTTTGGCTTTGTGTGTGTCTGTGGCTGTTTGTGGTTGTGTGCGTTCATGGTTGTGTTTGTGCTTGTGTGTGGCTCTATTTGAGTGACTATGGTGTTAATATGTGTGTCTTTGAATGCCAGTTTGGACGTATGTTTGTGTGTCGGCATTTCCCCATTCCCTGAGTGTGAGGGGGCAGAGTATTCTGGAATTCAGTGAGTGTGTACTTGTGAATACTTGCCCACTGCGGTGGAAGAAGCACGAAGCCTCGTGTTGCTTTCTCAGTGGGGCACGAGGAAGTGCACGTCACTACGTACAGCAAGATCAAATTCACGCTTTTATAAATAGCTGGACCTTTGCTACAAACACCATTTCCAGTTTTTAAAGAGCAGAAGGAAATGGCTGTCTTTCCCAAGTGTATCGTTTGGCTCGTCCTTGTGTCGGATCTGGTGCCAAGCCCACCGAGGCCTCGTGCTGTGGTGCCCAGTGGTCTCCGGCGGTGTGGGGCGCAGGCCTGGGGCAGAGGCTGCCCTGTAATATATAGTGCAGGGCGTCCATCCATGTTCCTTCGCTTCCCGCCAGCAGCGCCAGGCGAGATGGATGCCTGGGCACAGAGAGATAACTCAAAGCTAAGCCTCTCAGCCGGACACCCTCGCATTACAAGCGCTGGATAGGGTTTCAGGGCGCTTGTTTACCTTGTCGTGGAGGAGGTTGTGAGCTGCAGCTCCGAGCAGGGAAGCCAAAACCGTCAGCCACTGGCACGGTACATTCCTTCTTGTTGCAACACCGCTGTGTGAAGCACGACGTATGAAATGTGCTTTCCGCACCCACACTACAAGCCTGGCAGTGCGCATACCAGTCTAGGTAGAGCCACGGCGTCAAGCTGTTAGAGGTCCCCTGACACAAGCATGCAGCACTAACCACAGACACACCTCCGCTACAGTGTGCACATGGACACAGCAAGGAACCCCAGTTACACCACTGTCTGTACAGCTAAAGAACCACGTGAAGCAGACTGTGGTCTATGGCACAACCCTCCAACCTGTGGTGTGGTACCCAGACTACACTAGTGCCACGAGACCAAGCGGTTAGGAGAGTGGGCGCTATAGAAGTTACTCAAACATTACATGGTAAGACACAAGCGATGCTGGAGCTGCCTTAAGGACCGAGGGCTTCGATTGGGAAGCGGCTGGTGGGGGTGGTCACTACACCCAGGCTACTGCTTTCAGCACACTTAGGGGCATATTTACACGCCCCCTTGCGCCGCTTTAACGCCGCAATAGCGTCATTTTTTTATGCCAAGGCAGCGTAAGGGTGGCCTTTCCCCCGCACCAAATTTACAAAGTGGCACAATCCATTCATTGCACAACTTTGCAACCCCTTGTGCCACATTATGCATTTGCCAGGCATAATGTAGTCCAGGGGGGTATTCTGACGCACGGAGCCCCGAAAAAATGGCGCAATGAAATTTATTAGATTTCACTGCGCCATTTCTTCCGCCATTTTTAAAGCCTGCTCAGAGCAGGTGTTGAAATGACGCACCCATTTAAATCAATCAATCAATCAATCAATCAAGGATTTATAGAGCGCACTAATCACCAGTTAGGGTCTAAAGGCGCTGGGGGGAGAGCTACTGGTCGTAGAGCCATGTCTTGAGGCGTTTCCTGAATGTCAAGAGGTCTTGGGTCTGGCGAAGGTAGAGCGGTAGGGAGTTCCAGGTCTTGGCGGCTAGGTGAGAGAAGGATCTTCCTCCGGCGGAGGTGCGGCGGATGCGGGGGATGGAGGTGAGGGCGAGGCTGGCGGAGCGAAGATTGCGGGTGGGGGTGTGGAAGGTGAGTCTGTCGTTGAGGTAGGCAGGGCCTGTGTTGTGGAGGGCCTTGTGTGCGTGGATGAGGAGTTTGAAGGTGATCCTCTTTGATACTGGTAGCCAGTGAAGGTCTCTGAGGTGGGGGGAAATGTGGCCACGGCGTGGGATGTCCAGAATGAGGCGGGCGGATGCGTTCTGGATTCTTTGCAGTTTTGTTAGGAGTTTGGTTGTTATTCCTGCATATAGGGCGTTTCCGTAGTCCAATCGGCTGCTGACCAGGGCGTGGGTGACAGTTTTCCTGGTTTCGACGGGAATCCACTTAAAGATTTTGCGGAGAATGCTGAGAGTGTTGTAGCAGGAAGAGGTAATGGCATTGACCTGCTGAGTCATGCTGAGTGTGGAGTCCAAGATGAAGCCTAGGTTGCGTGCGTGGGTGGTGGGTGAGGGCGCGGTTCCTAGGGAGGTGGGCCACTAGGAGTCATTCCAAGTTGAGGGGTTGGTGCCAAAGATGAGGATTTCTGTCTTGTCTGTGTTTAACTTGAGGTGGCTTGATTCCATCTAGCTGGCGATGGCGTGAAGTCTGTTGTGGAGGTTGTTCTTTGCAGTTGTAGGGTCTTTCATGAGGGAGAGGAGTACCTGAGTGTCGTCTGCGTAGAAAACTATGTTGATGTGGTGGGTTCGTGCGATGTTGGCGAGGGGGGCCATATAAACGTTGAAGAGCGTGGGGCTGAGCGAAGATCCTTGGGGAATGCCACAGATGATTCTGGAAGCTTCTGACAGGAACGGTGGGAGGCGGACTCTCTGGGTTCTGCCTGAGAGAAATGACGAGATCCAGTCGAGTGCCTTGTCGCGGATTCCAGCATTGTGTAGGCGTGTGCGGAGAGTGTGATGACATACCGTGTCGAAAGCTGCGGAGAGGTCCAGGAGGATGAGTGCTGCTGTTTCTCCTTCGTCTAGCATGGTCCTAATGTCGTCTGTGGCAGCAATGAGTGCAGTCTCGGTGCTGTGGTTTCTGCGGAATCCGGATTGGGAGGTGTCGAGTACCTTGCTGTCTTCCAGGAACCGGGATAGTTGGCTGTTTACAATTTTTTCGATGACCTTGGCTGGGAAGGGGAGGAGGGAGATCGGCCGGTAGTTCTTGGGGTCGTCTGGGCCTGCCTTTGGTTTCTTCAGCAGGGCGTTGATTTCTGCGTGCTTCCATCTTTCTGGGAAGGTGGCTGACTCAAAGGAGTTGTTGATGGTTTGGCAGAGGTGGGGGGCGATGATGATGTTTGCCTTATTGAAGATATGGTGTGGGCAGGGGTCCGATGGTGATCCGGAGTGGATGGAGGCCATGGTGGTGGCGGTGTCCTCTATGTTGACCAGGGTCCAGGGGTGGATGAGGTGGGTGTTGATTGGAGCGTTGGGTTCTTGGGTGTTTGTAGTCAGCTGGTGGGTCTGGGGTTTGAAGCTATTGTGGATTTCTTCTATCTTTCGACGGAAGTGGGTTGCCAGTGAGTTGCAGAACTCCTGTGATGGTGGGGGTTCGTTGGAGCAGGTCCTGGGGGTGGAGAGCTCATTGATGATGCCGAAGAGCTCTTTACTATTGTGAGCATTGGCGTTGATGCGGTTTTTGAAGTGGGTCCTTTTGGTGGTGCGGATAAGTTGGTGATGTTTGCGTAGGGCATCCTTGAAAGCGATGTGGTTGGAGTTGGTAGGGTCAAGGTGCCAGGTTTTTTCCATTCTGCGACATAGCCGTTTGGATTCCTGTAGTTCTGGGGTGAACCAGCTGGCCTTGATTCTGTGGGAGGTGTTTGGTTTTTTTTTGAGCGGTGCGAAGGTGTTGGCGCTATCTTCTATCCAGCGATGCAGGTTGGTGGTGGCTATGTTGGGGTCCAGGGTTCCAGGGGGTGGGGCCCGGGCGAGAGTGGAGATCAGTTGATCCGTTGATATTTTGCTCCAGTTGCGTCGGGGGGGGTTGTGTGTGGTGGTGGTGAGTGACTGGTTTTTGGTAGGAGAATTGGATGCAGCAGTGGTCTGTCCAACTGAGTTCGGTGGTGTGGCTGAAAGAGATGTGGTTGCTGGCTGAGAAGATGGGGTTGAGTGTGTGGCCTGCGGAGTGGGTGGGTGTAGTGACAAGTTGCTTGAGGCCGAAGTTGGCGAGGTTGTCGATTAGGTTGGTGGTGTTGATTTCGTTGTTATTTTCTAGGTGGAAGTTTAGGTCACCAAGGAGGATGTAGTCTGTTGAGGCGAGGGCTTGGGAGCTGATGGCGTCGGCGATGTCGTCACAGAACTGCGGTCTGGGTCCAGGGGGTCTGTTGACCAGTGTTCCTCTGAGTGTGTTGTTGGCGTTGATGTGGATTTTGAATCAATGGGCCTCCCTGTGCTTTGCTGCCCCAACGCCACAACAGTGTAAACAATTCTGATGCTGTTGTGGTAACGACCCCCATGGTGCACCATATTGTAAATACGGCGCAACCATGTTGTTAGGGGGGGCAAGGGCGACGCAAGAGAAGTGGCGCATTAGGGCCGTTGCTCCACTTTCTCATAAATACGCCCCTTAGACTGCTTCCCAACACCATTGGCTCAGCCAATCTGAAAGGTGACATTTTCTCTTTTCCCTTATTCATTCTTCGTAATATCTGGAGCTTGTTCCTGTTGTTTGCCAGCACTATGATTTGTGCAAGCTAGAGACACACAACATACAACAGACTCTTATGTTTGTGGCTGAATATACCTTTCTGACTATAGTCCATCATCTTTAACTCAGAGAGCTGCAGCAAAGTAGTTTCACATCCTCAGGGCAAGGAACCAGAAGCTCCGCCCACCTTTCTCTCCCGAGGACCCCCAGGACTTCCAAGAAAATGACGTTTAAGTATCTCAGGTGCTTAGATGGTGTGGATTTGGGGTACATACAAAAGATAAGGTCTGCCAGCACCAGTCAGGTCTGACTATTTAGACCTCCCCTCCCCACAAGGAGATGGGATTGGGGTACCACAACTGGCCTTTGTAGTGTTGAGAGACCGTATGAGGGATGTGTACATTTTCTAATAGCGCTGTAACATAACATCTGGAAATTACAAGTACAGTGTCCAGAAGCACTACATTTTGCATCAGGGTAAAAAGAAGAAAGCTGGTTTTGCTGTGTTGGCACAACATGAAGTGACTCAAATTAAATGTTCTCCACTTTTCGAATATAAAAGACAGAAACATCCTTAAGGCAAAAGCAGTTTGTTGCATTTCTTATTGACTAAGCACCTTAATTGAGTAAAACCGGTTTGCTAATTTCTATTTACAAAGTTTATTCATGAACCTGGAGTCATTTGTTAAAAACACAAATAGATTTAGAAGGGATAGACATATCAAATATTTTGGGGGTGTTTTCCTAATCTGCTTCCTCTGTTTTTAGCTTGGTAGGAAAATATGCCTTTTGTGTAGACTACGGCAAAATCTTTTCCATGTCCTATTGTGCAATTTGCAAAAATTGTGCTAAATGTATTTGCTCTGGGTTTTATGTCTGAAGTTTATGTACGTGGTCGATAGCTGTTGGATCACTTTGGATCAGATGTACATAGGGTTTTAGCACTTGTAAACCCTCTGATTTTGTAAATTGGAGGGGTTGTTAGTGGGAAAATCCTGTTTCATATGTGATAAGCTCATTTAACAGTTCAGAAACATTTTCCAAATCTTTAAAGGGTAAAAGATATCAAATCGATGTTTTGATGGGCGTGTGTATGGGCATAACTTCCACAAACTGATTTCCAATTGTATTTATTCATGTTCTGCAACCAAAATCCTGTCACAAAACATTTATATTTTACAGACTGCATGAAGGTAGTGGTAACCCATTCGCAAACGAGAAACCCTGTTTGTGAATGTTGAAAAAACATTTTTGAGGAGTAGCGAGGGACCACTGCTTATTCCTACAACAAGTTTATGGAACTTTCAACTTTTTTTTCAAATTTATACTGTTTTCCTTTAAGAAAAACAAGCTGTATAAAAAGTGACTGCTTTAATTAAAAGCAATCACAGACATGGAGGTCTTCTGACGCCAGCAGGCCACAATACCTGCGATGGATACGAATCATAGGGAGTCTGAATTTGCATTCTAACTCATTAATATGCATGAGATAGGTCGGATTTCAACCCACTATGATTCGTATTATTACTCCATTGGTTGGTTCTTAAAAATCTTTACTGGTCGCACAAATACTTGTTGCAAATTGTGACCAGTATTTCGCGACCATGTGTTAGTGCATATTGGTCTTATTTCTTTTGGACAAAAATGTCAAAACACTTGAAATGAAATTTAAAAAGCTGACACTGTTCGTAAATTTTGTGTTTCGTCACCATCATGAGCGTAACATGATTCGCGGGAGCTGTCGTGGCTCAGGAAGGTTTCTTGGCGCACATAGTGCTGGCATTGAGCAGGCGGTGCCCCCGGAACGCAGCGCTCGCGCCCATTACCCTGCACTGCACCACGTCACGTCAGGTCGTAACGTGGCCCAGGGCTGATTATTTCGGGTCAGGCGCTCACTGCCTCTGACTTTACAAGGTGCGACCTGACATTGCCCGATGCAGGGCCCTGTGGCCTGGCATCCACCCCCACCACTTAAGAAAGAGATGGCGTCATGCTCACTTCAGGCACTTGCTTTCAGTGCCGAGGCCCAGCAGTCACTGACAGAATTGTTTTGTCAAACAATAAGCAGCTGAGCCCGACTTTGGAAACTGGGTGGGACCGCTCTCACCCTTCAATGTCTGCGAGACGTGGACCACTCCCACGAGGCAGCCGGAGTTCGTGAGGGAATGAAGCAGGGGTCTTTCAGAGCTCACAATAATATCCTGCCTCTAGGCGCTGCCACCTTAGCCTCACTGAGGAGTCAGAATGCAGGTGGAACTCCTTGGCAGACCAACCGGAGGAGCTAGGAGTCCACCTTTGCCCCCAAGTTCCACAGACAGTCATTTGTGGCGCTGTAAGAGTCTATGATAAGACACTCACATAGTGAATGGACCTGCTGAGCCTTATCTGTGAAATAACCCAGGCTGAAATTCACGTAATTTTGAAGACATTTTCTGAAATGCCCAAAATTACGCGAGATGCTGTCCGGCATGTTGCACTATTTGTTGATGCCAAGCTCATCCTTGTGTCCATTTGAGCACATGGATGTGTGTCTCACTAGAATAAAGTACAAAATGACACAATGCGCCCTTTCTTGTTCTGTTCATTTACCTTCCAATTTGTATTAACAAAGGTAACACGAAACACCAGAAATTGCCTGAGATTACACTGGTGTAAACACAATTCCGCCCGGGGCTACTTGGAAAGCATGTCAACCTCATGAGACCCAAGTGCCACAGGCTGCATTAAACACAGGTGTGACGTTGATCCTGTATTCACAGACGAATGTGTTTCATCCACTCTTTGGGGCCTCTCCCCCTAGCTACACTCTTTCTCTCTCTACAATCTTTACATTCTCTCTTCCCTTCTTCCTGCTCGCTCAACAGCTGAAGTCTGTGTCTTTATTACTTTTATTAAAACCATATCTGTTCCTGTTTGACTGTTTTCATTGCACCGTAGCTGTCTTTGGTGAAGCACATTGATGAACGCCTATGTAGATCCAATGAGAACAAAATGGCTGCCCTTGGGAGGGCGGAGCTTTCCTCTGTGCACTTGGGTGAATGATTGTCGCTCACAGCAGACATGTTTGGAAGGGGCAGGTGAAAGACATTTCTCCGTGGGTGCTGCTGACATCATAATCCTGAATGGATGCAACAACAGTGGGGGAAGGACAGTCAGTACAGGTCCCGCTCTCTCCCAACAGTGTAAGCCTGAAGTTCCCGTTTCCTTTCCACATGCACAGAAAATGGAGTCATTATGTGGTGTGAAGTCTGTGCTGGTCTCAGACAGTCTTGATGCAAGCTGCCCCAGGCTAGTCT
Source organism: Pleurodeles waltl (assembly GCF_031143425.1). Lineage (NCBI taxonomy): Eukaryota > Metazoa > Chordata > Amphibia > Caudata > Salamandridae > Pleurodeles > Pleurodeles waltl. The sequence continues at coordinate 1,693,356,366 of NC_090445.1, forward strand.
CCCATACAGATACTTCTTAATTAGACTGGAACCGTACAGTCGCATCCTACAGCTCAAAGGCCACAAAAAAGAGCACCTTGAGCACTCTTCATGAAATACATGTGTGATTGGCACGCTTAGGGTGCACCGGATATTTCATTTTTCTGCAAACACAGGCCTCCATTGAGTCCCACACGAATGGTCTCCCGTGCCGCGGGCCCAGTGTTGGGAAGACCCCTTGGGGACTTTACATTTTGGGAGAAAGTCAAGCATTGACTTCCTTCTGCAGGAGTGTGGGAGGTGGTGTTCCTTTGAAATGAGAACAGCAACCACAGAGCGATGGAGATGTTTCTGGGAGCAGCTCCCCGGGACAGGTAACCAAAACATGGCTTGCTTCAACAAACCTACAACGATGGCTCCGTCAGAGAAGGTTCCCACTTCAAAGCCCTGACACTTCTAGACAAGTGTCAGTGTGGAGATAAATGTGTGAAGTTATGACAATTTTTTTCTTGCAAAATGATATTTTGTAAACAACTACGAAATATACGGAAGGGTTGTGAAGTTCCACACGAGTTGGACTTTTGCATGAAAAGGAGGACTTTCCAAAATACTTTACACATGAGTGTAATTTGTCTTTCAAGAAAAACTAGGTAAGATATACATTCAAATACCAAGGCCCATATTTATACTTTTTTAGTGCCGCATTTGTGTCATTTTTTGATACAAAAGCAGCACAAACTCACAAAATAAACCTGTATTTTGTAAGTTTGTTCCGATTTTGCGTCAAAAACCGACGCGAAAAAAGTATAAATATGGACCCAAATGCTTGTGAGCTTTCACCATAACAAGGTCTTATAGAGGAGGTTTGCATTGTTTTGCATCACACCAGCTCGGGTGCTAAGGTGCTGTAAGGTTGGTCCCTGTCCTGAGGACATTCCTGCTCAAACAGATTCATGATAGCTACAAAGGACAAGACAGAGGAGGAGTTCTGCTCACATGTGAGAAAAAGCAAAGCAGGGTGTACCCTTCCAAGAGAAAGACTCGCAATTAGTCAAGTCATCTAACACTTTCATGACAAACCTCTGCAACTCTGCAACTTTCCAGGTGTGAGACGCGCATGAAACTCTGTGAACTACTACTATACGGTCAATAATTTGGAAATACTATAAAACTATGTTTGCATAATAATAACATTGCACTCCTAGTTGTGTACCCCTATAACAAGCATAAACTTACAAAATGTGATACACAACATGCTCAGCAGATATAGGACATGCCAAATTTGACTCCTTACTGGTCCATTCTCCATGGCATCCCAAGTCAACTGCAACCTTACCAGTCGCGGCTCGCTTCGCTCATAAGGAGCGGGGCGAGTGTGGTGCTCGGGGGAGGGGGGCGATAGTGGGTCAAAAAATAAATAAAAATAAAATAAAATAAAAACATGCCTTGCTCCTCGCCGCGCGGCTCCTCTCCTCTGTCTCGTTGCAGGCACAGGAACCCAGCCTGCCCTACAGCCAGTCCTGACTCTTCTCAAAGCAGCATCAGGATTGGTTCAGAGCACCCAGCCAGGGCACTCCCAGGCAGACTGGGAGCCTGTGCAGGCTCTCTCCAGCGTGGCAACACAATGCCAGGCTGGATAGAGCCTACTCCGCATGTGTGTTTGGCCAGCCCGAGACAGCCGGCCAAACCTACATGCGCGCTGATGAGTGTGCACAGTGCACTCCCATCACTGCTTGTCACCCACATAGCCTGCCCTTTTCACAGCGAAGGGATAATCAATATAGTTTGTTATCCCTTTGTTATGAAAGGTTTTGCAGCTTCTGGTGCTGGTGGTGGGGGGGAGGGGGACGCTCCTCCGCACTAATGGAGGAGCCGCCCCTGAACCGTACTGGTCACACTCCCAAAACCTTTGTCAAATTGCATGTTACAAGCCCCATAACACGTATATTTCTGTGCAGTCGTCCAGCAGTATCTAGAGCTCGCATAGTGACTATGACTCTCCCTAGTTTGAATATTTAGTGCAGCATGCTGAAAATAGCATTCATTTACTCATTAGTGAAATTAGTGATATTATCAATATCTAATATAAGTATTTGTAATGCAGGCACTATATAGTAGTTCTGCAAACCTGGAGGGGTAAGGAGTATGTACGCAGATTCACGAAAGGATGGGTTTTGAGAGGTTTGCTGAAACTACCAGTTCCTAATAGTCAAACTGCAAAGTTCATGGGAGCCCTCACTGACCCCACATCTTTTCTGGTGGATGCCAGTGAGTGGAGGTAAAGGAGCGGTGCAGGTCTGGCCCTGGGTACATGATTATGTGATCATACTTACATTCACTTTCCATTAGTGGAAGTCTGCCCCAGTGGTACTCAAAGACCAGGCCTAGACAACATATGCCAGCTTCATCATTTCAGCTCTGGAATAGGGACAACATAGCTAGAGCAATGCTGTGACTAGCTGCAGGAGATATGTACAACCTGAAATAATATAACCAGAAGCGAAAACTGGGGACCGTCTCAGAAAGCCTTCTGCAAGTTTCCATGGCAATGGCTGAGATGACAGTGTTGAGACTACTATGATTGGTTTTCGGGGCCAAATGAATCCAACTGATCTGCCAAATTAAAGCTCGTCAATTAGCCCTGAGATTTCCTGAGAGCGCTTGTGAGATGGTTGGCATTGGCGAAGACCATGTGCAGTCGAGCATCTGAAAAAAGAGACAGATAGCCAAAGCCCTTGTCCTGCTGAAGTCTTACTAAAAGAGACCAAAGAAAGAAACGTCTCAGTGGTCCGGATGATGAATTAATAGGATGTAGCGCAATTCTAGCACTGTGAGGAATCGTTTCAATCTCTTGCGGAGGGTGGTAGATGCCATGATTGACCAACACAATTAAACTAACAACTACACAAAACATTTATATTTCATTTTTGTTGTCCTAGGTTGTACAAAAGCTGTTTACTGCAGCCATATATTTTAGGGCCCAGTGCTAGCCCCCAGGCTACTCTATCCAAACGTTTTTCAAGGTTTTTTTTTCACTCCCAGAGACTTCCTCAGTGGGGTCTCACTCAGTTCTCTGGCTGAGCCAGACCAAAGACTTCCCAAAGATTATTTGGGTTAGTTGAACAGTAAAACAGGCTGAGATGCAGCAGAACTGCAGGGTGTGGTAAGGTACCTGAAAACGCTCAGCGCGTCTAGGTCCAGGTTTACTGTCACACGGGTAACAGTGCGATGTGGGAGAAATTGCAGCAATGAGGAAAAATTGTGCAGTGCCAACCCACAAACAGCTCATTGGTGGTGCTGGTGCAAAATGATCCTGCTTGAGAAAGTGGTGTTGTGCTTGAATCGCTTCGGATTGAGGAACACTCTCGGACATAACTACAACTATGAGGAATAGGACAATGTCGCAAAGCTCTAGTCTTCCATGTTGCATACTTCAGTTTTCAGAATTTGGACCCAAGTGTAACTTGACATATCTTTCAATACAAAAGTTTCCAGTGCCACACTCACGAGAGGAAAGAGAGAAAACAGACTGCTTTCGATGAAAAGAAAGGGAGTACACCACAAACTACACGAGGGCCCATAATCGGTCAATTTTGCTTGCGTAAATAAAACTTTGTACACAGTAATCAGTGTTGGTGTCCATGGCAGGAGTCCCCAGATCTAAGCTACAGGTGGATGGAAAGTTTTCTAGTACATAATCAGAACCAGTGGTTAATTTGTAAATAAAAAGGTGCCGGTGCCCAAAGCCCTCTTATACACGCAGCTGCTGCAATTAAATGGGAGAACACGGAAAACTGAGGTAGCCTAATCCTGACTCCATCTCGGGCCTCTTCAATCCATTTACAGCCACTCCCTGCCCCTTCAGCTCACTCTAGCAGCTTTCTGCTTTCTCCCATTGTGACGCTTCTTCGTTTTTCTCTTCCTTCGTCTTTCCCATTTGTCTCTTTTGCTCACAGTAAATGCGTGAGGCTGAAAAATAAGTGCCGGCCCTCAGAAATAAGTGCAGGTCGTCAGCACCGGAAACATCAAGCACAAATTGAGCACTGATCAGAACCAGTGTTAGCTGCCCCTTGTAAGTTGTACCAGTCTCCTGCCCCCTACTGGCGAGACAGTGAATGACAAGGCTGGCACTAGGCCTTGCATTGCCAGACTCCTGTTTTTCAGCTCCAGGAAGGCTTCGCAGACCTGATAATTGCGGTCAGCTTGTTTTTATAGCCTGTTTTATAGACTGTGTTGAAGCTCCATGCTCGCTCCTAATCATTTTAAATACTTGTTCCTCTGCAAACAACCCCTGTTTACACAATCAGCTGAGCACTTATTTTCGACCTGTTCTTTTCCATCGAAGCCGGCTTCTTCTCTCTCTCCCTGTAACGCCGGAGGTTTGTAACACCAGAGGTAGCATTTTCAGGGGTAGGAATCAGTTTTTTATCAAGGACTTGTTTTCTGAGGTCAGTGCTCCCCGTGTTTTATGACATGTATTGTTTTATATTTGGAGAAAAATGTCACGGCTCGCGGCCGAAATCTCTTCCAGCTGCCCTGCCTCTCGACAGCCTGACTTTCGAGCTGCGCTAATCATTTCACAATGGCGGAAGACACATCCAAATGTTTCTTTTCTTCTTTTTTTTTTTTTGCTTGACTGTGTGTTAGGGACTTGAAAAACCTTGAACTTTCAGATGTTTTTTATTAATTTATTTTGAGGTTTTGTGTAGCGGAGGCCAGCGCCAGTGGGCCTCGCAGCGCACAGCAGTGACCTTTAGAGACAGAGTGAACACAGAGGCACACATATTCTCTGTTATTATCTAATACTCAGTGGCCCTGGTGTGCTAGTGACACAGATCCTTAAGTGCAAGCAGCCACAAAGGCTGCAATGCATACTGTGCCGTTTCAAAGAGGGAGCAAAAAAAACCGGAAAAATATGTGTTGGCATGGATTCATTCACTGCCACCGCAGGAGGGTACAGAGTACTGTAAATATGTCCCAAGGCTCTCCCCCAGAATGGGGTGAGCCACTGATATGGAAGTCGCGGCAGGGCCCTCAGATGCAGGATGGCGGATCAGTGGGTGGCCCGCCACCTTGCACCCAGTTCCCACCCTGCGTTGTGTGTGCTCGCGAGCGCTGGAAGCGATGGGGACAGGGATGCGTCACTCATAAGCGAGGTGCAAGGCAGAGCCCAGTCTCTATGTGCTCCCCTCGCTGCTGATTCAAGCTCCCCTGATCATCAGCGTCTTCATAGATCAGGGAGAAACAGTCTGCATCTGTCCCTGGGTTTATTCTGCAGACAATTAGGGCTTCATTAAGAGTTTGGTGGGCGGTGGAGGCCGCCCGCCATACTCTTTAGGACGGAAGACTGCCAGTCTGGTCTTCCACCCACTGGCCCTAAAAAGAGTTTCCTGCTGGCCCAGCGGGAAACTCACCACAACATTGGCGCCGGCTTCTAATCGAGCTGGCAGAAATGTTGCACTGCGTCTGGTGCAACAGCACCCATCGCGCTTTTCACTGCCTGCTTTGCAGGCAATGAAAAGCATGACAGGGCTGTCCATGCCCATCGGGCCCCTGCACCCCGTCTCCGCCAGCCATTGCATGGCAGTGAAACCGCCATTCAAAGGCTGTTGGACACGGGGGGTCGTAATCCTCAGGGCAGCACTGCTTGCAACGATGTCCTGGTGGATTAAGACTGCCAGCACCGCCAGGCTGTCGACCGGTGGCAACCTGGCGGTGCCGGCGGTTGGACTGTGGTGCTTTTGCCATGGTCAAAATGTGGAGGCCAGACCGCCACATTGACGGCAGTCCGACCGCCACCGCAGCCTAACGGCCTTGGTGTTTAGAAACAGCATCAATCTTGTGTAATGAGCTTTATCAAGATCAACGTATTATTATTATTTTTATTATTAATATTATTATTATTATTGTTATTGTTGTTATTAATATCAAAAATGTAAATAACAGTAGAAATACTTGTGTTACTATTATAGCGCTTAGTATTTTGCTATAGGATTTCAGAAAAGTGTAAAATTGCTCCTAAGGTTGATTTTCCAGCCTATGCCTCATTTAGTTGACCATGATATCCATAAAAGAGGAGGTTGGGGACTACTTCGAGAAGAGAGTCGTGCTTCTTTTTATTAAGTTCACAAGACAGGGCCTTATCCTCCTCAGTGTACAATGCATGGGCCGCAGGAAGGAGGCCATCCATAAGGTGTCACCAGGCCCAGTATAACAATGGATAAAAAGGCTCACTGGTCTGTATCCGTATGCCTGCCGTATCCCTAGATCAATTCTGAATGAGAAATATTATAGATCTCCTGGTCTCTCTTTCCTCAAATTGGAAGAAAGAGATAATTCAGAAGTCTTTTTGACCAAGGTGTGAGTATGCTGTAAGTCACATAAGTATTTACGCTTGTATCATAGGAATTTACCAACTTCTGCCCAGTGTGGGTCTGGATTCTACTAGCTATTTTTTTTATATGATTTGAAGATCTATGTTCTTGTGTATTACTGTCAAGCTATAGTTTGGTAACTGACAAAAGTTTGACTGTCAATATTTCCTGCACATTACAAGTGCTAACAGTCAAAATTCTGAAGTCTGAAATGTGTCTAAAATTAGATTTGCTTTTATGCTGGGAGAGCAGAAGATTTGGGCAGTGAGGTGTTTCTCAGTGACTTTTATGCAGAGATCCATGACACAAAGGTATATTTCATGTTAGAATAAAGGACCAGATTCACCAATGTTTATTGTGCCTATGCTTGAGAAATTGTAAAGGCCCCCTCTTGCGCAAATATTACCAGTTGTGAAAGATCCTGTATTCACACAGTAGCCTGTGCCTTCAAGCAGGCCTGGCTTCACGGTACAAAGCGGTGGCCCAGACCTCCACTACATAAGGGAGAGTCAGATATAGCAGTTGTTGCATGTTCATTGGGCCTGCCCTGGAAGCACAGAGATGTGCTGTCTCCAATGTCATGGAAAAATTCAGTGGCTCTTGAAAGGACCTTCTGCTGAACTCAGGCACAAAAGCCAAACTTAATTTTCAAGACTGGACATGTGAGTCTGCTGTGTGTTGGTCCATGTGAGAAGACTGAGAATCGGCATTGTGTATGTATTGTATACCATTAGTCATGTCACTACTTGGCTGCATTCCCTTGGTCAAGTGGTAACTGGCTGCAACCTCTTTGCATATAAATCCAGGTAACTGCACTCACAAAGATTTGCATATTAGAAATTGTTAGAGACCCATGTGGAAACCTGCTCAGTGAATACTGGAAGATTGGCGCATTAGCACAATATGCAATATTTCCTGGTCCTGTGGACTCCGTATTGTGTTGGAAACCCTTTTCAAGGTGCCTCAGCTCACAAAGTGTGTCAGTGGGGGCCCATTTGTGGAAACTGAGAACCTTCCCATCCAAACCAATGCCATGACACCTAAGTGAATCTCGCTGCCCCAGAGATACAATTTAATAATTAAGCATCATTTCTGCTTCTAATAGGCTATTTAGAGTTTAACAGAATATCATATATTTAAGTGCGAAACAAATGAAAATGATCTCACATGTCCTTCTCTACTGCTTTCAGTGGCCCTGCTGTGTAGGTAGTCATTAACACCAAGAGCCAGCCTAAATTACTTCTGCTGCTCAGGGTCCAGAGAGGTGCTTTTAGGATGTACTGGAGCGTGCACAATTAACAATGCAACACTTATCTTTCACTGGCCGCAGAGGACAAACTAACAGTCTGTGTGCCAAAACAGCACCTGAGCCACAAAGACACATAACACGACCAGGCGCCTGTAAATAAGCTCTCAGGTGTGTGTCATATGAGTACGCAGGTACATTTTGAGGCCAATTTGTTTTATGTTTCAATATTTTTATTGGTTTTCTCATATAAAACTGACAGCCTTAAAACACTGTTTTTCAAACAGGGGAACCTAATTATAGGTTGACAGCCGTTTAAATGCACTTGGAAGAACATAAGAGAGTTTATGAACAAGATTTGTAATTATTCCTCAGATGCAGCCACCAGCTTGGAGCTAGCGGGAAGGTTGTTATGAGGGCATCTGAGCACGCAATAGTAAAATATATCTAAAAAAGCATTTCTGCAGCCTAGACAACAGCGCCTTCACTTTTTGCATGTCTCTCTTTTATGATGCTTGTTTTTGAATTTCTGTGCACTCAAGGCCCTTGAAATGTTCTGCAGATAAAACTTTTTTAGATTCTTTTTAATTCTTTTTATTCTTTTTAATTTGAATCGGGAATTTAATGCATTTTTGCAAAATCTGTTTCATTTAACACTTTTGTGGCAAGTTGAAGAATTGGGCCGTGTCCCTACAAAGCATAACACAGGCTTACCCAGGGGTTTAAGTTCCATTGGTGCAGCATGTTCAGTATTTCTTAGTTAAAACTGTAGCCAGAGAGCCCATTTCTTTCCTTGCACAGGGGCCCATAGCACACTGGCCGCACTGCTGGGATTACCATGACAAACATCAACTCGCATGTCATTGTAGTGACTTTTTGCATACTTTCGAACAATGATTGTGTTCTGCTGCTCGAGGGACAGTTGTACCCAAACACCAGGACGGGTGCATGAGATGGATGGAAGAGCAAATACATCATGGGGGGATTCAACATCAAGGAAGCGCCTGGGAGAGAGTTGATGGGTTAAATAGCTAGGTTACGTTTCTTTCTATTCTCCTTTTAGTGTTCACTTTTCAAAATAATTTCTCTCAGGCTAATAGGGTGCTTTCAGCAGACAAATATTAATCCGCAAGTTTCCACTTCTACTGGTATTTGTACAGACTCACTTTCTCCTCCTGCTCAAGGGGGGGGGGGCAGGCACAACCCACCACAAGCTACATCTTTGCCTCCATTGTGTTTACTACCCTCTTGTGAGCATGTATGTTTGTACTTCTATGTACATATTGTGTGTTATGTGAATAGCATGATCATAGCTAAGGGGTAGCAGTACAAATGGGCTGGCATGGGAAGATGGCTGGAAAATGGCTGGAGCGTTGGGTGCACTCGGCGGCGTCCCTCCTGCTTGAAGTTATTCCACATCTTTTCTTGGAGTGAGGGCCTCTCCTGAGTGCTGGAGCAGTGAGAGGGTCTTTTGCTTCGCCGTACAGACAAAACCCACCATGTTCACTGTACCTCTTTTACATCAACCATATGGCCAACCATTTGGATGACCCATGGGTGGTTTGGTTACTTGATTTTTGGGAATCATAGGTAGTAAAAAGGCTTCATCTTAACAGGAGTGTGGATGGTGACATTAAATATGGCCGAGTATTTGGATGACCCATGGGTGGTTTGGTTACTTGATTTCAGGGAGTCTTAGGTAGTTAAAAGGTTTCATTTGGACTGGAGTGTGGATGGAGACATTAAATATGGCCAACTATTTGGTGAAATGTTATCAAGTTGTGTGTTCTTTACGAATTTACTTAGAGCATTGCTGTAGCAAGGAGGTCTCACCAGGGAGAGTGCAGAGCTTTTTGTGATATTATTGTTGCAGCGGAACAATCTGTGGGCCATAGGGCAATGCGACATTGAGAAAAGGTTACGGAGGCCGGCGTGTGATGAGGAGAGGGCTGGGCGTAATGATAACATGTGATTGACATAAGATCACACAGTGTCGAAGAGGTGTTTTACATCACACTTTTTTTGTGTTGTCAAGCAAAGATAAGGGCATATTTAGGAGCCACTAGCGCAACCTCAGCGCTGCCATAGTGTCATTTTTTCAATCCTAGGGCGGCGCTAAAGGGGCATTTTCCCTGCGCCATATTTACAAAGTGGTGCAATGCATGCATTCTGCCACTTTGTAAACCCTTGCACCACATTACACCGGCTCAGAGCAGACATTAAAAGGGGGCATACCATCATCTATAATAATAGGCCCCTATGCACTCTGCAGGAGTAGCACCAAAATGTTGGTGCTACTCCTGCTGAGTACATCAATTGCGCCAAATAAACTATTGCCCTCTGCACCATGGTGCGCCATATTTGAAATACAGCACACACATGGTGGTGGTAGGGGGGGGCTCTACGGGGCGCAAGTAAGTGGCGCTGCACTGGTTGCAGCAACACTTTTCTGAAATCTGTCCCATATTTTATATTCCACTCATTTTTAATTCCAGGCATAGAGAAATCCCAGACTCGCACAATGTGTTACTTGTTGTTTCCTGCAATATAATCTCTCTGAATAATACTGAATTGGAAAAGCATCACCCTGATGTTTATACGATGCTTACTCAGAAAATCTGACTGCTGTTTACACAAATGCTTGGTCCATACTCGATGCAGAGCTTTTCAAGGACTTCCTGATGCGAGGTAGCCCTTTTGCTTCTGGGCTAATCTGAAGAAAGTAAATAGTTGAGGCTTTTGCACTCTTCCTCCGCCAGGCTGACCCAGTGGGGCACATAGCCTGAATCTGCAGTCACACATTGGGATAATGTTTATAATCTCATTGTGGACGGTATGTCCCTTCCTGCAGGATTTATTGAGAGTGACATAGTTCTTTGATAACAAAGGATTAAGTGTTTGGTACAAGAGGGGTTTAAATAATTTGCCTTACTTTGGAGGTCAGACTTCCAGGGGCACAAAGCCTGTGAAATGCCTTGTGCTTGTCGGGTCATCAGCTCGACCTGCCAATGAGATCTGGGATCCACTAATGAGATATAATTCATTAGCTGTGGAAATAAGATCAGGAATCAGGAGCTGTGAATCCTAACATGGTTTGTGTTGGGTCATCCATCATTGCTGTAAGTAACCAGCTTAACGTCAGGAGTTTGCATGCACCCGCATTATTACCTTGTCATAACTCGTTAGGGTTCACGGCCCCGCATCGGCCAACACCAGAGTTGGTTTTTATCGCATTACCAGCTCCTCATTTGTCAGCCACTTTGCTTAAGATAAATGTGGCCCAAATAATGAGGTTTGGAGGTGGAACTGTGAAAAATCACATCTCTTGCGGTTAATTGACGTTCATTCAATCCAAGCCGCTTAATTTGGTGCTGATTTGAAGGTATTTGGTTGACTTGCTCCAAGTGTGTTGTTACTTTCAATTCTGAGGCATGAGTATTTCAAATGATCACTAACTCCTTGCCCCCCCCCCCCCCAGTCTCACTCATTTCGACAGTACCCTGTTAAGGGTCTTATTTAGAGTCTGGAGGCTGGGACGTTCTGCGAAACATAGCGTATATCCTGTCCGCTACATTACTGTTGTCGTCGGCTACAGAGCACTTGTAAGCATTGAGAAAGCCAAAGCTGTCAGCCAACTCCAGATCAATTGGCTTTCCCAGTCTTCTTACCATTTCTGTTGATTTTCTGAAATACAATGTAATTGTGTCATTTTACCACCATCAACAATTTGGCAGTAGTTTTCAGTGGCACCTAGAAAACTACATAGGGCAGGTAACACTTTTTTTTAAAGCTATTACTCATGTTTGCTACCAGGGTCTAAATTCAGCAGTAACTGCATTCATATTGTAATTTACACATTCAGATCTTACAACTGCATTTAGCTACCCACCCCCGCCAGAAGTAGCAGGTGCAAATCCTTTACCAAAATATGATAATAAATTATGCTTATTATCGTTTTTTGGTAAAAGCGTTGGGGCCACAGGCTGTAATGAGCACTAAGGGGGGGAGTGCACAGCACTCCCTCTTGCTGCACATGTATGTTTGGTCGGCTGTCTCCAGCCGGCCAAACATACATGTGCAGTGTGCTCTCTCCAGCACGGCACTATGTTGTCGGGCTGGAGAGAGCAGGCACAGGCTCCCAGTCTGCCTGGTTCCACCCTGGCTGGGTGCTCCCAGCCAATCCTAACACTGCTCCGAGCAGCATCAGGATTGGCTGCAGGGCAGGCTGGGAGTCCGTGTCTGCAGCCTGTCTGCAGAGGAGAGGAGAGGAGCAGCGCAGTGGGGACGGTGGCAGCACAGGTACTTTTTTATTATTAATTCTGCCCTGAGTTCGTACCACGCCGCCCCTTTTTAATATCCCAAGCAGCTCCTCGCGATAAGATGCGTAACATTCAATTTTATAGTAATATTCCCCTTGCTTCTTTGATGCAGAATTCAACCTGGAACATGCCCACCGATCTACTAGTGACAGAGTTGCACCTGTGGATGAGCAGAAAAGTAGTTGGTTGCCAAAATAGGAGGCTTGAGGTCTAATCTCGGCTTTTCCATACTATCAAAATGTGTGCTTCTGGCATTGTCACTTATGTACAGAGTCACATTGAAAAGTTAGAAAGCTCGGAATCTGGGAATTGGAGATTTTCTCCTATGATCAGTACATATTTCATGGTAATCCCTATGCATGACAATCAATTTATTTTTTGATTTAACGCTACTTTACCTCTGATGTGCATCTACTGACAAGCCAACCCATCCACTGGCAAGCGACTCTCAGGAGGAAATGCAACAGAAACATCTTAGCACATTGAACTACATTTTTTACCTTTTTTCTGCATCAGAAACATATATTCACTTGGAAAAACCCCTTCCACGTCACTCCCCAAAACACATGGAAGTGTTTCAGAAACTATTCACACACTTACTGTGGTCTTGCTTTGGATACTGTATGTGTGAGTAGAAAACGCCATTGACATAATTGTTATGTCGTTTAGGGTGATCACAACTTTCCCAGTGCCACCTCCATCCCCCACTCTCACCTTGAAAAAACTCCACTTTTTCCAGGGCTACAAGTTTTATCAGCGGGTTTTCACTACAATCACAAATGTTTGTTGCACAAATTAAGTGAAGGGGGGGCACAAAACTGATTGTCCCCCTGACTCTTTAAATTGTGAAAGCTTGAAAACAGGCTACACACATTTTTACATTCACATTGCAGCCACCTGGTTGCCTGACATCATGGTTCGAGTCCTGCTTTCTACTGAGCAACACTCAGGTTTATAAGACCTGTGTCACGGCTCGTAAAGTGGTATGGAATGACAATGACAAGAGGACCGGCCAAAGATGAACCAGGTAGGTTGGGGCAATTGTGCAAGTGTACATTTAGTCACGATTTGACCATTTACAAGCTAAAACCGAGAACTCCACTATCCTACTATCCTGTAGTGCTGTTTAAATGAGAAGTATTTGACAACAAAGAGTGTTTGTGTAATTCACACACCAACACAATGACCTTGTGATGCTTTGTGGAGGTTGTTATTTTTCTCTCTACTCTGTGGTACTACAGTAACTTAAAAGACACACCTTTCTTTGGGATGACACTAAATGGGCCACGCTCTGAGTTATGCCTTGATAACTTCCAAGCGCTAGCAGACTTCATCAAACAAGAGACACATTGGTAGTCAGAACTTATACTTCAAAACAGGGCGACTATCTGGAACCCAGAAAACAACCAGACATTATCAAGCAAACAGGCTTCTAAAATCCAACGCGCAACAAGACATTGTCAAGCAATGGAATTTCAAGACCCTAAAACCCAAACAGTGAACCTCATGCAAGCCTCTGCACATAAACATCCCAAAACAAAGAATCATTCCAGAATCCCAAACCCAATGAGAAATCATTCAAACAATGTGATGTTGCAGAATTGAAATCCCACCAGGCTTCACTAAAGGATGAGACATTCCATGACCTAAAAAACAACCACACCTCATCAGACAGATGTGCATCCTACAACCCCCACTGCTGTTGATGGTAGATGGTGGAGGCCACTGGAAAGAGGAGTGTGTCTACTTTTATTTTCACTGGAGAGCCCCTTCCGATAGTTTCTACAAGACCATGTGTCCTGGCGGCACAAAGTGAAGGTTAGAAGCACTCAGGGACACGCAGAGTTGAATAAATTAAAGACATTTGTGACATTACAGATCTCCTTGGACAAAAGCCAAGGCCTGCTGGTGATTTCGTTTTTTTTTTTTTTTTTTTGCTTTTCAATTGTAAATGGAAATTTCATGCCTTCTGTCAGTGAATGGCGTAAAAATCAGCACTCTGGCCATGTTGATTGAATTAGTCGAAACTTCAGACAAAGGAACACAATGACACAAGAGCATCTTTCTGAGAATAACAAAGGGACACAAGAAAGGCTCCGAGTGACGTCTCATTTGCATTTATTTCTTTTTGGATATTCCAGAAGGCTGCACACTTCTTCTAGGGAAAGCCTCGGCTATGGCCTCTAAACCGGTCTAATTCTCTCAGAAATGTGTACTTATCTATCTGTTCTCTAAGTAACATTCACAGCTGCACAAGAGTTTCTGTGCCACCTTCCCGGGGATATGATCAATAATTAGTGTTAATGTTCCAGGGTTAAGGGACAAGAATAATGCCACATGTTCCTTGTCAGTATATCCATGAATTGTATGTGCTTCTAATTGCATGGCACTTTAAATAAACGAACTAGCGCTCTCCGAGGAATCCGTTTTGATGAAATATTTTGTGATTGAAAAGAAGCAAAATGACACAGTTATTGGCCAGAACTATCTATGTTAAGCGGCCTCATAATTCTTATTTATATATTACGTCGCCCGAAGTTATATTGTAGGCGCGTCTGGACATTAGGGAAGACCCATTGCCTGGAGCAACACGGCTGAGCTGTCCAAACGCGACGGGCACTGGTGGCGGGACGGTCGCGAATGCACCTGGGAATAAATTTGCTCTGGGGGAGGCGATTTTATGTACCCCGAAGACATGTCAATTAAATAGCTGGTGACAGTCAGCTTGCGGCACATTTAGACCATATCACGGGGGGGCGCGGCCCTATTGAAGGTATAACACAGAAAGCCGCCCTTTGCGCGCATCTGACACCAGACGGATTGTCTGTGCAAGTGGGGGGCGGTGACATAACCCCACAGGCACATCACTGGTGCCCTAGGCAGTGAGGCACTGGTGGCTTTGGGACCTCCCCGCGCCTGTCATCAGAAGCCCCCCCTAAACGTTTACTGTCATCCCCATTCTTCATCCCACTGTGCGCAAAACAGCTGGTCTGCAAGGGAAATGAGGCCATGAATCAACAAAGCCCCTTTTGTGGAGGCGGAACATTTCTGATAAATTGATGCTTTAGAAACATTTGCTATAGTTGTCGCGCGCCGTGCCAGGCAGACGCGCAAGCTGCAGGTCACCCTGCGGAATAAAGGGTCTCGGGGTACCACAAAGCAGATTCCACAAGCGCATCTTCTTGCTACAAATTTATATCTGAAAATCCTTTGCCCTTGTCCGTGCGGCTGGCGGTCGTGTGTGGACTTTGAGGTACTTGTCCTGTTTGTGGTCCTGATGCTAGGAAGCAAATGAAGTGGTACTTGTCTTGTTTGTGGTGCTGATGCTAGGAAGCAGGCGGGAGCAGATGCAGTGGTACTTGTCCTGTTTGTGGTGCTGATGCTAGGAAGCAGGCGGGAGCAGATGTAGTGGTACTTGTCCTGTTTGTGGTGCTGATGCTAGGAAGCAGGCGGGAGCAGATGAGGTGGTACTTGTCCTGTTTGTGGTCCTGATGCTAGGAAGCAGGCGGGAGCAGATGTAGTGGTACTTGTCCTGTTTGTGGTGCTGATGCTAGGAAGCAGGCGGGAGCAGATGCAGTGGTACTTGTCCTGTTTGTGGTCCTGATGCTAGGAAGCAGGCGGGAGCAGATGCAGTGGTACTTGTCCTGTTTGTGGTGCTGATGCTAGGAAGCAGGCTGGAGCAGATGAGGTGGTACTTGTCCTGTTTGTGGTCCTGATGCTAGTGGTCCTGATGCTAGGAAGCAGATGAAGTGGTACTTGTCTGCTTTGTGGTGCTGATGCTAGGAAGCAGGCTGGAGCAGATGAGGTGGTACTTGTCCTGTTTGTGGTCCT
Organism: Pleurodeles waltl; assembly: GCF_031143425.1. Taxonomy (NCBI): domain Eukaryota; kingdom Metazoa; phylum Chordata; class Amphibia; order Caudata; family Salamandridae; genus Pleurodeles; species Pleurodeles waltl. The sequence continues at coordinate 1,693,372,115 of NC_090445.1, forward strand.
GATGCTAGGAAGCAGGCGGGAGCAGATGAAGTGGTACTTGTCCTGTTTGTGGTCCTGATGCTAGGAAGCAGGCGGGAGCAGATGCGGTGGTACTTGTCCTGTTTGTGGTGCTGATGCTAGGAAGCAGGCGGGAGCAGAAGCGGTGGTACTTGTCCTGTTTGTGGTGCTGATGCTAGGAAGCAGGCTGGAGCAGATGAGGTGGTACTTGTCCTGTTTGTGGTCCTGATGCTAGGAAGCAGGCGGGAGCAGATGCACTGGTACTTGTTCTGTTTGTGGTCCTGATGCTAGGAAGCAGGCGGGAGCAGATGCACTGGTACTTGTTCTGTTTGTGGTCCTGATGCTAGGAAGCAGGCGGGAGCAGATGCACTGGTACTTGTCCTGTTTGTGGTGCTGATGCTAGGAAGCAGGTGGGAGCAGATGCAGTGGTACTTGTACTGTTTGTGGTCCTGATGCTAGGAAGCAGGCGGGAGCAGATGCACTGGTACTTGTCCTGTTTGTGGTCCTTATGCTAGTGGTCCTGATGCTAGGAAGCAGATGTGGTATTTGTCTTGTTTGTGGTGCTGATGCTGGGAAGCAGATGAAGTGGTATTTGTCTTGTTTGTGGTGCTGATGCTGGGAGTTGAAGTTGTACTTGTCTTGTTTGTGGTGCTGATGCTAGGAAGCAGGCGGGAGCAGATGCAGTGGTACTTGTCCTGTTTGTGGTGCTGATGCTAGGAAGCAGGCGGGAGCAGATGCAGTGGTACTTGTCCTGTTTGTGGTGCTGATGCTAGGAAGCAGGAGGGAGCAGATGCAGTGGTACTTGTCTTGTTTGTGGTGCTGATGCTAGGAAGCAGGCGGGAGCAGATGCAGTGGTACTTGTCCTGTTTGTGGAGCTGATGCTAGGAAGCAGGCAGGGGTAGATTAAGTGGTACGTGTCTTGTTTGTGGAGCTGGTGCTAGGAAGCAGGCGGGAGCAGATGCAGTGGTACTTGTCCTGTTTGTGGTGCTGATGCTAGGAAGCAGGCGGGGGTAGATTAAGTGGTACGTGTCTTGTTTGTGGAGCTGGTGCTAGGAAGCAGATGAAGTGGTACTTGTCTGGTTTGTGGTGCTGATGCTAGGAAGCAGGTGGGAGCAGATCACTGGTACTTGTCCTGTTTGTGGTCCTGATGCTAGGAAGCAGGCGGGAGCAGATGCAGTAGTACTTGTTCTTTTTGTGGTGCTGATGCTGGGAAGCAGATGAAGTGGTCCTTGTCCTGTTAGTGGTGCTGATGCTGGCAGATGAAGTGGTATCTGTCCTGTTTGTGATGCTAATGCTGGGAAGCAGATGACGTGGTATTTGTCTTGTTTGTGGTCCTGATGCTAGGAAGCAGGCAGGAGGAGATGCAGTGGTACTTGTCTTGTTCGTGGTCCTGATGCTAGGAAGCAGGCGGGCAGATGAAGTGGTATCTGTCCTGTTTGTGATGCTGATGCTGGGAAGCAGGTGAAATTGTATTTGTCCTGTTTGTGGTGCTGATGCTAGGAAGCAGGCAGCGGCAGATGCAGTGGTACTTGTCTTGTTTGTGGTGCTGATGCTAGGAAGCAGGCTGGAGCAGATGAGGTGCTACTTGTCCTGTTTGTGGTCCTGATGCTAGGAAGCAGGCTGGGGTAGATGAAGTGGTACTTGTCTTGTTTGTGGTGCTGATGCTAGGAAGCAGATGAAGAGGTACTTGTCTTGTTTGTGGTGCTGATGCTAGGAAGCAGGCTGGAGCAGATGAGGTGGTACTTGTCCAGTTTGTGGTCCTGATGCTAGGAAGCAGGCAGGAGCAGATAAAGTGGTACTTGTCTTGTTTGTGATGCTGATGCTAGCAGATGAAGTGGTACTTGTCCTGTTTGTGATGCTGATGCTAGGAAGCAGGCGGGGACAGATGCAGTGGTACTTGTCTTGTTTGTGGTCCTGATGCTAGGAAGCAGGCACGAGCAGATGTAGTGGTATTTGTCATGTTTGTGATGCTGATGCTAGGAAGCAGGTGGTCAGATGAAGAGGTACTTGTCCTGTTTGTGATGCTGATGCTTGGAAGCAGGTGGTCAGATGAAGAGGTACTTGTCCTGTGTGTGGTGCTGATGCTAGGAATCAGGCGGGGGTAGATGAAGAGGTACTTGTCTTGTTTGTGGTCCTGATGCTAGGAAGCAGGCGGGAGCAGATGCAGTGGTACTTGTCCTGTTTGTGATGCTGATGCTAGGAAGCAGGAGGGAGCAGATGCAGTGGTACTTGTCCTGTGTGTGCTGCTGATGCTAGGAAGCAGGCGGGAGCAGATGAAGGTGTACTTGTCCTGTGTGTGGTGCTGATGCTAGCAATCAGACAGGAGCAGGTGAAATGGATTCAAGGTTTGGGGCCTGTGCTCTCCCCCGGTACACTGCCATGCTGAGTGCAATATTTGACATCATTCTGGATAGTAACGTTTTATCAACTAATTTAAAAACTTTCACTTTCAAGCTTCCGTACAGAATACATCAGATATTTGTTACTATTTCGTTTTTTTACAGCGCCTATGCTCATTGCTCGGTCCATCGTCGGTGTGCTTTTGGGAATGCAGACTGCAGGGTATATACATTTATTAGAATTCTGGGGCAGCATTTGCCCAGAAAGATGGCACTAGTCCAACTCGGAAGGGAGCGCTTTCTCGGGCTGCTCTGTTTCTATCTGAGATAAACGCGATGGAACCGAAAGAGGCTTAAAAATGATAAACCCTCACCCTGACTACTTATGAAATGCACAAAGAAATGTAATCATTTGACATTAAGATAATACATGATATTTTGCAGAGTCGTGAACACCTTATAACCTCGGGACATGACAGGCCATGCTGTTCCCATATTCGTGTCCCAGTCTCTTTTCTTGCAAATCTCTTTTTTTATGCCCCAAAATGTCATTTTTGCCAAGGCATTGTCAAAGGCAATAAAGAAAGGAAACATATGAAAGTCTAAGTCATCCCTCTGTGGTTTAGGAATAGTGAGGAGAAGGTTGTGTCACAGATCTCTGCATCAGGGGTGCTCAACCCACCGAGCTATCTCTCATGGAAACGCGCAGGCCTTCTCACGGGGCAACCAGAGGTGAGGTGGGGTGTCCTCGTGTGCTTCACCGGGACAATATATAAGAATGTGGAGGTCGAGTTTTGTGAAATGTACTTTAGTCAGAATGTAGCTGCACCTAGAGAAGCAAACAGGTCCCTTAACAAGAAAGATTGAGAGAACTGGCAGGGACTGGCGCCTTAAAGGGGCACATGTTCGTGGTCATTTATTGTGTCATTGCTTTGCTTCTGGGTGAACACTGGGACAAAATGAATTCAATCTTTGATTTGCTGCTTTACACACCGAGGAGTGAAGTAAATACATTTACTTCAGCTCTCAAAATGTGAGAGATAAACAAAGTTTAAGTGAAAATTCTTAGGCCAGGATGTGCCATGTACTTTTTCTGCTTCATAGTGTTCAAGAGACACATTTGCCCTGGAACAAAAAATATTTATACAATCGGAAGGTGCAAAGAGTATTTTCTCCTTGCCCTATTGCTCCAGCATCTAAAAGGGTGCAGAGGGCATTTGTTGCAAGCTTGCACCGTTGAAATGTTCTTATATTCTGCCCTCGCCGCGTCCTTTCAGGCCTTTCTGATAAAAAAAAAAACATGCTAAGGTTTCCGCGCATTGATAGCGCCGCGGGCAGTGCACTTAAGAATGCGCAGCGGCGCTTGTTAGGCCTTGAAAACCAGGTGATATATTACCTTTTAAACCCAGGGTAAGAGGCAGGGAAACCCAATCCGAAAACTGACAGTCGAGAAACGCATCTCGGCGGAATTTCGCGGAACCAGTTCCTGGCAGCACAATTCGGTGCGTCTCCTCCTAAGGAGGCAGCGACGTTACAGGGCCTGAGCGCCGGCGCTGCCAGATCTCTCGGGGCCAAATACATACTTCAAGGCGCTGAGTTAAGCAGAGGTGGGTAAGCCAAGCTGGGAGGACGTCTGTCGTCCCGTACACGAAGGCGCGCCTTTACAAGAGACATGCTCTGCGAGTTGTGGCAGGCACCCTGCGTTTCTGCACAAGTGTGTTTATTGTCGCTTTTATTGTGCTTCTCTGCTTTCATATTTCCTCTTCTAAAATTGTCTAGACACTGATGTGCCGCGGGAGGGAGAGACGCCGACTATTTTCAGCTCGCTTCAGTTTTTTACACCGACACGAAGCGTAGTACATGTTTGTTTACAGCCGCCTTCCTATAGAATGAGTCCAAACAAGATTGGACCGGGACTTTGGAAGTGGGATTCCTCCAGGCGCTCCTAGGCGGGCTCTAGGAACTTTCCTCTAACTTTCATAGATTGACAGCCCTCAGCAGATGCAGTGCTCGCACCTGCCCTGCGAAGTGTCTCCTGAAGATGTCATCAGCGCAGTCATTGGTTAGGAGTAGAGGTGGGCCAGCCACTGCGAGCTCGAGCCTCAAGCCTGGCTCTGGTTCAGCTCGAGGTCCTGTTGGAACCTCGAGCCCATAACAAGCCGAGCTTTCATGTGGCTTTTGCTTGCCTCCCTCTACCATGGATCTGGCGTTACAGCCGGTTTCGAGTATCGACTTCGGCTCAACATTCTGTGTTTCTGGGCGCATCAACAATATCCCACTGCCTATAGAAAAAACATTGCACATGTTATCAATATGGGAGAATGTCCAGCTCTGGTCATTTCATCCTGCCACCCTCTGATCTACAGACAATGCCCGGCTCTGGCCATTTCATCCTGCCACCCTCTGATCTACAGACAATGCCCGGCTCTGGCCATTTCATCCTGCCACCCTCTGATCTACAGACAATGCCCGGCTCTGGCCATTTCATCCTGCCACCCTCTGATCTACAGACAATGCCCGGCTCTGGCCATTTCATCCTGCCACCCTCTGATCTACAGACAATGCCCGGCTCTGGCCATTTCATCCTGCCACCCTCTGATCTACAGACAATGCCCGGCTCTGGCCATTTCATCCTGCCACCCTCTGATCTACAGACAATGCCCGGCTCTGGCCATTTCATCCTGCCACCCTCTGATCTACAGACAATGCCCGGCTCTGGCCATTTCATCCTGCCACCCTCTGATCTACAGACAATGCCCGGCTCTGGCCATTTCATCCTGCCACCCTCTGATCTACAGACAATGCCCGGCTCTGGCCATTTCATCCTGCCACCCTCTGATCTACAGACAATGCCCGGCTCTGGCCATTTCATCCTGCCACCCTCTGATCTACAGACAATGCCCGGCTCTGGCCATTTCATCCTGCCACCCTCTGATCTACAGACAATGCCCGGCTCTGGTCATTTCATCCTGCCACCCTCTGATCTACAGACAATGCCCAGCTCTGGCCATTTCACTCTGTCAGCCTACAATCAAATGACAATGCCCGGCTCTGGCCTTTTTATCCTGTCACAATCCGATGCCAGGGCCAAGCCCAGCTCTGGCCATTTCATCCTGTCAGACTACGATTCAGTGACCATGCCTGGCTTTTCATCCTGTCAGTCTCTGCTCCAGGGACCATGCCTGGCTATTTCATCCTGTCTGTCTGCTATCCAAGGACCATGCCCAGCTCTTGCTGTTTCACCCTGCCAGCCTATGATCCAAAGACCATGCCCAGCTCATGACATTTCATCTCTTCAGTAAAGGATCTGAGGACCAAACCCATCCTAGCCATTTCATCCTGTCAGACTACGATTCAGTGACCATGCCTGGCCATTTCATCCTGTCAGTCTTCGACCCAGGGACCAAGCCCCTGCTTGCCATTTTATCCTGCGATCCAAGGACCATGCCCCACTCTAGCCATTTCATCCTGTCAGTCTACGATCCAAGAACCATGGCTTACTTTGGCCATTTCATCCTGTCAGCCTACTTCTGCTTTTCCTTTTGATCCTCGCTCTGTGGACCAACTGAAGAAAGTAATTCATGATATCACTCCTGACCACCTTATGTATTTCCTCGCTCCCTTCTGGAATGATACCTGTGGCCTAGAATGTAGCCCTGGGGACCCCGTATTGAAAAAACCTAAGACAGATCTCACCATCCTGTCAAATTATCAGCCCGGTTGGTTGCTCCCTCTATGTGCCAAACTAACAGAACTGGTGGTTAATAATTAACTAAAGATCTACCCAGAAGAACATCATCTTTTGCAGCCATCGTCCCCTAGAGATGAGCCAAGCCAGGCTTCAGCTTTCAGTGGCCTGCACATCTCTATATTAAAGGCAGACCTATTGGCTTTTGAAATACTTGTTTATCTGCGTATATTGGGCATTCCAGTACACAAAATGCAAATCCTAATTAAAATATTTTGAAAAGGCTGCTCCTGTAAAAAAAAAAAAACATGTGACTTTGGATGCTTCAGTTGCACTTTTGGAATGTAAAATAGTCCATCATGCATTGTAATCCATGCACTCCTCAGAGGGTGGAATGATACACGAAGCAGCCAGTAACAAGAGGTGAGAGGGATGTACTTTCCCCAAAGAGCACATCGATATCAGTAACAGCAAGGAAGGTTCTAGAAAGATGAAAGGCTACATGTGGTCAACAGTGCAATGAACTCCAAAAGGAACAGACACCAATATGGTCACAACTTATGTGGTTTAGAGAATACATTTGCATGTTGTCAATTGGGGTAGGTGGTTGGAACTACCGAAGTGGTGTTACCACATGGCAGGCTCTCACTTTTCTTATTTCCGATTTTCATAGATTACCACCACACTTAACTAGCTTTGGAAAAAGGCAACAAGGAGAACTTACGCATTGTTGGCGAGCGGTTGATAGGAAGCTGTGGGGGCTGAAGAATAACGGAAAACTGGGAACATGTGCCTTGTAAACGTCATGGAAATAATCTATCGTTGGAATTATACTGGGTGACCCCATTGACTAAAGCAGGAAGCAGGGTATTAAAATTGGAAATAAAAAATAAAAACACTCGTGGAAAACCCAACATGCGGTGTTGTGGTTATCAGAAAAAACATATCAACTGGTTTCAGAAGTCATGAGAGGCGCTGATACAATCGGTGTGTTGTCAAACATTTATAAAAGGGTTAAACACAAGGAGGAATTTAGCTTAATTGCGTTTCTTTGCTGTTCAGGAATGTCTGAAACATTCTACAAACACCAGGAACTCCCTGCTGTGGGATGCTTAATTTAGGGTTAGGTTTTCTCTAATAAGGGATCTATTTCAGAACAATAAATCCTGAAGGAAGGCATGCCTGCCATTTTTTGCTGCTTTAAAGTAATGCAAATCCCCTAATTTTCTCTGTTATTTCGTGAACGTGCAAAGACTTTGGTAACCGCACATCCATAATGAGAATTACCACTGGGTGCAGGCGCCCGAGCCCGCTCCCAAGAGGAAGGCCTGGGGAGTTTCTATGGTGACAGCTACGCATTCCCGACCAGCTCTTCAAAATGAAAGCCATATTTGTTTTGCTAGTGCAACTTTGTAGCACAAAAGGTTTTTTTGCATAACACCTGCTAATCTCTGCTTGGTTTATTTGAGCGCCTTCATGCTGATCGGTAATTCAAATACTTTTTTTCTTTGCATGGTAATCTTGCTGTAATCCGTGGTGTTTTGATTTTCATGTGTCGTCAGTGAAAAGAGGGTTCTTTAGAAATCCCAGTCTTGGAGCCCATTGCATCTTGAGCAGGGTAAACATTCCAAGGCTCCGGCCTTTAGTTCATAAGAGCGGCCATCTTGTAACCGTGAAGGATGTCGGAACAAAAAAATGGGGAACAAACCTGTTGGCCAGCCTTCAAAAAAGTCTCGCTTTAAACCTTATTTAACATTAAAATGGCTACAGCGGGTTTGTTAGGTGATTTTGGAAATTTGATGTTGAAATATAAAACATCACTTCATTTGGATCGGAGCATTAGGGGTTAATACATGTAATTCACTCAGAAGACAAATTAGGCGGAGAATCTAAAAACATCATCCATGTTAAATCCACAGGTTTTGATTTTATGTGCAAATTTCAGAATTATCGGATGCTTCCAATATTTCTGCTGTTGCGCCCTGCACAATTGGTACAAAAAAAATCTGTCCAAAAGTTTCACCAACTACAATCAAACCCTGCCTGTTGCACTCATGTTGGGCAACCCGCAAATCTTTGTAGATTTGTTGAAAATGTTCAGATACATTTATGAAGCAGATTTCTAAATAAGAGAGCAACTCTACATAGTAAGCATTTCTGAAGAAGCAAATTATATTACTGCTTAGTAGTAAAAATCAAGGTTATATATAATCAATAACTACTCAAAGGAAAAAAATATGTTTAAATTCAGAGATGAAACAAAAAGGCTGGGAGAAGGTGGTGTAGTATGCAAGGATTCATTATAATGGTGTGAAAATAACTAGCATGGGTTTTTATATACTTTAATATGTCACTCTTGGTGGGGCGTGTATGCCCAGACGTGGGTTCCGTGCACACTCTGTTACAGGAACCAAGCTATACCCGGCTGATGAGCCCAGAACAAGGCCAAAGCCAGTGGCTTGGCAGTCTGAGCTGCAGTGTTCCCATTGGAGCAGGGTGGAGAAGGATTTGCATATGGCTGGGTCCAAACTGAGGTGGAATGTTAAAAATAATATTGATGATTGGGATGCGGTCCTGCGTAATTACCAGTGGCTGAGATTAACTCAAGCATTCCATCCATCATACTTGTCCGACTCTTCAATATGCCAAAGACAATAGCCGGAGTCTGTTTTCCACTGATGACCCAGAGGTGGAAGCCTGACAAAAACAGGGAGGGCAGCTGAGTCTTCCAGCTTCGTGGAAGCCAGAGTGGGCACATGCGTAAGTCTATACTACCTACTCAGGGCAAAAAGCTTCAGCGTGATATCACTTAGAATGGATGGGTGGGTGTTTGAATAAATTGAATGACGGATGAAGATTTATTGCATGACTTATTGCATCATGAATGGCTGCTCGATTAAATGTATGCACCCAGCATGATGAATGAGTGCATTGATGTATGGATCAGGCACAATGGCTTCCTTTTCAAAATATTGAGGACACTGATGTATGTAGTCTTTCACTTACTTCTACAACTGAATATAGATTTCAAGCTTATCGTCAATGTCGGTGCATATACAGAAGTATAGATTTACTATTCTTTACTTCACCTCTACCTATGCTGATACTACAGTGTTGGTAGTCAAATATTATGAACCTCACTGTCGCAGCATTATAAGACTAGGCAAAATTTCAATTAGGCCGGGATCCTTGGTGTAGTTTAGCAAATTTTGCATTAACTTTGTTGCACAAAATTCTGAAAATTGCACTATTGTGTCATGTAATAATGGAATGCTAGCAGCAAAAGTATAGTGCAGGAGCGCTGGAACAACTCGTGAAAACACAACACCATCTGCTTTGCCTTGCAGCACTTGTGTTTTTGGCGCTATTTTTAGCACTAAATGCATCCTTGCTTCCAAGAGGTATGTGAAAACACATTTTGCTCTAAAAAGATTTGCATTTTGCAGCATTATGCAGAATTTCGCACATTTTTACAGTAATTCTGCATTATCTTCCTGAAAATTCATGTAATTAAGCAAAAGCAAATTACACAAATACTGCACAATCTCATCTCGTCAGTCCTCGTGCAGTGCGCAAATTCTGCAGCGCTGAGAAGCAATATTGGTCATTGCCAATACATGCCATCCGACAAGCACTTGTAAGAATTCAGTGACAGGTGATCAAATGGCCATACAGAGGAAAGAGGTATTTGAAATTAATGGCACCCAGTGTGCAAAGTCAGGCAGAGCACAGTGTGATCAAGCTTGGTAGAACCTGGTCCCAGCCAAAGAAGAACTATCTGGATTTTGCCGTGTTGGCAAGACTGCTAACCCGAATTTACTGCATCTGTGCTGCTTTTTGTTAAGATAAGGTGGGAAAAGACTTTTCATCTTGAAAGGGAAGTGCGGAAATCCTCTAAGAAGGAAGCCTATAGTTGGAGACAGCCAATCCCTGGGCATCTCTTGTTCCATCTCAAGCACTGCTCCAATCAGACTTCTCGAGACTGGTAATGCTGCCGCGCGCACCTCTTCCTGGTGAAGCTGCAGGCAGCTCTGTGTTCATGTTTTGAGCATTCGTGTAGCGCTTTCCCTATGTTTACGTGGCCTCCAGGCGCTTTGGGACTTCGGCCAATCTATTACTGTTAAGAAAATCTCATTGACCGTTCCTCTTCAGCGCCTTGATACCCTTGGCGGCCTGCCAGGCGCTATGAAAGCAATAGAAGTCAGTGAAAGAGAAGCTATACACATTCACACTCTGCGCAATCAAGGGAGAGGCCGCGAGTGTTTATGTATCCCGGAGTGATTTATGTAGGTGATCCATACAGCACGTGACGGTCAGATTATTATTGCGAGTTATCTCTAGAACATAGATAAAGACTGGAATGATAACGCGGCTTGCATGAAAAAAAGTCCAGCTAAGTCACAAAGCGTTCAGCTGGTTTCCAGGAAGTGAAACTGCTCACAGCAAGCAGGCCTGTGTCTGTACTTAGCAACGCCTGCAGGCCCTTTCACTGGCTGAGAGCGGCCAAAAATCAATTCTCGCTGCTAGCAGCTGGCTCCGATGCGCACACTCATGCCACAAGGCGTGTGTAGCATCGGCCAGGCGAGAGCAGCACCAACTGGGAGTCTAGGAGCACTGCTTCAGCCGCGACACAGCGCCCAGAGGCCATACTAATGCCACTCTGGGCGCTATACACACTTTACAAACGGAAAGCGCATATATGATAGAACAGCGTCAACTGGGAGTCTAGGAGCACTGCTTCAGCCCCGATACAGCGCTCAGAGGCCATACTAATGCCACTCTGGGCGCTATACAGATTTTACAAATAGCAATCGCATACATGACAGAGCAACGTCAACTAGGAGTCTAGGAGCACTGCTTCAGTCAAGATACATCGCTCAGATGTTATACTAATGGCACTCTGGGCGCTATGCAAATGGCAGTCACATACATGGCAGAGCAGCGACAACTGGGAGTCTAGGAGCACTGCTTCAACCGTTAGACAGCGCTCAGAGGCCATACTAATGGCACTCTGCGCTATACAAATGGGAATGACATACATGGTAGAACAGTGCTAACTGGGAGTCTAGGAATGCTGCTTCAGCCGTAACACTGCACTCAGAGGCCATACCAACGGCACTGTGTGCGCTATACAACTAGCAATCACATAGATCACAAGGCAGAGTCAATCGGGAATGTAAGAGCACCACTTCTGCCGTGATACAGCGCGTAGAGGCCATACTAGTGGCACTGTGTGCGCTATACAACTAGCAATCACATAGATCACAAGGCAGAGTCAACTGGGAGTCTAAGAGCACCGCTTCTGCCGTGATACAGCGCGTAGAGGCCGTACTAGTGGCACTGTGTGCGCTATACAACTAGCAATCACATAGATCACAAGGCAGAGTCAACTGGGAATATAAGAGCACCGCTTCTGCCGTGATACAGCGCGTAGAGGCCATACTAACGGCACTGTGTGCGCTATACAACTAGCAATCACATAGATCACAAGGCAGAGTCAACTGGGAGTCTAGGAGCACTGCTTCAGCCGTGATACAGCGCTAAGAGGCCATACTAATGACACTCTGTGCGCTATACTAATGGCAATCACATAGATCACAAGGCAGAGTCAACTGGGAGTCTAGGAGCACTGCTTCAGCCGTGATACAGCGCTCAGAGGCCATACTAATGACACTCTGTGCGCTATACTAATGGCAATCACATAGATCACAAGGCAGAGTCAACTGGGAGTCTAGGAGCACTGCTTCAGCCGTGATACAGCGCTCAGAGGCCATACTAATGGCACTCTGTGCGCTATGCAAGTGGCAGTCACATACATGGCAGAGCAGCGACAACTGGGAGTCTAGGAGCACTGCTTCAGCCGTGATACAGCGCGTAGAGGCCATACTAATGCTACTCTGGGCGCTATACAAATGGCAATCACATAGATGACAAAGGACTGTCAACTGGGAGTCTAGGAGCACTGCTTCAACCGTTATTCAGCGCTCAGAGGCCATACTAATGGCACTTTCTTCGCTATGCAAATGGCAGTCACATACATGGCAGAGCAGCGACAACTGGGAGTCTAGGAGCACTGCTTCAGCCGTGATACAGCGCTCAGAGGCCATACTAATGGCACTCGTTGCGCTATATCACATAGATGACAAAGCACTGTCAACTAGGAGTCTAGGAGCATTGCTTCAGCCTTGATACAGAGCTCAGAGGCCCTACTTATGGCACACTATGCGCTATACAAATGGCAACAAGATAACGCTTACAGATATATGTCCTGCGATGGTGACGTGTCGCAGCAGTGCGTCTCTATAGCTTAGAAAACACTCCCACTCAAATCAATGAATCATTGAAAAGTAACCTATACGATTTCGGGTTTGTAACATTTTTTCATAGACGGAGGCAAATAAGAATATTAAGGGTTTAGTCCTGAAGTGTCCAGGAGCACACGAGGTGGTTGCACTCATTTCCTGCAGAAAGTGCCTCAGTTGCACGTGCGGCCCCTCACAGTACAAAGTGATAATTTCCTATTATGCATGGTGACTTGGCCCATATGAATGAGGGATGCCTCCTCTGTGCCATGTTATATATGTAGGATGCACTATCTGTGCCACCCCCAGTGTGCCATTTCAAAGGATGGGCCTCGCCGATGCTTCTGGACTCCTCCGTCTGCGGCGGTGGAGTCACCGACTGCAAGCGCCCTGAGACAGGCCTTCGGGGCTCTGCACTAAGACCAGGTGGCAACCTACTGGGAAAGCCGGGTGGTGGGTGGACCTTCCCTGCTCTTGTCGTTGCTCCGCCCCTACACTTATTCAGGAGTAACTGGAAGTGTGACGGGGCAAACCTATGACGGCGCAAACCACGTGTGCCGTAACCCACACTAATTCCGCTGCATTTTCTACACGCTGTCCTCTGGCAGCAAGCTTTCCCCCCAGAAAGCTCCTTTGGGTTCTGTGCATTTTTGTTTCCAGATCACAGCGGCCCATTGGTGACAGATAAAGGGAAGTTAGCGGCTCATTGAGGCTCCGGCAAGGTGGCACTTTTAGGTTGAGCCGGTGACAGCGTCGGCACTGCATTCCTCTCATTAGCGAGTCGTATTGTTTACAATAAAGGACTTGGAGCCGACCCGTTGCTTAACGTTCATTGGCTTCAATGTCACTCTTCTTTGCTGACTCCTAAATGGCTAGCGCATGCCAAGCTTCACTTGCTTTCTTTTCTGTGGAGCATGGACCAAGTACAGGTTGATTCAACTTAATGAGTGGTCGTCCACTGATCGCACTGTGATTAAGGTACTATTTCGTCCCCCCCCCCACTCTGTCTTGTGTGTGGAAATTCTTTCAACTCTCACCCACCTTGTCTCCGTGCTGCTGCCCCTGTCCGGTTCTCCTCTCCCTCTTAACTCCCTAGTATTGCTTTTCCCATATCTCCACCCCCACCTGTCCATAATTGCTGCTCCCTCCCCCTCCACTGCACTTCCTCGGGTTGCTTTCCTCCCTCCTGTTGTTGCTGATTCCATCCACCTCCCTCGCGCCGCCCTCATGTGGCACCACCACTGTCCATAGTTGCTGCTCCCTACTTATTTGCACCTCCTTATGTGGCTTGGCACCCACACTTTCTTTCACATATTTCACAGCAGCATGGGCTGCTGTGCAACATTGCTTAAAAATGTACTATTACACAGTCAATGCTGGCCATCCGCAGCACTTTTTTTCTTGACTTGAAGCTATGTTGCACAGCAGCTTGTGCTAAGAAACATTGACAAAGCCAATAGAGCTTGTATATGCAGGACCTATTGGCTTTGTCAATTCTTGTAAAACTTAGTTGTACATGTACCATAGCGATGTGATGTATGTCTGAAAGCAGTCAGTGTGCAATGGATAGATAAATAAATGTATGATTATATATAATCAGAGATATTCAAACAGAACTGGAGCACAGAGGGTTAAATGTGTGCAGCCGGATAGAATCTAATTTAGCAGCTGTGTTTCTCTGCAGGGATTATAACAGGGCATCTGCTGAAAATTAGAAGTGGCTTCACAAGTTAGGCTGTACTGTGGTAATAATGCTGAATTTATTTTTTGCATTCTATGAATGAACAAAAACAAACAGCATGTAACTCTCTACAGATCTGCAAATGTGTTTAATGGTATTTAGCAAGAACCTGGATATACCCGGTGAAGTCCATCCATATTGTCTGAATAGCACAGCTGTTTCCATATTTCAACTCATTGTGACTTGTGATCTGTGACATAGTAAGCATCAGTGCTGCACTATGTTAGTTCATCAACACTTCACCTTGCCACTGCTTTAATAAATGTGTGAATCTGTGCTCCTGCTCTAAATAAGTACTATTGTGCCACGTTTATTTTACCTGGCATGGCATAAAATATTTATTTATACTTTGGGACACTTTTTGGTATCAACAAAAAGAAGCCCTTGGAGGTGGCAATGGTGGGACCCCGACAGTAATACTTTGTGAAGGGGGAAACAGGATGGTTTTCTTGGCAAATGCAACCCGTGACTTGTCAAAAAAGGGCAGGTGCAATTCCCATTTTTTTAATGGATTTATTAGTTAAGCTGTTTGCCCACTTCCAGTAATGCCAGAAATCACAACAACTATATTACATTCATAAATGTGTTCTTCCTGGACACAGTAAAGATAATCAAAGCATCGAAACAGTACAGCACTGTTAAAAAAAACATGAGCACACTTTAAAACACTTCAGAGGCTGGAATTCATTTTTGCACAGCCGAGAGCCGACAGCTTCCAGTAAGTGTCAGGGAATCCTGAGAATTCATTTTTATACTTTTCGGTTGTTTTTCTGACCGTAGCAGACCGGTTGCTTAGCATCAATGTGCTTTTATTCGGTGCATCTTCCATAAAGCGTTGCCCCGACTGCATGTTCCCTTCCCCGCCCTTGCTCGCTTCTCCCCAGGCCCGCCGCCCTAGCGACGCCATTTTGTTTTGGATCAGCCCACAGTCGGTGGACGAGGGCCGCCGAGGGTCGATTTACGTATTCAGAAACGTCCTAACACAGGCTTAAGCAGAAGCTTTGTTGAGTCAATAGACCCGACAGTAATCTCAGCCTGATTCCAACTAATGAAATCCTACGCAAACATCCCCCTCCGGGCCCATATTGGGAGGCACAGGGAAAACAGAGGGGACCAGACATGGCTTTTCTCCAGATTGTGTCTCCCCCCCTTTTAATCCTGTGTCTTGTGAAAGATAGCAGCGGCCTTCAAATGAGGGGGGTCAGTCCTCTTGCCCTCAGCATCAAGCAGAGGAATTTTCCAATAATGAACAGCTGGGTCAGCAGCGGCCCGAAAGCTGGTGCAATATCCTGTGGGCTTACGCGGCACAACAGAAGCCTGGCGGCCGCATCACCCTCCACGCAGCAAGTGACCATCCCGGGGCATTAAGGGGCCTCTTCAAAACTGCATATATTGGGCTCCTCCTTTTCTCCAGTGTTTATTAAGAAAGGCTGTACCATATGTGTAATTAACTGCTCATTGTGAGTGAGTGTGTAAACTCGGGGTGCGTAAGCCGACTTGGCGATAATCCAGGTTTTGCCCTTTCATGGGGTAGTGAGCCAATGTCTTCTCCTAGAGCAATAGATTTGGGTCTAAACAGAATTAATGATAGACTGGTCACAGCTGTCAAATTCAATAATGTGTATACCATGGACGTATAAGGGTGTGCTTCATCCACCAGAATTTGTGTGTGTGTGTGTGTATATTTATAAACAGTCAAACAGCGTACTGCCTGCGGGCATCTTGAGCGCCAGTGGTGCAGACGAGCAGCGTTATGCTGTTATACCTAAAAACAAGTCAGCCTCCCAGTACGCTAAGAGAGGACGCAGCACTCAGTGGAACCAGGCTGCTGGTGAATTTTATTGGAAATGTAGCTGTCTCATGGTATATATGATCAAACAAGAAAAAAGAACTCTGGGTAGTTCCCAAGTTTAGGTGGAGAGCAGCTCCAGTAAGGAGCACCCTGCAACACCAGCGACAGTCTAGATGCACTACCCTCAAATGTCTGTTTTTCCAGCAAAGTTTTTAAGCATAGGATTAGCACAGTGCAATTCATGCCGAGCTAGAAAGGGACAAAGTCTTTTGCTATTTTTACAGCAAAATCTTTAAGCATAGGATTGGCAGAGTACCATCCTCAATGTTTTTTAGATGAGCAGGCTATTGTTCTATTGTTTTTGATTTGTTATCACTTAGAGGTCTCAATGAACAAAACACAACTCTTCGGGAGGTAAATTTAGGAAGAAACCGTTAATGTATTTTTGCACTTCCAACATTGCTTCCTGAAACTGCATTAGCACCACACATTAACGGAGCCTCATTTAAAGTTCTGCATAGTTGGCACAAACCTGCTGGCGTGATAGCTAATGCACCACCAGCATCGATCCAGCTTTGGCCAACCCACCCAATACTTCCCCAATTGTTCTGCAGGTAATTTACACCAAAAATGCTTCTGCCAACAAGGCTGGAGAATTACCAGGTAAAGCTTCTCAAGCAATGTTGGCATATCAGGCCAGCCACCCTTTATTCAAATTTTCCAAAGAAAAAATCCCAATGGAGGCAATTGAAAGATCAATGTCCCTGGGAGTCTTTTTTCGCACAATGTGAGGTACTGGGTGGGAAAAATCAATGGAAATTGTGTCAGTTAGGAGGAAAGGCACAGTGGTGGTCACAGTCTTTCCAGCATCAGAGATGGGGTTGATGTTCCATTGGAAACACAGTGGCTCCAATCATCCATCAGTTCTGGCCAAGAGGAAACCTGCCAATCTCAAAGCTCTGTGAGCTACCACATCTAAATGAAGAAAATGAGTTAATTCTAACATATTAATCTAAATTATTATTTTTTTTTTGCTATGTCTCAAATTTCCATTTATGGTAGGAGGAGAACATCAAGCCCCTTTTTGGCACTCAGGTTCCTCCCGTGACACTCTCTCCTTGCTCCCTCACACCTCGAATCCGTCCCCTCTGAGCTTATTAGATGGCAGAAAACCTCTGCACCTCTGGTTGTTTCTCCACCCTGTTAACTGTGCCTATTGCCGGTAAACCCTGCTGTGCTGTCTGAGGTTTACCATGGAGCACAGGTGATGTAAAAGCCCCTAGATATCCCTACCCTTAGCAATGCCTATTCATACTCAGGCCCACTGGATTTATGCAACTGTGCGGCCGCTGCAATTTTAGCATAGTTATAGATTTTCCGTGTTCGCCTCATAATCCATCGTCTGCCACATAATCTGCTGATTTTAACAAAACAAATATTTGTTTCTAGCTCAAATGGTTCAAAAGTTACTAAATATACAGCAACACATGTTGGCACGCCGAGGAAGGTCCTTTGCAAAGCTGGAATGGTCGCCTTTCTGTTGCTTATTTCTAAATTCAGGTGTTAAACTGGTACTTTGGGGTGGAACCCTTGTCCACACAGTGTTACCAAGTTTACAAATGCCAAAATAATGAAGTTACACAATTTCAAAATATGCTGCATTATGTTGCATCATTTGGCTTTTCTTGCTGCATAATTTACTCAACCCTGCTGCATAATTTGGTCCTCTTTTGCCGCATGATTCCAGTCGCCCTGTACATATTCCAATAGTGTATACATCACTTAAAACTATAAATGTGTCTGTGACGTAAACATTAAGGATCGTTTGTTTATCAAGCTAACTACTTTTTGTTCAATTTCTTTCAAACAAAATGTTTCTTTGCTCCACATTTACAATTTCTCTCCATAGAATATACATCTTTCTACCACCTGCCATTGTCATCCTCTCTCCCAACACATTGAGGAACAATCTCATGACAAGGCCAGGCATGCCTAGCATAAAGTCACAGGGAGCTTTATTTCATTGATGAAATACAATTATATAAAAACAAAACATCTAGCATGTGGGTGCCATTCCTCTTTCAACAAAATCCCTTGGGATTCCTGACTGCTCACTTCCTTGGGGCGTTTGCAATCCGTGTTTGTTTTCTCTGGCACTGATTTGGAACAAGAAAAGTGCAGTTCTAAGAAATCCCCAGGAGCCTTAAAAGGTGTTTTCTTCCTAAAGAGCACAACTGTTGGCATTTCTAGGAAATTCTAAAAGATTTTCTCTGTTTCATTAGAAGAACATTTCATGACGACTAAATTATGGGCAAAGATCTCTCTCTTGTAGGATTGTCACATAGTAAATTACTTTTCACAATCAAATCTGAATCCATCTAGATATTTTTGGGACTTCACATTGTTGAGAAAAATTGGAAAGTGATCTGCCTAATAAGGCAGGAGATCGTCCAGGTTCAAAGGGGCGTAAATTGGTCAATAGGATTGGGGGAAAAGGGAACTTCAGATTTCCCAACAGTCATGCTGAGATATCTTGTTAAAACACATAATATGAGAAGAGGACACAAAGTTGGCCTAAGGGGCAGTGGAACGATAGAGCAGCGTGGATTGTTAGCGGCACTTAAAACACAACACTTTTCAAACAAATCAACAATTTTAAGGCCTTCAAAACAGAGACAAGAGAGAGTGTGTCTGTTTTTGTCAACGTGGGTATCCCAGGTGAAACCCCACCCGGAGCTATGTTCCTGAAAGTTCCTATGAATTTTGGGAAGCCGAGCTGCTTTAGCCAAAGGTTCTATTAGAAGGCATCTTGAATACAATGCCCTATCATGTCCTACGTCGGTTAGGCATGGATTTAGTTTTCTTTACATCAGATAACAGTATATTTTATATACACCCGCTCAACTAAAAAACAACCAAGAAACACTTCGGTCATCTGAAAGCTTGTGAGATGAGTCTTGTTGGTAGACATATTTCAGCGGTAGTCAGTTCATGCTTACTTTTATTCAGTTTCATTTTTGATAATAACTGTACAAGAAAAAAATATAGTATGTGCTTGATGTAAGGTAGAAACATAAACTGTGAAGGCAGACTTAGATGTGTTTTTAAATTTAGCGGTTGCAAGCGACTGCTTCACAGGCCTTGCAGTCTTTCCTTGATGTCTGTGCTTTTACTGGTAATGATTAAGCACAGAAAGTGACTTTGGCATAGGGGAGAATCGTTTCCGTTTCCCATTTTTTAACCAAAAATTGTTTTAAATGTATACATTGTTCAATTTGTCATTACGTGGCGAAATATATGTCATGGTAATTAATAAGTAAACAGGTTTTTAGATTATTTTTATGTTCAGTTTTTTTTTTTTTAAATGAGATTCATGTAATAAACTTAGCTTTAGACTAAGTGGATGATCAGAGGGAGTGATGTACAGGGAAGGGGTCCAGAGAGGTTTTCATCCAATTGTGACAGAGGGAGGGGTGTGAGGTAGAGGGCAGGATTTAGGGGAAAGCATGTTGGTTTGGGCGGTCTCGCCATAGAAAATGCAGAATGTGAGAAGAAGCAAAAAGGGGGCCGGGGCATGTAGATTTTTGTTGGATGCATGATGCACTAGTAAATATTTGGTGAAAAAAGTCTACATGTTGGTGTGGATTTTTTTGTCGAGGAGCACCTTTTGCAATACATCTGGCTCTGCTGTTTGTGAGCTACTTCAAGCAGCCCTTGATTTCGATAAAAGTTCTTGTTAATCCAGACCTAAAAACAGCAAAGTGCTTATTTATGAAAAGTTTTGTGCAACATTTTTAAATAAAAATAATATTTTCATGCATTTATTACCGCTTTGTTAATTCACGTAGTAGTGAAACATGGATTTTTTAAAATCCCTCTCTCTTTGATTTACTAATTTTTGTTCCTAATAGTTGTTGAATCTCTGGATGCTTTCATAATAGGTATTTAGTTGATTTAAGGAGGCAGTAGCGTGAATGCATGTTAGTATAGCTTGTCGATGATGTTAGAATTGGAAATTAAATTCTTCCTTATAATATAAATATTATCAAATACTTCTATAATCAGTCCTTATAGTATGACATTCGAATACCACAGCGATAGCCATCATCCCCTGTTCATCATATATAACCTCACTATTGGATTTATTCCACTGCACTCCCGCATGTCCGATGTGGACAACATGCAGATCTACCCCAAAGATTCAAGTCACCCAAACTAGTTTGACTCAATATGTACGAGACTCGCCATCATCAAAGTTTGAATAGGAGACTCTAACTTAAAATTAAGCGGCTCAAACATTCTGGTGCTAGGCTTAGCGAGCCTCATCTAAAACATCTAATTCTAGTGCACACCATCCACTTTTTGGAGTGAAGCAGGATACAGATGGCAAAATGAATTTGCAAATCCATGATGTGATAAAACGTTTATTCCACCAATTGTAACTCTTGAGAAATTATCTCTTTTTCTTGCCCAATCAATAGGATTCTCATGTTTTTGGATCCAAGACTCACAATTTATGCTTAGTAGATTGATGTCTTCTGATCACACCCAAATCCATATGCAAAAACTATGGCCACCAGCTATCATCTTTGGAGGTTCTCTGCCTATGTTTGTATACCCTGCCTTGCTGTTCACTAAACATGTTTATATAATCCTCTCTGTGTTCACATCATTTCTCCAGGTGCAATGTATTCAAACTTGTTTGTGTACTCAGAAGAAATTTATGATTGCAGTGTGCTCATCATAAGCAAAATTAACATCAAAATAAACATAATACCAGGTATTTAAACTTTGTGGTCCAGTGTCTATAATATGCACCTCAACTATGCCTCGCAGAGAAAGGTAATACCCTCATTCAGGAGATTCATTAGTGACAATTCACAAGCAATCAAAATAAATTCAACACAAGTCTTTACAAAGGCTGTAAGAAATGTGTCAATATAGTTCAGGCAAGTAGGTGGATTTGGAAGCCTTTAAAGATGTATTAAGATAACAACCATGAATAGTAAACTGTATTTGTGATTTCAATGCTATGTACCTACAACAATGGACTAACTGTTCTGAAACTGTCTGTGGATATACTTTAAAAATTATATACAATTGTGCTTTAGTAATGAAGGGGTTATAGACAGTGTGCAAAAAAGGGGGCATCCAGACAGGGTCTGTCAACTGATACCAGCTCCCTCCGTTGTTGGCAAGTACTTTAAGTCAATTGGGCAAAAATATTGATTTCTAATAAAAAAATGCAGAGAGTATATATCTTACTGTGCCATACATTTTACCTGTCCATGTGTGGATGAACCCCTGTTTCTGATATTCCATGAGTGTATGACTCTATATTGAGCTTGGCAATCTGCACATACAATAATATTGGATTCGCGACATCGACCTACTGCTTTTTGTTGAGGTGAGTAGTATAGATTGACTAGTTTTACCTCCATCTTCACTGACCTTGGAAGGTAAGTAGAAGTGGGTTTAGGAAAAGGAAATATTTTTACCTTATAATGTAGCGGTAGGTCCATGTAGTGACTGCATTAATATTGCCATGCAATATATCACATCCGATGTACTGATATACCTTTCCACGCTCATTGATCCTATCTGATGATATGGTCTTTGAACTCACGGTCATTATAAGCATTTTAATAAATGGACATTGTTTCATCAGTCAGAACAAAAGAAGGAACTTTGACCTAACATGGTGTAATACAGGAAGGTTGCTAAAAGGAATGATTTTTTTCAAAACTAAAGATACACTTTTGAGCCACAGAAAAGGTAGATAGTTTAGAAGCAAGAACTAGGGATAAGAATTCCAAAAAGATGAATTGACCTGGTTGTCGGGAGTAAGCAGTACAAGTGTGTAAGCAGTTTCCGCGAGTCTAATGTTCAGCCAGGGGCATGGGGTTCAGGTAGTTAGAAAGTACTTAGCTGGGCAGTTACAACGCCAAAGGTCTGAAATTTTAATTAAATCAGTTAAAAGCAAGCAAAGCCAAAATGATACCACAAACAACAAATCCTTGAAAGGTTTATGGCATTTCTTAAAGAATATTGTAGCTCAAGGAAATCCTAAATTGAAGACATCTTCAAACTGTCTTGACCAGACAAAGCTTTGGACAATATCAAATGTAAAGAATCAATACGCCTGTGAGGTTTAATAAATCTGAAGGATCCAATAACTTGTTCTAACTAAAAGTGCCCCTAGAGATAATGGTCATAGGACATTCGATCATAAGTCTTATTCCAAGATGCTATCCCTGTGTATGTTGAAAATGTTTAACAAGGATTTAGAAAATATATTATGCTCAGTCCTATAATGGTGCATAATTAAAGTTCTATGTAATGAGGGAAAACCGATGTAAAAATTCCACTTCCAGTACATCAATGGATCACAACATTATTGTTTGAGAGTCTGAAATGTACACGATCGGGCCATATGAGCTGGCCACGAAGGGATTTTAACTGGCTCACTTTTCATTTGATAATATCTGGGAAACAGGTGATATCATCCAAGTGGTCGGCGGCTTGGATAGTGGTTACTGTTGGTTGAGTTCTCAGAAGGCCCTCCTGCCCTTCCACTACAATTAATGTTATTTGTTGCCATTTCTGTCCATCTTGGGGATAAAAGAGCACCAATCAAGCTAAAAAGAATAAACAGTACTTCATCAGTACTCTCAAGAAGGGCCCACAAAAATCTGGCTATGTCCTCCTGGCACGTTTTGTTGGTACCAACTTTGTGAGTCAAACGCGTCATACAATGAAATGAGAGAAGTTTGTGAGGCAAACATCTCTGTAACAATATTTGACTCAGAGATAAAAAGTTCAGTGATTATTGAACATTTCAGACATGTGTAATAATGTTTTATTGTGTGGCTTTTTGCTTCTGACTTTAGAAAAGCAATGTGACGCTTGCTTGGAATGCCCATTCAACAGACCTAGTTTACCCCCTGATTTTTGGTTGAAATCCCTAAACAAGAGAGGCCACAAGGTGGACTGCGTGGTTGATAGATGATCTCAGGGATGCTTGGTTTTTAGCTGCTTCTTTACAAACATAACACAGAGGGGCCCACCTTGGCAATGATGCCTACTTTAATCTGGTGTACTACACTGGTCAATGCTCCTTAATGTCAGCAAATCCTGGCCTATGACAATATTCTCCAATCATGGTCGAATATCTATGGAGCGATCTTAAGAAGATTCAATTTTCTCCATAAATATTGCTTTACCTTCCAGGTCTTGTACCCCTTCCAGGTCTTGTAAAGGAGACAATGACCTCACTGCGCACCAGGCAGGTTCTTGCTGTCACTGCCATTGATAGAGTGACAGGGATCACAACTTTACAATACCTAAAGTTATCTAGAAATGCCTTTGCTTGTTGCCACATCTATGCCCCGTTGGTGTGACAAACATTAGATTGTGCTTCGGTCACTGTACGGATGCCCTCTGACCATGACAGCTCTAGAATGCGTCAAAGAATCCAAGTTATCCACTGTCAGCCTTGAGAAGTTCTTTCAACATTCTTATTCCCCCAGCCTTCTGCATCATGCAGTTCTGCCTTTCTTATTACAAACTCCTAGTTACATACGCCAGAGTGCAAAGAGAACCCATCACTGAATGGGCTTCTTACGCCTGACATGGGGCACATTAAGCGCTCTGCTGCACACATGCTTATAACTTGCAACAGGCCACTTTTACAGGATGGTTTTATTAAATATCTTTAATTTTGCTGTAAAACATTAGAGGGACATTGTGAGATGAAAAAGCACAAAGGCAGAAGAACATTTGCAATGTAAAGGCCTTTTCTTGAGAGCATGCTTGGATTAGGGCAAGCATGTGGATGAAAAGGTAGTTGTGTCCTCTGCACACCCCAGGGGCCTGGACTCAGAAAGACTTTTAGATCGATGAGCATGCTCCATAATGACACAAAGGCTACCAAGCGCTATGTGAAATACGTTACAGTACAATATATAGTGGCCAGATACAGTGAGCGTTCTGGATGTACCAAGCAGTGAACAGTTGAGTTGACTGAAGAGCGAGAAGGTTGGAAAGCGAAGCCGCACAACAGCACATCCCTGTGTGTGATCTGAAGCCAAGTAGCGCCTCGCAGAGAGTCTAAGGCCCCTGCAGGTCCTAGCCATAGTCTCATGTCTTTTCTAGAAGCACACATGTTGCACTCAAACAATGCGTGCGTCCAGTCCCAGGAGCCCTCCTCCCAAGCTCTGGATAGCACCTCGTGGCCACAAGCTCTCTGCCTGCCAAAGCAGCCGAGGAACAGGCTCTTTGTTAAATCTCCCAGCTCCTCCATATCTGCTTTCAGAACCCTTGAACTTGGACAAAAAAGTACAGCAGCTTAGCAAAACACATTTCACAAACCCGCCAACGTCTTAACAGAGGTCTTAATTGTTCTTGCCTGTTTCCCATCCCTTGTCAAACAGATTGTCAGATCATTTTTTATCTGAGCATTTTATAGTTTTGTTCCAGAGCCCGCCACATAAAAAAAAATGGCTAAGTCTGCAGTATTCCTTCTCCCTCGTTCCTTTGCCATACCACTGGTAACTTAAAACTGTTTGTATGAAACATGGGAAACCTGTCCCCTGCTGCAGGCGTGACATCTTTACTGCACGTGCTGGGCGGATGAAGGCACTGGGGGTGGGGTGGGGGCCGAGATGCTGTTCATGCGACTGATTGTACATTTTTAGGCACTGCCTTCCTGCGACTAATAGCCCAGTAGTTGGGCTTAGAGAGCCTGCCCCATCCAAGTCAATTTAAATGAAGCTGGCCAGACACAATGCATAACTGCTCATGTACTCTATGTGTAACTCTTGTTTCTTTAAGAAAATCCAATCCCTAGCTCATTTTTAATCTCTTTCAGATGTTCTGTATTTTTCAAATGGTAACTTCCTTGGGACACACGCTGCTTTTAATTATGGATTTCAGAACTGTATCAATAAGAAATCACTTGCTGTAAATGCGGTGGGCTATCACAGCTTTCAGTTGCATGTGTTTCCTTGGTCAGAAAACCATAAACACGCATATTTGTTGTTTACACACCATTTGATGAGTTTGGAATTTCAGCAGAGCCCTCGGACATAGTTTTCCAAATCTGTGGTTTCTGGAGGAAAGCAATCAGCCTGGTTTCAAATGTCCAAAACAAGAAAACGTCAATAATGTGGGTAACTTCCCTTTTTTTCGTGGTTCTTCATACCTTGAGGGAGTCACCTACCAAGTGCCAACAACAAAAGAAGTCAGTCATTTTATTTTTGTATTATTTCTTTATAAAGTTTTATGAGCTCTCACCCACCTGCAGAAACGTTTTACTGTCAGTGGATGTCCTGAGCACAAAGTGGATGTCCTGAGCATCCTTAGTTGGAAAGTTATTTGCTACCCATAGCATTCCCGGTAAACTGACATATCAGAAAAACTCCTGGTGTCATAGAGACCCAGAAGGAGAGACTTGTATGAGATGGCAGCTGTCCACCAGCTGTGGCAAGGGGTTCTGCAAGGGGTTCTGCTCCCTTGTAGGGCAGATAATATTGTCTCCACGGGTGAATAATACACTTTACAAATTCCTGAGTGATTGATTGATTGATTGATACATCATTAAGTGTAAACTTCGGAACCTTGGCTCTTCGCAAAGTTTGCAACATTAAATAAAAAATAGAGCCAGTAGGCCTTGGCTTTGTTACCTTTTGCCTTAAACAACACTGGGCAGCACCAGTAAAAAGCAAAATACTTTTGGTGCCACTGTGCAGCATCAGCAAAAGAAAAAAAAGTGTAATGATGCGACATGCACATACTGCAAGCATGTCAAGCCGCTTCTGGTTGCCACATCATTCACGCGGCACGTGCACGCATGACAACGTATGAGCATATGCACGCATGACACCGGATGAGCATATGCACGCATGCCAACGTATGAGCATATGCACACATGCCAATGTAGGAGCACATGTATATGAGAGAGGTGCAAGGGACAATAAAAAGGCAAAACAGCCATCAGGGGGAGCAATGTATGGGAGGGAAGAGAATAAATATATATATTTTTTAAAGCCAAGAAGGGTGAAAAAATAGACAGAGTGGAGAGGAAAGGAGGAACATGGGGCACGTGGGGAGGGGTGGGCTGGGAGGGTCAGTATGGAACAAAAATCAGCACATGAGGGAGCAAGCAAATGGGGGATGGAGGGAACACCCCGGTACACTTGGGATTGATGGGTTGAAGGCAACATCCCAGAGCACAGGGATGTGATGGGATCCAACAGCACACAAGGAAGAGATCCTTAACATACATGCATGCTCCGTGACTGCTTAAAGGAAAAGAAACAGGTAGTAAGTACCCTGACTGTGCGGAGTGGAAGGATACAAGTCAGTCCATCAAAAGAAGGGTAAAGTGGATATATCCAGGATAGGGGCAAACAGACACAAGGAGGAAGGCAGCCCATTGATCACGAAGCAATGAGACAAGAGTGCGTATAAAGCCATCCAATGTCAAGGAGTGAGCGAGCACTATGTCCACTGTAAGTCACTGAAATTGTCTACAAGAGATCATTAGAAAGCTGAACGGTAGGTGTGACCTACAAAAAGTTCAGGTTACAAGAACACTCAAGGACCTAAGATCGTTCCAGAGTACATGGATTTCTTGACTTCAGGCCCAGCCTTGCCTTACCTTGCATTTGAAATGTGCAGGTAACATCAGAGTCTGACTACAGATGGACGTCAGTGTTTTAAAGGCTACGTTAGAGGTCTTTGGAGCAGAATTACAACAGTTTCCTAGGACATGAGGAGCAGACAAAATGTTCTGGGATACCAGAGAACATTTTTTATCACCCCTGTTCTGTCTTTAGCGAGCTCACATGCATTAGTGCACTTTTTTCAGCTTTTAAACTTTCATGCTATGAGGGGCACTTCATTAGAAGTTCTGATCCCTTTCTATAGGGTAATTGGTTACAGTTTCAGTAATTAGTATTGTACTGATGCATTCTCAACTCTACCAATCTAGTGACCAATTATGCATAATGTCTTGAGACTTTCTTAGAAGACAAGACCACCAACACCCAACACCATCACTCAACATTTGCTCGAGTGCCTCCATCCTTTGTAGATCACGCCACTCGCTTTGCAAATTAAATCACTGAATCCAGTAGTTCTACAGCACAAAAGGGACCTGATATTTAAAGCCAAAACATGCAGCAGAAATAATAACAGGAGTAGGCCTCAGCAGAATTTCAAGCACGCCAGAGTCATTGGAATAAATTTGGTAATCCCATGATACTTTTTGACGTGATCCTCCCTCTCCGGTAATTAACAGTAATTTTGAGGAGGAAAATCCTACTCAAGATCACATTCACTGAGCGCAAGAATCTGCGCTTCATGTTGTCTTGCATTTAACACTACTTCTAAGCACAAAATGCATCCCCACATTGATTTTGGATGCAAGGGGACATTTTTGCGCTAAGGAAATAACGCTAAATGCAGACTTAACATTCTTGCGTCTTACTGAAATTTGGGTAATTCCATGTGATTATGCTACATTGAATTATGAAAGTGACACTCACCGAAAAACAAGAACCCAACTGGGCAGTGAATATGGAAACAAAAGAAACACTGTAAAAGCAGAAATCCAACAGGATCTGAGCAGTCCCACCTGCTGCACACAGACACAAAACACGTCTGAGGTGTTCTGCAATCACAACGCAGAGGTTTTTGTTTACACTCTGGATATAGATGTCTACAGAGGTCGACTTGTGGCAAGTTTTTACTGTGTTATACTTACCCCGGCATTCTTTCTATCTAAAAACCTCTATTTATATTTTTTTAACAAAACAGTGTTTGCACACTAAGGACTCCAGCCTTTATATGGCCCAGATTTAAGAGGGCCTAGCGCCTCCTTGTGCCACATTAGCGTCATTTTTATGACCCTAATGTGACCCAACGAGGAAAATCCGCTGCACCATATTTACAAAGTGCCGCAATGCATGCATTGCGCCACTTTGTAACCCCTTTTGCCACATTAAGCCCGCGCCAGGCATAATGTACACAAGGGGGGCGTTCCCCCATTAGATTCCACTGCGTCCTTTATAGCGGCTATTTTTAACACCTGCACAGAGCAGACGTTAAAAGGGGGCATACCATTGTTTTCAATTGGCCCCCATGTACTCTGCAGGATTAGCACCAACATTTTTGCGCTAATCCTGCGCAGTATACCAACAACATCAAAAAAGTTAAGGCTCCTGCCCCTACGCTGTGCCATGGGGCACCGTATATTAAACACAGCTCACACATGGTGGCGGTGGGGGGGGTGTGCTAAGGGGCGCAAGGAAAGTGTGCAGCGCCCCTTTTCTTAAATTCGGGCCTAAGTGTCACAGCACATCTACAAGCCTGGTCACTCTAGGCATTGGTATAATTCCAAAGTGCCTACTTGGTCTTCGCCTTTCTGCCCTGCCTTACTCTCTGCTTTCCAGATTTACAAGTGTTGCTAAATCAGAGGGCCAGCCAATCAGTGTTGCTAAATTAGAGGGCCAGCCAATCAGTGTTGCTAAATTCGAAGGCCAGCCAATCAGCAGACACCGGGTGAAAACACACATCCTTTGATGCTGGCAAGTGTAAAGTTGCTAACTTCATTTCACTGTTGATGCTTGGTATTTTAGCAACACTTAGAATTCCCTCGGCCCCGCCCCTGTGGAGTTATTGCCAAACATTGGCAGCGTGCAGAGCTCAGCTAGAGTGTCATGTCTCCACCATCTTCTGTAGCAGTAATGATAGGCTGGCGCCAGATGACTCATTTCACTTAATCAGGTGGGCTGTGCCAAGAAGCCGGGGCCTGGGCTGCTTTCAGCGCAGGGGGCCTGCCAAGTGGGCCATACCTCCGGTACCTGGGAAACCTTTTAATAACAGGCAGGGAAACAGAAAGAGCAGAGCGTGATCTGCCGGGACGTACGGGGGCGGGGTGGGGGAGGAACCAGGATACAACACAAACTGAACAAAAAGATCCTCGCAAGGCTGAAATGCTGCTCGCCATATCTGGGAGATGCAACGACGTAGTGCCAGGCTGTATTTTTTAAAAACAAGTTGCAATCTCAGATTTTTCACCAGTGGTATAAGAAGGACGAAAGCTAGCAAACTTACCTGGTGATCAGACCCGCCTTAAAGTTTGAGTTTTTTTTTGTTGGTGATAGGGATTTATGATGCTGCAAATAATTTCTGTTTTATTTCATTTATTTTGTTTATTTGTGCAGTGCACTAATTAAAGACCATGTTATCTCTAGGTGCCGTAGATATATTAATTGTTGTCTTCAGGTGCCCTCATACATATTGTGTGAATTTCATCGACAATTGTACAATGTGAATAACTTTTGCTCTGTGCAAAGTCTGTGTTGTTTGCACAATTTGGGGGAAAGGACCGACATTTTGTGGCAAAAATGTGTTTCTCTTGTAGAATTTTAAAACACAGATTGGGTAGGGGAAACGGGAAGAAAGTTTCTAGCACAACTTTTTTCACGAGTAGAATTTCAACACAAAAAAGTTTTTGAATAGGAGAGTTCTCTTACTAAAATATGCTTTGTAAGGTGTTTCCTAAGCAAAACATTACTTTCAGAAGTTTTTCCACCTACTTATTGAAAACCTTCAAAAAATAGAAACGGGCAAGTTTCAGTTTGTCGCCGTTAGGTGTTCCTCGGCTTTTGCAAAGTAATAACTGTGAAACAGTAGGGACAGATCAAAAAGTGTACCCACTCACAAGTGGAATAGGACTTAGACACAGGTGCAAAATAAAGTAAAAATAATGAATAAAATACAAAGTGTAACAGAAGAAAAACTAGCGTGTATGTAAAAAAGGGGTCTAACATCACTGAGATAGAATTGAACCAAAATCTGCTAGAGACCAGATATCGAAAATATGTTGCTCATTTTGCTATTTAATAGATCAATGAATTTTTTTTTTGTATTTTTTGGGTCCCAGTCCAAAATCATTGCAGACAAGGAAAACGAGGGGTGCAAAATGTGCTGTTTAGGAGAAGAATCAGCAGTTGTGTCACGCTCGTCACGACTGACGTCCGGAATGTTTGCTGGATGTTCACAGAGTGTGATTAACTCTAATCCCATGTGTTATGTCCTCGGTGGACAATTGTACTGTCACTCAGCCTCTGAGAACCGTCCCTTTAGATCCCCTTGGTGCGCTCTTCATTCGCTCGGCACCGCTCTGGCTGAGGATTTGGCGCGGCATTTGCTACGCTTAAAACGGATCCCTAGTTGGTAATGCTGTTGCCCTGGAGTTCCCCTCATGTTCCAACATCCCTGGGTCTTTTTTTTTTTTAAACAAAAAATATAGTAAACAAATACCTGAAGCCCCCTGGAAAAGATAGACACTATGAAATATACTGACAATTACAGCGTATACCCAGATGACAAATCTAGTCTGAAAATTAGACAGGAAAATTGAAAGATTGTATTTGTCTGGAGATATTCATCCGATACCATATTGTAATTGTCCTGTGTGAGTTTTCCACGTCTAACACAGTATCTGGTGCCGAAGACATAGAATGCTTTTGTTGAAGGTTCATCTCTCAAATCCTCAGCTAAGACATCTTTGTAACAAAGTTTCACCTCATATCAATATCCACCCTTCCCCTGACCCATATCTGTTTTCAACTGAAACTTTTGTGTACTTTTTATGTACTTTAACATTCAAAATCTTAGCAATGCCCTGTTGGAGAAAACCATTCCCTTCCATAGGTTCTATGTATGGGACAGATTAATAGGGGTGTAACTTCAGTGGGGGTGATTGGGGTGTTACACTACCCTAAAAAATTATTCTGTTGTAAATAGTTGGGTGCAAGGGCTTTCAGATGGGTATGATGAGGTTTCGGTCGGATTTCACCTGTGGTTGTTGATGCCCACACGGAAAAAATACACACTCACACTCTCGCTTCTCTTTGTTTTGAAAACCTTAAAAATGCTATTTAATTTGAAAAATCCCCACTCTGTTCTGTTTCCGCTGCCCTTTAGGCCCCCGCATGTCCTGGTTCTCACATAAGGTGTTTTAAGAAGATAGCCCACCCTGGTGGTTGGAAAATCTGGACCTCACGTTGATTGTCCCCAACAGTGACTGAAAACAGAGAACTTTCTGCTTGGAGTACATGGTGGATCCTGTAGCAACAACGCTGTGAAAAGCACATGTCACAAGTTCAGGGACTCAGTAATTACCAGAAAGGTCTTCATGGGGTGTTGTACTGAGTAGGACATGATTATAAAATCAGTGCTGGGTTCTACCCTCCAACAGAGGGAGCTCCTGGAATGACATTTCTCCTGGGCATGATACTCTTGCAATTCAGCTCTGTTCATCTCTGGTTCCATCTCTGGATGAACTAGGAAAGATTGAAAGAAAATGAAACGTACAGATATATGAATTAGAAATCAATAAATCATACATTATTTCTCAGCTCTTCCTGTGTATTGTAGTGCCAACCAATCACAGAGTACATTTAGTTTAATTTTTTCATTGGTGAAAAAAATGATCTCCTAAACACACACACACACACACATATGCATGCAGGTGCGCACACATACACTATTTCTCTCTCTTTTACATGTGCAATATGGGTCATTATCTAACCAACTTCTGTGACACATTAACTCCTGTATTCTGCATCCTCAAACAATTTTTCAACTCTTGGAAGGCTTTCATGAGATTGAACATGGTTTTGCCCCTCCCACCTACTTTTGGAGTTTC
This sequence comes from Pleurodeles waltl, assembly GCF_031143425.1. Lineage (NCBI taxonomy): Eukaryota > Metazoa > Chordata > Amphibia > Caudata > Salamandridae > Pleurodeles > Pleurodeles waltl. The sequence goes on from NC_090445.1 coordinate 1,693,403,695, forward strand.
TTTCAGCCATCCTGCATCTTTAACGTAGATGCCCGTTTGAACTTTTCCTCTTGTGAATTGACCACTACATTCTACCTCTTATTATGTCACACGCCAGGCATTTTTTCTGGGTGACATCTGTGCATGTTGAACAGGCACATGTCCTTTGGAAGCTGTTGACCAACATTGTTGCTTATTTTGTAAAATTATAAGTGCTTGGGCCCAAAGTTCTGTTCCGAAGCCTGTGGCCGTCCCTATCGAAGGTCAGGGTGCGGAATATCAAGGTTGCATAGTCTAGGTTCCACCTCATGCCTTCTTAATCCACCACAAGACACTCCCTGCCTCTCAATATCACCTTGCAGGCTCTTTTTCAGCCCCGCCTTCTTCCTTTGACACTTTTTCTGCATAATTCTCTTCTGCCTTCTTTCCTCCTTTTGTGTTTTTGTCTCGCTTCCCCTGGATCAAAGTTTGCTGATGTAAAATGAACGCCTATACACAAAAATGATTGCCACTGAGTCCCACCTGCAAACAAAGGCTCAAATTAAGAACCAGTAATTATTACATTCCCAAACATCTATGCTGTTTGAATAACAGTTTTCGTTTTTTGGCTATGAGAAACTGCTTAGACAAATTTGTGTTTCAAACTGGAATTGCGGCACCCTGAGTGGCCGACATTCACTCTATTTTGGGTTTTGCAATATTGTGCCATTCTAAAATTACCAATACACTCCTCTTGTCCACCGCTAAAATGAATGATGTGATTTATAGATCTGTCTTGCAGACAATACGTCCACCAACATGACGTGATCAATCACATCAAAAGTGTTGATGTCCACTACATCTGAAGGGCTCCGTCATGTTGGTGGAGGCCTACGTCGCCAATTATAGTCATGTGCTTGACCGGAGAATGCACTTTACAGGAAAAACCCTGTGGTGAAAATACACCAACCCCAAATACTGCTGGCAGAATTTCTGCCATCAAATGTAGTCTCGAAATATATGTCCCAGTGTAAAGATGCACTGTCAATACTAACATGGCTGATCTCCCTTGCAGACTTTTTTTTAGGTAAAGTTATGGGCTGCAAGCCATAAAAGTCTGCCATCGTTTTCAGTCTAGCATTTCATAGAGACCTATGCCAGACACAGGTGTGGGCCAGTCATGCTAAACTGTGCAGCTTCTCTGGCACCAGTTTATTTATCTGCAGCATTTTATAGCACAACTGGGCCATTATGTATTAATGCCACATTGGGGGGGGGGGTTAACTCCCTACCTCGGCAGAGGAAATGATGGAACTGGAGGGATCTCAGGCGCCAGCTTGTCCTCCACACCATGTCAGGCCTTTATTCTGCTTGTTGTGCAGACGGAGGACCTGACAGTTTTTGATGGCTTCTCAGCCATCACTACTCTTGAGTGGCCACAAGAATGTCATTCATTAGTCATCCGATCACCTTTTGTATCTTATCTGACCAGGATACCCTCTGGTCAGTTAGTCGCCTCTAATAACTAAGGGCCTGATTACAACTCTGGAGGATGGTGTTAATCCGTCCCAAATGTGACGGATATAACACCTACCGTATTACGAGTTCCATAGGATATAATGGACTCGTAATACGGTAGGTGGTATATCCGTCATATTTGGGACAGATTAACACCGTCCTCCAAAGTTGTAATCTGGCCCTAAATTTGGAGCCAGAGTCATAGTAAACAATTATTTCCTCATGTAATACACAGTTACCTATTATTTAATAGTGGTTTAAGTTCGAAATAATTGGTGCCAATATTGGGATTACTTTGTAAGACCATCACGCGCATTACATGTAACTTTTCTTAGATTCTTTGTGGGTCATATTGAATTTGACTGACACCTGAGTGGTCCAGGATGCAGGTGAACACATTCTCCATCTGCACTGTGGCCTGGTCGGCACCACTGCAGTAATCACGCGGGCGGCCAATAAGACGCTGGATCCATTGTACAATCTATAGAGTGCGGCGAGGATTTGTTGATCCCTCAAGTGAATCATGCCCAAAGGAAATGTAACTTTGTGCCCGTGGATGGGGATGCAATAAGTGGCTAATCCTTAATTCGTGTTGCTCCTCCTAGAAGGGTGAGGTAGAAACAGCCTGTGTCAGCAGAACTCTGGCCAGAAATAGTTCAGATTCGGTGCTCGCAAAGTAAGAAATGACTTCACACACCCAAGAGAATTTTGCACTTTCTGTTTGGCTCACCTCCAAAAACTCTGCTGTTGCTGTCTCACAGGCATAGTCATCTGGCACTTTTCATATTTAAAGGGGCCAACCAATGAAAAAAGAGCTTAGCTTTCTTCACCCTCATCCTGTATCACCAACAAATAAAAATTCAGGCATTGCCCAGTGTTTGATTATGGCTTGTGTGTTTTCGGTTCATGGATGCTCACGTTTTTGATGATATGTGTTTGTTTTCACATTACCAATTGCCCCTACGTTTGCTAATGTATGAATGAGTTTTAGTTTCCAGAAGACCCCTGGGTTGGTGATACCTGGTTTGGTTTTAGATTCCAGAATGCTCCGATCTTTGATAGTGCCTGGTTGTATTTTCAACTACTGAATACTTCTGTGTTTTCATGGCATCTCGTTGTATTTTAGATTCCAGAATGCTCCGGTGTTTGATCGTGTCTGGTTGTATTTTAAATTCCAGAATGCTCCGGTGTTTGATGGCGTCTGGTTGTATTTTAGATTCCAGAATGCTCCGGTGTTTGATGGTGCCGGGTTGTATTTTAGATTCCAGAATGCTCTAGTGTTTTATGGTGCCTGTTTGGGTATTAGATTCCAGAATGCTCTGGTATGTGTTGATTCCTGATTGTATTTTAGATTCCAGAATGTTCTGGTGTTTGATGTCTTCTGGTTGTATTTCAGATTCCAGAATGCTCCGGTGTTTGATGGTGTCTGGTTGCATTTGAGATTCCAGAATGCTGCAGTGTTTAATGGCTTCTGGTTGTATTTTAGATTCCGAAATGCTCTGGTGTTTGATGGCGTTTGGTTGTATTTTAGATTCCAGGATGCTTTGGGGAATAATGGTGCCTGTTTGGGTGTTTCCAGAATATTCTGGTATGTGTTGATGTCTGATTGTATTTTAGATACCAGAATGCTCCAGTGTTTGATGGCATCTGGTTGTTTTTAAGATTCCATAATGCTTTGGTGTTTAATGGTGACTGTTTGGGTTTTAGATTCCGTACTGCTCTGGTATGTGTTGATGCCTGGTTGTATTTTAGATTCCAGGATGTTCCGGTGTTTGATGGTGCCTGTTTAGGGTTTAGATTCTAGAATGTCCAGAGTTTGAAGATGCCTGGTTTTATTTTAGATTCTTGAATGCTCCAGTATGTGTTGCTGCCTGGTTTTAGTTTAGATGCCAAAATGCTCCAGTGTTTGTTGGTGCCAGATGGGCTTTTAGATTCCAAAATGTCCCTGTGTTGCTGATGTCGGGTTGGATTTCAGATTCCAGAATGTCCATGGGTTGAGTACGCCTGGTTTCATTTTAGATTTCAGAATGCCCCACTTTTTGTTGATGTCTGGTTGGATTTTATATTCAAGACTACTCCTGTGTTTGAAGATGCCTGTTTTTCTTTCCAGGCATGCGCTGGAATGTGTTGGTGGTTGGTTGTATTTTAGATTCCAGAATTTCCCAGTATGTGTTGGTGCCTGATTGGGTTTATGTTTGAGAATGCTCCCATGTGTTATGATGTCTTCTTGGGCTTTAGATTCTGGAATGTCACTGGGTTGAGAATGTCTGGTTTTATTTTACATTCCTGAGTATGTGTTGGTGCCTGGTTGTACTTTAGATTCCAGAATGCTTCCATGTCTTGTGATGTCTTGTTGGACTTTAGATTCTGGATTGGCCCTGTTTTTGATGTTCCTTGTTTTGTGTTTTGGAATCATCCTCTTTGTTTGAGGATGTCTGGCTGGGTTACAGGCACTAAAATTCCCCTTTATTGCAGTGACTATCGTCGGCTTTGTATTTAAGAAGGGGAATGGGCTGATGTTGAGTAGGGTCTTAGGTTCCTGAACGCCGCTGGGTTGATAATGCATGTTCAGGATTCACGACAAATTGTGATATAACCCACCGGTCGGCCCCTTTCCAGTAAGCGCCTGCGTGTGAGGTCTTTGGGCACACTGCTGGAAGGCGGCCAACCTCAGGAAGGAATACAGGGAGCACCTGTGAAATGCGTCAGTGACCCGTCAAATCAGGCTCTCAGCCAGGCATTCAAAGTCACAGGTGCATTGTGGGAGTTTGAAAATGACAATATGCAAACCTGGATTGGGCAAGACATGATGGGAGGGTAAGGCATTGTTGAGGACAAATTAAGATTTTATGGGACTCCTCTTTTAATCCATGTAGTAGTATGTATTTGTGAGCTGCAATGATTGCGAGTAATGTTGGCGTTACTGGCTCTGATGCGTACCGCGCTACATGAGGCAATTACTGCCATTTTTTCAGGAAGCTAGTTTTTTGTGGTCTAAGTGGCAGTGACATTGTTATCTCTCACCAGCTATGCATCCTCAGTTCAGCAGAGCTTTACTGCCTGGAACATTTGAAGATTCTGAAGTCTGCGGCATAATCGGTATGCCCTGGCAATTACCGAATTTGCAGATGGGCGGTGGCACAAGCAGCCCTGGTACCATGTCATCAGCATGTTTTGTATGACACCCATCTGTGCAGTAGGGAAGAGGTGGGGTTTTTATACCGTTTTATAATGACAGGGAGAGAGGCAAGTGTGAGAGTTGTGAGTTAGAACCCTCTGTAGCGCCGAGAAGCCCCACTTAGTCCGCAGCTTTGTATATTCACTTTCTGGAGGCCTCTGGGAAGAAAGCGGCCAGAGTGGCATCATCATTTAGTCCAGCTCCTGTAGCTGCTTCCTGACCCACAATGCCATTCGCCAGATCCAGGAGCATCTATGCAGATGTGACCCCAGATGTGGCCTTGCTCCAAAGCCATGGGCCACCTCTGCCGGGTCTAAAAACGCTGCTCTCCACGCTGAGGGGCAGGCGCTACAGAAATCAATGTTATCTACAGTACGGCCTGCAGTGTGGAAGGACGGTGCTATCAAACACTGCACAATGTTTTTTCAAACTTTACAGGAATACCTTTTCATATTCCACACAAAAGTGGTTCTGTTGTGCACTCACTGTAACACCATGCATCATTCATACATTATTAAAAATATAGGTCAAAGGCAGGTGTCAACGACTTCCATAATTGTAATATCTGAGTCAGGCAAAAAATATTTGTTTGGAATAGTTCTTAATAGCTGGGAATTCCTCTGGGCAGCATTCCTTTGTTTTTAGTCTGTGACGACAGGAAAGTGCACCTTTCATATACAGTTTAATCCTTCCCAACCTCACACGCAGCAGCAGTCCAGTCTGAGATGCCGGGCCACATGAATACAAGCAGCTATGATGAATGCAGCGGTGGAAAAGGGGCAGATGAACAAAAACCCTCTCCAATAGGTATTGTGCGAATTTGGAACCATCGGTTTGGTGGGTTTTCGAAAGTTTTCCTAATTTGCCTGTGCAAAGTTTTCCCAATTGTAGCTGGCAGAAGGGGTCTGTTTTTCAGTCACAGGATGTGCGCCCAAGAGATGGCGGGACATCCTGTGGCTGGAATAAATGGAAATATGGGAGATGCGGTAGAGAGGGGGCAAGGGTTGGGACATGATTCTCAAGGCTGAACTCTGATGACGGTGCGAGGAGGGCGTGTTGGCCAATGTAACTTGACAGTATTGGGCAGTAGATATCTGCTTAGGACAATGTAGAGAATCAGCTTGAGAAATGCTGGCAGGCAGCTGCTGACAGAGGCTCTGAAATGATCCCTTGAATTATTTATGAAAGTTTTATAACAGCCATCACAGAATAGGTGATACTGAAGCTGCCATATGTTAAAAAAAAAAAAAAAACTTCGAAAGCTGTGCACTTTTAAAGCCTATATATATATGTATATATATATATAAAAATTTTTTTTTTTTTTAATTGCTAAGTTTTGCTTTGAACAACCCTGGGTCAGGAGCCACATCTGACTGCATTCCTGGTCTAAGGGAACCATACAGAAAACAATGGATTGATAGTCTGAACTGCTGCAATCAAATTTTATAATCTATTGTGAAATCCATATGTGTTCCTCTTCCTCGTGAAACAATCGTATGCCATACTCAGAGTAAAGTGTAAAAGGCCATTTAATTAGGACAGGGTTGCTCCCAAATGAAACGTATTACCATTGTTATAATAACATTGAACGACATCTTTTAATGTAAGTCCCCCTTTCACCCCCATCATTCTCCCTTGACCCCAAACTTCCACCCCCACACATCCTGTTGCTAACACTCTCCCGCTCTTCATTTACACCTTTCACTCGATAACCACTTTCTATTCCCAATCTCTTCCTCACTTCCTTTAACCAAGCATCCTCTAGTGAGGCCTCCTTAATATGTCCCAGGCATCTCGCACACCTTCCTCCTTCACTTGTGCTTCATCCCCCCCACCCGAGGGATCGATTCGCCGGCATCTGACTCTCCACCCCCTCAACTACCACAGTGAACCCTGCAACGTGCCCTATTACATGCAAAACTGCCAAAGTACCATTGCCCACCCGAAACCTATGGGCTTGTAGGGTGGGTGGCCAAAAATGTGCCAACCCCGCGCAGCATCAGGAAGAGGCTGATCCCACCTCTCCTTACCCTAACAAACCTCACCCTGACTCCCATCAGGACCACCAAACCACCCATCCTGTCCTGGCCTCCGCTACTGTCACGAAGACCCCCAGTGGACTCTAGGCTGCGCCCATCACTTCCCCTGGGACCCTTCTTTCTGAAAAGAGGTCCAAGCTCAGGTAAGTCAGCCGTTCTTGGCCCTCGTACAGAACAGGGGTCCTCTGCCCACTCCCAGGCCGTGTCCCCTCTGCAGGAGAGCCCCAGGCACCCTGTGTCCCAGCCTTGTAGCCCCTCAGCAGTCAGGCACACCTCGAGTGCCTCTCTTTAACTGCCTGTCAGCCTTATTTAGGTTCTCAAAGTTGAGGACAACGCCGTCGTTTCACTCATCCTAGCATTTTGAGCCTCCCAAACAAGCCACCGGGGAGCAAACACTACGGTGGCTCGTTTGTTTACGTTCTGAGCAAACATGGCGCTCGAACAGGAAGCAGTTGCCTTTGGGCAGGCCTGTGGTCCCCTGGACAGAGACTGTCACAAAGGCACAAGGCTTCCCCTCGACAGGTTCCTCGTCAAGAGCACACACCGCAGCTGAGACGCCAAACAAAAGTGCGGGCTTGAAAGGGAAGCCGGGTCCCCGAGAGGCCGATCAGATGACAGATATTTTTTGTGGCAAAAAAGAAACCGATTTGACGAGTTTCTGATGGGCGGGGAGGAAGAAGAGGAGGGAGGGCTGTTGAAATGCCGAGGGCTCGCATTGTGTGACCTGTTAGCACTGAGCAAGCGAGCGTTTATCTGTGGGCAGATGCAGTCACTGTTTGGACAGCTGTATTGTTGCCAACAACTTCAGCTGATGGTTGTGTGGGGCAGGAGTTACCAGGGAAGTATGCAGATTAGATAGGCCGCTTCACTGGTGTTTAGACGCTCTTTATAATGTAAAAGTCATCAGTGCACGAGGAATCTGAAAATGTACATTTCATCAATTGTCTTTTTAGTGACCTGAAAATGTTCTGATGTCATGGAGGTGGTGTTTATGAGTGACAACCTCAAATTAAGTCAGATATTTTGTTAGTGCCAGACACATGTTTGTAAATATAAGACCGAGGATAGTTTGCAAAAAATTTGCACTATGAACCTGCTCAGGTCCAAACTGTAGCAAAGGTTCAATTACCAGGTTTCAAGAAGTTTTGCATCAGAGTGAATGCGCAAGAACAACAAATTGCTGCAGTTTGTGTCACTTTTTATTCCCACGTGGGTGTTTGTGTTTACTGTTTAATCAATGTGAGGGCAAGAAAGGATTGCAAAATTTGCACTGAGAATTTGCATTGATTCAAATAATAACATATGTTAATTTATATTTTAAATCGACATACCTCATTTTCAGCCAACGCAATCCCAGCTAATCCTGTGTTTAGAGAGTCAAAGATGAGAAATGAAGACCTTTAGCATAAAACCACTTGCCACATTATACTTGATTTTACAGAACCCTATATAATTGTATTGGTGGCGGTTCTTAATCTTTGCTGGTGGTTCGGTGGTGGCCATCTTAACGCTTTTGGGGCAGTTCTGACTTATTTGCAGTCATCAGACTTTGATCTAGAGAAAAAGAGATAAAGGATGACAAAGGAGAAAGAAGGCGGAAACGAAAGAGAGGAAAACACTCACAAAGGGAGGAAAAAAGGATAAAAAAGAACCTTCAAGAGAGAAACAAGCATTTGCAATGCAACGGGTCTCGCGTTTGCTCGAGTTAGAGCTATTAGCGTTGTAAACTCCTGACCGGACATTTCTTGCCACATAAACTGAAAATGAAATGTAGAACAGTTTCACATAAGCAAGCCGGCAGCCACTAAGAGTGTAAAGCAGACACACAAAGGGAGTCAGAATTTTGCTCGCAGTGAAACCTATGGGCAAAAGTGCAATTATCCAGGTAACCAGCAAAAGTGCAATTATCCATTTAACAGGGGTGATGTCATGTAAAGCGCTTGACTACTGCCCAGCGAGATCGCGCTGCCTACAAAATAAAGAGAAAAAGTAGTTAATAAACTATACAGAAAACACGAAGACTCGTATGTTTTCAGTAGTTGGCCAGTGAGCTCGAGCAGGGCTAAATACCGGAAAAGGCAGGACATATGCATGCCTTTCACTAATGAAATCAAGCTAATTAAAAAAATTAAGCCCACAAACCAACCAAACTGATGGGCGTGACATGGGCACGGATAAAAGCCCACAGAGAGATTACACCAGAGACGGAGCGCTTTGCACGCTCAACCGTAAAAAAAGGAGACAGAAAGTGTAAGGCAATTAAAAAAAAGGTGCATAATGTGGAATCTTGTTAACTAGCCATGGAATTTGTCATCACAGTCATTCAGCTGCTCCGAAGTAACAATTTGCGCACCTGCAGCTATTTTTTATACAAACTGAGCAAGGCATCTATGGTTATGTAGCGTTTAATGGAGAGAGACTAGATGAGTTGACCAAGGTAACACACAGTGTAGCTGAGGAAACTGGGATTCAGAATATACCACAAATGCAAGAACAGTTGAAAAAACAACTGAAACGTTTTCCTTATTTATGGATGGAAACAACTTGTATTAAGTTTTAGGTTGCATGGTCTAAGAAACACGTCAACACTTCAATTCACCAAAAAATAGAGGTGCATGTGAGCCCTTGAATGCATAGATAACCTTTTGTGTCCAGTCTGTGGCAAGTGTAGGGATTGGAAGCAAATCAGTTTCCAGTGGTAAGGATGCAGGTGTGTAGCCCTTGAGATACAAGTGAGAGGACTGGCCATACCCACCTGGAGCGGACTGAAACAGCGGAGCTGTCACATGCTGCATTTCTGCACCAACCTGTTTACAGTCACGATCATAGATTAGACATTGATCTGCAAAAAGACAAATCCATTAATGTCTACATACACTTCCCACTTATGGGAGGGCTGAGTCTGTGCACTGTTCTAACTCGTACTCTCTTCACGGGTAACATTTACCCGATATCACTTATGCACTGAAATGGGTACTTACCTGCACACATCCCACCCATACACAAAACCAGAGGCAGGGCATCCTCCTTCATCACTCCTAAGGGACCTGGAATGACCTGCCTGGTGGCATAACAAAACTTGAGGGGGTCCCCCAGCAAAGTACCTGGAGGGGGGGGGCCACCCACCTGGACCCAGTCGGAGGCCTGCCACCTGTGCACATTTTACTATGCTGAAGGGGCCCCCTGTTGCTCGGGCCCATGCACACAACAGGGGCTGTGGGGGCCTTTGTTACCCCACTGGACTAGTGCCGAAATCAGAGCCTCCTTCTCAGTTCCTGCATTCCGAAAGGAGCTGAAGACCTGGCCCTTAGAATACGCCCTTCCTGCCTGTCCTAAGCGTGGCTAGACGCACACCTGCTCAGTGCCAAGATACCCTACAGGGTGACAGCACTATTTACAAATACATGTAAAATGACATAACACAACATGGGATAACGTAACACAACATAAACATTTTAAGGTGTTTTTTACATTCGGAGAGCACAGAGAGTGCCCTGCTGAGATGTTATTCTCACTCCAGGATGCCAACATCCCCCCCCGCCCCGTGTGTCAGCTTGACGTTGCTACGCAGGACAAACAGTTGGTTCTGTGGCACATCAAGACAACCACGCTTACTGCAGACTGTGCCAGGCACCCCAGACTGCGGTGCCCACGAGTGCTGCTGGCTTTGGCATTAAGATGGGGTTTTTTGAAGACACGGGATGATCCAAGGGGCGCTCCCCACAGAGTGTGTTCTACGGCTTACTGCGAAGAAAAGGTGGGGAGGGGGGGGAGGGGATTCTTTGTTTGAAGAGCATTTTTTCTACCTTTTGTGCAGAGCTGCTGGAGAGAGACAAAGCTCCATAATGGAGGCCCCGGGGAGAGCTTAAGCGAGTTACACGCAGCCTGAGAGGTAGCCTGGCTTCAAGTAGCAGAGCAACGTCCCAGTGTCCTGTGTGTGGGACGGATCTCCTGGCCTCGGCCATACCACCTGAGCTGAGCATGTGAACACGTAACACACATGCACATTAACGTGTCCTTGTTTTCGCTCACGCTTCATGGTGAAACAGCGGCAAGACACCTGAAAATAGACTTTCAAGATTTCAATAGCAAGATTTCAATAGCCGGAGTTAGAACAGTAAATTATCCTGTCGTAGAATATTTCGGTTTACTAGGCCTCTTCTGCCCTATGTTCAGGGCGAGCACAGAAACACCACTCACTTTTGGAAGGATCCGGCCTAGGGGCAGCGGAACAATGACAACACGTCTGGGTGGTAAGTACATCTCACATGTTGTCTGGTGTCTACATTCAATGGACACCACTTGCAGCAGTTCAGCCGCCATCTTGGATGGATCGCAGGCTGAGGCACAGGCCATCTTATACTTTCTTGCCATGCACTCTGCGACATGTACCATGGCTGAACATTCATTGCAATGCTTGCTTTTCACAATATGCTCTGCAGCGTTCTCTCCTCCGTAACTCTGAAATATTTGACAAGCATGAATTCAAAATAAAATGCATTTGATGAGGCCTGGCAATGCCCATTGCTATCTATACATTATCACCAACTAAATTGCAGGCAGCTGCTCATTTCTCAGATCATTTTTTCTAATGGGTGCAATTTATTGACGACGTTTACGAGTTCGTTTATGTATTTGCGTTGTTCTAATCATAGGTTCAAGGAATAAAATCCTTAATTATTGTGCAGAGAGGCCCTAAAGGGTTAAAATAACATCTTCTTAATTGTCAGACAGGCTTCTGGCTATTAGTTTTGGCATATTCTTCAATAATCTCTTTTATTTTTACCTGCTGGGAGCTTAATTAAAAAACAAAGAGGCTCGATTTAAAGCCCATTACTATGCTAATTTTGTAAGAACCGGGCTAGTGATGAAGCAGCTTTTAAAAGCAGAGTTTAGTTTGCTCTAGGGAATGGGGAGTAGGCAGTTTTTATTTCGTTTCATTAGGTAGCTACAATTATTTATAAACTAAATGGAAATGATGGTATTAAACAGTGATAAAAAATTCCTCCATGTATTATTGAGCAGAGGAACTTTCTTTTTAATTTAGAATTGGAATGGGCCAGGCTTTTATTACACTAACTTCCAGTGCATGTAAGCTAAATGCAGTTCTACACTCTTGGTGGCGTTTTACGGATGTCCACAGAAGGGATTACCACATTTAGTTTAGTAGCTACAAGGAACTCCGGGCTTGCTGTTGAGGCCTTTCTGCCATTTTCTGAAGGGATTCTGACATATCTCCTGAGAAAAAGGCAATATTGACTGTCTTTGTTGCACGAACCTAAACCTGCATGGGCAGAAACGGTGGCAAATATTTAGCATTTACAGACTAAAGTTACTGAATTATGCTGTATTACATATCTCTTAACCATACTTTTAGGATACATCACCCATGCAATATGGTCATTATTTTTAGGCCTACAGATGCCATCTTTCAAATTGTGGTTGCAGGCATGGGGTCATGTATGCTTTGCTTAGATAAATGTGTGTGTCTATGGTGAATTGTATATTTATTTATTTACAGATGTTATTTATAATTATTGCAACATACTAAACATATTAAGATCTGCATTCTTACATCAGAGTCCATAGATTCCTGGATGGGTTTGAGGTTTCCAACAAGAATGATCTTGGATATGACAAATGTCAGATGCGTAGGTTACGGAGTCTCAATGGTCAGGTCTCCATGGATGCCCTCTCGGAGGGGATAAGAGGCACCTTGTTCAGGCAAGAAGCAAGAAAGATCTTAGCAGGATATGCCTGGTCGCTTTTAGTGCGCCAAGATGATCACGCTCGCTCCCTGGTGGAAGGCATCTGGAATGCAAGCATGTACTAGTATAGACTGTTGTTTGCATGGTGGAACGAAGTTGCTAGGCAACAGAAGAAGGCTCGTAGTAGAGGTGGAAAAGCCATTCCAGAATACATACAACAGCAGGAGAGGTGGACGAGCGATCAAGCAATGACTGCAAGTCGAGGATGTTCTCTTCTCCTTAGGCACAGAGGCTGGAAGGAGTGAGAGCAGAGGCTCAGAAGGGGTGTTTCTTGAAGAGAGCGAGCCTTATCGGTGCTGGGATGCTGTTCCCTAACCTTGATGTATTTTTCGAGTGAGATTGGGTCCTCATGTTGCATTTTCCAACTTCCACATATTGTTATTTGAACCTAATATACAGGATGGCCTAAGCACCACGTGCATTAATATTACCAAATTATAATCACGAGCTTTAGTTCAGACACAGCATCAGCCCCTACAAGGACACGTTGTGCACATGCCTTGTCTGGCTGCATTGAAATGCCACTGATGCAGTGTCAAGCGAGTGGAGCCCTGTACACATCTTCACAAAACTGATATCCCAATGTTTATGCTCCCAGGGGCCAGCTCTAAGGCGGTGCTACCTGTGCAACTGCACAGGGCACTGACCTAGGCAGGAAGCACTGACCTCTCGGGGTGCTGCATTTAGCAATAACTTACGATTTAAAAGCACTGGCTGCAGAGTTCCTTGTGGTCCAGCTTTCAGGCAGCAATAAAAATGCCAAGATAACTCTTATGATCAATGTTACTGTTAGAGAGAGAGATCAAAGTTTTGTCCAGGGTCAGTTTTGACTCGCTGTAAAGTAGCGCAGTGGGTTAAAATGCCTGCTGCGAAGAACAGATCTGTATTTTATGTGGATAGCTGAGAGGATTAGTAAAGCCAGCCTTTACCAGCACTTTAAAACAAATGAAAGGTATGTGTGAGGGGGGCTATTGAGAGATGAGGGGCACTTTTCCTGGGTGGTATTGACGAAATCTGAGGAGGAGGCTGGTGGAGGGGCGATGCTAAAAACAGTTGTCACACTGGGCTCCACCAGCACTAAAGCCGGGCCTGGATACTCCTACCTGTGTCGGGTACAGCATCGTCCTTCAGAGATGATACTTCATGATGGTCGAAGGGCTTGCCTCAACTACCTGCACAGGACAATTGTCTCCGACTGTGGGTTGCACTGTACCTTTTGGGACAGTCGGTGAGATTGTCACAAGTATGACATTTTTCACTGTGCAAACGTTGAGAATTGAGGTTTCTAGTACAATTTCTGAGAGCACCACGCGCACAGGCACTACATGGAGTTTGTTTCACTGATGGCTTTTGGCCCCCCTGCTCCTACCCTGCTCCTCTGTGCTGGCGAGTATTTATGCTTAAATCCTCATTTAAGAAATCTGCTCTCTTCAAACTGTTTAGCCACAGGGTTCACTAGTGCAGTAGATTTTAGTGGGAACAGATTGCAGATGCAGCGGGATTATCTATATTTCAAGCGGGGCAGAGAGAGGGAGTCAGAAGTGCATGCCTTCTGCATTGTGCCTCAAGCCCAAGTCCCACCATGATGGCTTTAATGGACATCTTCTGCGCTGTGTGTCTGAGACAGTCACATTTCTGCATCTTGGTACCAGCCAGCTCCTGCCATGATGGTCTTGTCATACCTCCTCTTTGGTAAAGAGGTGTGATGTCCTAATACAGACTGAGTTAATGGTGCTATGCATAGCGGAGATGATTACAACTTGTGCCCTCTCCTAGCGGGATTCATTCCTAAATAAGATGAACAGAGAGAGAGTTGTGGATTACTTGTCAACCCTGTAATACAAACAAGCAGTAACAGCGAAATAGGGCATTATATCAAAACGACAGAGCATCTCATTATATCAAAAAACTAGTTCATTCCTACTGATTGCTGTTTTTGGGTCTGGACTTTGAGAGCACAGCTGTCATGGTCTGGGCTTTGGGTCCACCCCTTTCAACCATTTGCTTTTTTCGAACTCCTTTCTTCAATCATTGGCTTAAGACTTTGTCAATCACATCTTAACGCAGCCCTCTAGAGTATTCATCTCTCACCTAATACTGTTGGCTGTTTGTGTGTATCCTCGCGCATACAATCAAGTGCTTGCATTGGACAGTTTGAGGACCTTCTTCACAGCTACGAATCTCTAGCAGCTTCTGCTGGCTCCCTCCTCGTTGTCTTGACCTAATGCACTAATGCTCCGTGTATTTGCACATTAAACCTATTGGCTTTGCCAATGCGTGCTGTAATAAGGTCCCCAAATCCACTGCCAAACCCACTTGACCACACTGAAAGTGGCAGTACTTATAAGCATGCGAACACTGCTATATAAAATCAGATATTTTAATTGAGTTAAATAATAAGAATTGTAGAGATTCAATACTCAGAAAATATTGAAATCAAGCAAAACTGATCTCAGAAATTATTCTTTGTTTTTGAACAGTAATTTGCACTTTTAAAACCCTAGATCCTTCACTTTCACTAAACGCTTTGGATTAATATTGAACGTTTGGCCTGTTTCCTGAGATTAGAGCCCACAACAGATGCAAATGTGCTATTTTACAGCACACATCCCATTTAAGTCATGGGAAGGGACGTTTTCCATCATCTCACAGCAGGGGCGGCGTGTAGGAAACCTGCTGAAATGTGTTTGGCACATCTAAAGGGAGAGCTGTCTAAATGCATGCATAATGCACATAACTAACTGATGTACATCACAGTAGATTTATCTTTTCAATGATATTATGCTAAAACGAACGACGGCTGAAACCAGATGCGCTAAAGCGATTATATTTATGTATTTATGACATTGTCAATGTTTCCCACTCCAGCATTGTCTGATATCTTTCAAAAAGTTGATTTGTCACCTGCAATCAAGGTAGAAACGACAGTGTGGGGGTGCCCCAAAAAACTTCCCTGTGGCTGTAATTAATATGTTAAATATGTGTATGCGTCAAATATTAGAAATAATATGTGATGGGCATTGCCATATATCAGAGAATTGGATCCTAAGACACTTTATGCAAATGATGAAATCCACTGTTGGGATGCTGGGTCAGCCAAACATTTTTTATAATAAATTCAGTTGTTGAATGTCTTGCGACGAGTGAAGGCAGGGGACTCATAAGTTGGTGGGTGAACTATGAGACTTTGGGTGAAGTATGAAACTTTGGATGGAGTATGAAACTTTGGGAGAACTATGAAACTTTGGGTGAAGTATGAAACTTTGGGTGAAGTATGAAACTTTGGGTGAGCTATGAAACTTTGTTTGGGTGAAGTATGAAACTTTTGGTGAACTATGAAACTTTGTTTGGGTGAAGTATGAAACGTTGGGTGAACTATGAAACTTTGTTTGAGTGAAGTATGAAACTTTGTTCCTGTGGTTTAGTGGGGATGCCACTCTTCCCATTCTAACTAGTTTGCGTTGTTAGCTGGCTTAGGTAGTTCTGCTCAGCTTTACTTCATGATAGAGTTTTCCACAAAACAAAAGGATTTAGCATGCTGTTTCCAGGCATTCTCTATTCTGCTGAATCTTTCTCCCACAAACCTACTAGATAATCTGTTAAAAAACACTTTCCACAAAGTATTAGAAGAAAACGTGCACCCTCACTCATCCCTAGTCTTGTAAAGAAATACAATTTGATAAATCTAGTTAACCAGTCAAATGGCTTCGAGTGGATCCAGCAGGGGCCATGTTCTTACAGACTTTGTACTATATGTCCCGGCCGACAATAGGCTAATGCTACACACAAGCAAAATCTGGGTCTCCTGTGAGTGCCAGATAGGAGAATCTTGACAATGCTGGGCTTCTCTCCTACCCAGCAGTAAAGGGTTGAGAAGCGAAGACTTGCAGAAGCTAGTGTAATCGGGGCAAGATGGACAATCTCCAGAAATATCCGGCCCAGTAAAGCAACTCTGGGTACAATGAAATGGCATAAGGCTGGGGACAGAAGCTTTGAGACATTTCCCATGAAGTCATGTCTTTCTTTAAAAGCAGCAAATTCCCATTTTACAAAATGAACTATCTCGAAAATGTACAAAAACAAAACAATATGACTTTTTCCCTAATTAATCAAACTGAGAAAAAAATAAATGTTTTTGTAGATAGAAATATCACTTACAGGGAAAGAATTGATTCTTAAGTACTGGTCTTACAGAGAAACCCATTCAAACAAGCAGCATGACAAATCCTTAGGCGTGGGTATGTCTCAAGCTTGTGATTAATTCCTGGTGGTATTACCTGCATTGCATGTATGCCAGGACAGGTAGGATGGAAGCTGGTGACAAAAGAGGTGGGGTGTGGCTTGTTGCACAGGCATCTGCAACCCAGCTCCTTAGTCCTCCATCTCCTAAGCTCTCCTCACTGACCTTCCAACCCCATCCCAGAGTAACCAATGGCTGCCGGCCAGTGCTTAATTTGTAAATATAAACAATCCAGTGCCCAAAGCCCTCCTCTTACACATGCGGCTCCTGCAATTAAATGTGCACCCACGGAATACTGAGGCAGCGTAATCCTGAAGCCATCTCGGGCCTCCTCAATCAATTTACAGCCACTCCCTGCCCCTTCAGCTCACTCTTGCAGCTTTCTGCTCTCTCCCATTGTGGCGCTTTTTCGTTTTTCTCTTCCTCCTTCTTTCCCATATGTGTCTTTTGCTCACAGTAAATACTTCGGGCAGAAAAATAAGTGCCGGCCCTCAAAAATAAGTGCCCATGCTCCGCACCGGAAACAACAAGCACAAATTAAGCACTGCTGCCGGCGAACGTTATACATAAGCGTCAGTCAAAAAATGATGCATGTTGGGAAGTTTATCTAAAAACATTATAATGCACTTAGGTGACCTTGGATGAAGAAATCTTTGTACCGCTTAATTTTACAAAGATGTTACACATTACAATATCTACAGCAGTCTCTGCCATTTTAAATTGATTTTGCATTTTTATTTTCCTATATTTAGTACGTCCCTGCTGTATTGTATTTGTAATATTGCCTGGCGATAATATCATATTCACTTCATCTACTCCCACCATATTGTCAAGAAAAGTAGAAGTGGAGTAGGAATAGTTCATATGTTGGTGTCATGGCCGGCTCTAGGGCGGTGCACCTGGTGCCACCGCACCGGGTGCTGACTTCGGGTGGGGGCGTCGTGTTTGCAAGTATATTATGATTTTAAAAGCACCTGCTGCAGCATTCCTCGCCTCCAGCAATTTTCAGGCAACAATAAAAATGTCAAGATAACTCTGGTGATTAATGTTCTGCCTGGAGAGAGATAAACATTTTGAGGGGCACTGTTAAAGGGTGGTAGAGAGGCAATCCGTGGCAGAGGTGGTCATTGGAGGGGGGTGCCAACAAACATTGTCGCACAGGGCACCACCAGCGCTGAGGCCGGCCCTGATTGGTGTAATATTGGTAGGCGATGTAGTGGATGCAATATTATCGTAGGTTTGTGGTTTCCACCTCGATAAATGTTTTACAACACTGTGCTTTTGGTTCGTACTTTCTAATGAATCATTGTTTATGCTAATTACAACTATATGCTTGTTTTAAAATGCATCATGATTTTTTCCGTCCGCAAGAGAACGGCTGAAATGGCGTACGAAACCAAGATCGTGATATAAAAATTATGATAACTTTAAAAACTCTCATGTATAATTTCACTTGTAAAGACTTAAAAAATGCTTCAATTGTGCACCTAGTGCAGAGCTTCCTCGCGTTTGTAAAACTTCACTTGCTGGTGGCAAGTCTAAAAAAAATGTTATAGGAAAGTTTTCCTGACCAACTTTTTTCGTGCGAAAAACTTTTTGTAGTCTGTGCCTAAGCCATGGTGAATTGCAGTGACTCACTAGGCAGATATTAATAAGCTTGTTAACTGTCAGGGCAGCGAAACGCTGTAAGAGGTGATGATTTCCCAGTGACGTCCTGACGTAATATAAATATACCATGGCTCCTTGCTGACCTAAATACACTTTAGATGCTTCGTGCACATCTTGCTAGCATGGGTTCGAGGCCTGCAGACGGAACGATGCCTTAAAAATCTCACCAATGGCATGTGTTTACAGCTGGCTTCAACTGGCGACCTATAAATAGCAGCCTTTAGGTCTCCCAGACGAAATTAAGCTTAAGTTCCTAATGACTCGGGCTTGGTGCTTTGAAGCGCTAAAAGGCGCCGGGGCTGCGGCACCCAACCAGGCGCTGAGAAGAGCATCGCGAAGCACTTTGTGCTCTCAGTTTAGCGGCTTTTATCTCGTCCAGCGGCTGAGCCAAGCATTACCAGCGTGGCAGAAGCGGGAAGGGGCGCATCTTTAGTCAGGAATCCCTGCCCACCTGCGGAGACAGCTTAGGGGTCGTGTCACACTTTAACATGCCAATAATCCGTTCAAAGGGGCAAAATCGCGAAGTGCCCGAGGGGGAGAGGGAGACTTAAGAAGCAGCCCGCCTGATCTGGGGGCTCCTGCCCTGGAAGTACGTCACGTGGCCTTTTTACAGTAGGGGCAAAGGGTCTGCCTGGATGAACCTAAACGGCCTATTCCCAATGCAAACTGATAGTAAACAGTACTTTAATTCGGTTGGCCTTCATAGGTGTAAAGGGATACCTGGCTCGATGTTATGTAAATTAGTGCACGTGACAGTCTCTACAAAAGCATCTGCTGGGTGGGTGTCCCGTGCAGGGTTGGGTGTAGTGTGCATCTGTTTGTTGCGTGGGTGCGCCTGGCACAGTGGCTGCATGTAGTCCGGGGACCTCTGTGCACACTCACTGAGTGGTGGCCTTACTGGCTCCCCTTTCACAAGTGGGCACCCGGTGAAGGGGGGGGTGCAGGAGCAAGAGACCGCACAGTGGACCCACCCGAGACTGATCCGGGGTCGCAGGAGCCAGAGACCACACAATGAGCCCACCCGAGACTGAACCAGGGGTCCGGGAGCAAGAGACCACACAATGAACCCACCCGAGACTGAACCAGGGGTCCAGGACCAAGAGACCACACAATGAACCCACCCGAGACTGAACCGGGTGTCCAGGAGCAAGAGACCACACAAAGAGCCCACCCGAGAATGAACCGGGGGTCCAGGCGCAAGAGAACACACAATGAACCCACCCGAGACTGAACCGGGGGTCCAGAAGCAAGAGACCACACAATGAGCCCACCCGAGACTGATCCGGGGGTCCAGGACCAAAAGACTACACAATGAACCCACCCGAGACTGAACCAGGGGTCCAGGAGCAAGAGACCACACAATGAGCCCACCGAGACTGAACCAGGGGTCCAGGAGCAAGAGACCGCACAATGAGCCCACCCGAGACTGAACCAGGGGTCCAGGAGCAAGAGACCGCACAATGAGCCCACCGAGTCTGAACCAGGGGTCCAGGAGCAAGAGACCACACAATGAGCCCACCCGAGACTGAACCAGGGGTCCAGGACCAGGAGACAACACAATGAACCCACCCGAGACTGAACCAGGGGTCGAGGAACAAGAGACCGCACAATGAGCCCACACGAGACCGAACCAGTGGTCCAGAAGCAAGAGACCACACAGTGAACCGACCCGAGACTGATCCGGGGTCCCAGGAGCAAGAGACCACACAGTGAACCCACAAAGACTGAACAGTAGGGCCCCAGAGCAAGAGACCACATAACAAACCCACCCAAAACTGAACCAGGGGTCCAGGAGCAAGAGACCGCACAATGAGCCCACCCGAGACTGAACCAGGGGTCCAGGAGCAAGAGACCACACAATGAGCCCACCCAAGACTGAACCAGGTGTCCAGGAGCAAGAGACCACACAAAGAGACAACCTCAGACTGAACTCGGGTTCCAGGCACAAGAGCTCGCATAATGAGCCCACATGAGACTGAACCAGGGGCCCAGGACCAAGAGACCACACAATGAACCCACCCGAGACTGAACCAGGGGTCCAGGAGCAAGAGCCCACACAAAGAGCCCACCCGAGACTGAAGCAGGGGTCCAGGAGCAAGAGACCGCACAATGAGCCCACCCGAGACTGAACCAGTAGTCCAGAAGCAATAGATCGCACAATGAGCCCACCCGAGACTGAACCAGGTGTCCAGGAGCAAGAGACCACACAATGAGCCCACCCGAGACTGAACCAGTAGTCCAGAAGCAATAGATCGCACAATGAGCCCACCCGAGACTGAACCAGGTGTCCAGGAGCAAGAGACCACACAATGAGCCCACCCGAGACTGAAGCAGGGGTCCAGGAGCAAGAGACCGCACAATGAGCCCACCCGAGACAGAACCAGTAGTCCAGAAGCAATAGATCGCACAATGAGCCCACCCGAGACTGAACCAGGTGTCCAGGAGCAAGAGACCACACAATGAGCCCACCCGAGACTGAACCAGTAGTCCAGAAGCAATAGATCGCACAATGAGCCCACCCGAGACTGAACCAGGTGTCCAGGAGCAAGAGACCACACAATGAGCCCACCCGAGACTGAACCAGGGGTCAAGGAGCAAGAGACTGCACAGTGAGTCCACCCGAGACTGAACCAGGGGTCCTGAAGCAAGAGACAACATAGTGAACCGACCAAGGCTAAAAGGAGGTCCCAGGAGAAAGAGACCACACAAAAAAAATCAATCCAAGACTGAGCAAGGGTCCCAGGAGCAAGAGACCACAGAGTGAACCGACCCGATACTGATCCGGGGTCCCAGGAGCAAGAGACCACACAGTGAACCCACAAAGACTCAACAGTAGGGCCCCAGAGCAAGAGACCACATAACAAACCCACCTGAGACTGAACCAGGGGTCCAGGTGCAAGAGACCACACAAAGAACCCACCCGAGACTGAACCAGGGGTCCAGGAGCAAGAGACCGCACAATGAACCCACCCGAGACTGAACCAGGAGTCCAGGAGCAAGAGACTGCACAATGAGCCCACCCAAGACTGAACCAGGGGTCCAGGAGCAAGAGACCGCACAGTGAGCCCACATGAGACTGAACCAGGGTTCCAGGAGCAAGAGACCGCACAATGAGCCCACCCAAGACTGAACCAGGGGTCCAGGAGCAAGAGACCACACAATGAGCCCACCCGAGACTGAACCAGGGGTCCAGGAGCAAGAGACCACACAATGAGCCCACCCGAGACTGAACCAGGGGTCCAGGAGCAAGAGACCACTCAATGAGCCCACATGAGACTGAACACGGGTCCCATGAGCAGGAGACCACACAATGAACCGGCTAGAGACTGAATGGGGGGGGTGTCACAGCAGTAAGAGACCACATAAAGAACCAACCAAGACTGAACAGGGTCCCAAGAGCAAGAAGCCGCACAAAGCAACAACTCGAGACTGAACTGAGATAACAAGAGCAAATGACCACACAAAAAAACAACCTGAGACTGAACTCGGGTTCCAGGCGCAAGAGCCCGCATAATGAACCAACCCGAGACTGAACGGGGGTCCCAGGAGCAAAAGACCACACAAAGAACCAACCTGAGATTAATCATGGGTCCCATGAACAGGAGACCCCACAATGAACCGATCTGAGACGGTATGGAGAGGTCAAAGCAGTAAGAGACAACTTTAAGAGCCAACCAAGACTGAACATGGTCCCAAGAGCAAGAAGCCACACAAAGAGACAACCTCAAACTGAACTCGGGTTCCAGGCACAAGAGCTCGCATAATGAACCAACCCGAGACTGAACGGGGGTCCCAGGAGCAAAAGACCACACAAAGAACAGACTGAACACTGGGATTGGATTTGGTTCTGAGGATTATTTTCCAGTTTTATTATTACATTCAAAGAAACCTAAAAGCTTAACAACACCATTAGCAATATGGTTCACAAAACACATTATGAGTGAACATCTTTCTGTACAGTGCAGCCTAGGCACTACAATTCCTATCACAGAACCCCACCTCCCTAGACATACCTAGTCGTCTCTAGCAGAAGGGCACCTTCGCGGGACTCTGTCTCTGCCCTTGCCCACCAGTGCCACCGCCCTCGCCGTCGGGGCCAGTTCCTATTGCCGGCACCACCAGTTGTGGGTGCACCTCAAAGCAAATTGTGCAGAGGCCCCATCTTGTCTGAGGCGCCCCTCCTCTAAGCTTGGAGATGGGGCTCCAGAGGACAGGCCTCCACCTCTTGGAGGATGCAGTCAGTGACTCCATCCTCCCACTGGAGGTCTCTGTAAGCAGTGCTTGAAATGGAAAAATAGGGAAAAACAGAAGTGCAGGTACTCTGTGTCAGAGTGCCTGCTTGTTTCTGAGAAGTGCCATACTCTCCAATGAGAAGTATTACGTTTTACTTGAGAAGTGCAGGTATGCTCCCTCTCAAAATAAAGAAGTGCAGGTACTCAGTACCGGACAGTACCAGCCCATTTAAAGCACTGGGTGTAAGGTCTCTGGACTCCAGTGCCTCGCCCTCTCAGAGCTCCCCCGGAGAGAGCACACAGTGTCCACCACAGGTGGCAGGGGAAGACCTCTTCAAAGCACTTTTAGCCATGGCACATGCTGGGTGATCCGAACACGTATTCAAGAAAATGGCAGCGTCATCATTTGCATAGGGGTCGGCCCTATGTAAATGAGGGAACGCCCCCTCAAAAAAGTCATCCCTGTTGAAATGGCTGAAACAGCTATAAACAGATGATAGAATTCATGAGATGAAACGTCTTCCAGACCCTTTCACAAGGAAGGAAAGCTGGATACCTGGATATGTGACGTCAGGGGAATATAACAGATGGACAGATACGTCTGGAATTGACCCTTTCTCTCAAACCCTGAACATTCCTTTTCCGGCCACTTCTGTGTTCTAGGTGTCCTCAAACTCTCTAATGCAGTCATGTAAGGGGACAGGAGCTGGACGTCATGCATGACACCTGGGGTCACCAACATGCCTTCAGCTAAAGACTTTCTCATTGTTTAGACTTTGCAGTCTCGTGATCACATTTTCAATTTGCCAGGTCTGAGGCCAGATAACATGGGGTCTGTGGCACCCCAAAATTTCTAAAGGCCAAACGTTTCTGTTGGCTCCAACCTGAGCCATGGGGTGTGCGTGAAAAAATATTCAACAAACCACAAAGGCCTTGACCTCTCCAGCAGTGGAGTAGGCACTTGTCTTAGTAGGTGCTGAGGACTTTGGGCCAGATGTAGCAATGTCAGAATTTGCGATTCTGAAATTGCAAGTCGGTGCGACTCGCAATTTCCGAATCGCAAATCCTGATGCAGAACGGTGTCTCAGACACCGTCTGCGAATCGCTATGGGGTCGCAAAGACCCACCTCATTAATATTAATGAGGCAGGTCGCATTTTGCGACCCCATAGCGAGTCCCTGCACTCACAGGGATGGTGGCCTGCTGGAGACAGCAGACCTCCATGTCTGTGACTGCTTTTTAAATAAAGCAGTTTTTTTTGTTTGTATTGCAGCCCGTTTTTTCTTAAAGGAAAACGAGTTGCAAAATAAAAAAAATAACAAAACCAATTGGTTTCGTTTTTTCAGAGTAGGCAGTGGTCCATTGGACCACAGCCTGCTCTGGAAAAACCTTTTTGGCAACATTCACAAAGGGGAAGGGGTCTCATGGGGACCCCTTCCCTTTTGCGAATGGGTTACCAGCAGTGTGACACTGGTGGTAACTGCGAAATGCTTTGCGACCGCGTTCACTGTCACAAAGCAATTTGGCATCGCAATGCGAGTCGCAAATAGGAAGGGGACACCCCTTCCTATTTGCAAGTACCGACTCGCAAATTGTGAATGAGCATTGCGATGAGCATTTTGCATAGCACCATGCAGAATGCTTGCTACATCTGGCCCTTTCTGCACAGTTTCTTGGAGCTACCATTTACACCTGGGGCCAGATGTGACAAATATCGGATTTAAAGGTAGGAATTGTTAATTGGTGAAGTTCTACCTTATTGGCCCTTGGTGTGAAAATCTGCACTATTACAAAGTTTGTCATATTGCACAGCCGCCGTTTTGACTAAAAAGCCTGAACTGTATAGCACTTCTGTATGCATTCTCTTTTTGTAAGAAAATGCAATGATTTTGTATCTTTACCTCGCGAGAGTTCGAGTCACCTCAGAGGAAAAACTATGCAAGGTATGCATTTGGGTACAAAACGCTGAGAAAGCAACACTTCCAAGCAGATGATTCAGCCACTATCTAGATCCTTGCAGGAAGGTCAATTACTGGGAACTTTGCAAAACTTTCCATCCGCCTAATTTAAAGAGACAGGGCTCACGTCAAAACGTCAGGGTTCGTGCCCCAACATGAGTCCCAGGCTGAGCCTTTCTTTAGTGGGTATTGTGGATTATATTGGGAACACAGTCGCTCATAACTGGTGGAATTGTGGCCTAGAAGCGGGGTTTGTTGTGTCCAAAGCTTCTACTTTAGCTGCCCCACATGACAAACTGGACAAATAAAATGCCAAACTTTAATGACCATTGAAAGAAAGTAAACATCCATCGTGCATGACCTCCTTTTGGACTCCATCTTTGCTGATCCGTCCAAGCTGGATTGCCTTACCTTTCAGCGGGGACCACAGGGAGATACAGGGGTTTAGGCCGACGCTGCTGGGAAAGTGTAAAACCAACACACACGCCCGGGGTGAAAGGCACTCAGGCCGCTCTAAGAGGGCCGGCTTATCACTTCAAGTGTGGATACAGGTGCGAGGAGGTCAGAGACCTGGGGGTCTCGAGTGCAAACACAGATGCGCAGATAGGGTCCCACAATGGGGCGGCCCAGGCCCCTCCCACGTCGCCTCTCATAGCAGCAGCGGTAGGACTGGCCTCGGTGAGGGAATGCAGGGCTTGTTGCCACAGCTCGCACTCTGTGGCCTTTCAGGGAGACTCACAGCCTCATGGAGTCTCTTTTTTGAAAAAAAACGAGCTAGTCATTCTTACATGAACTCACAATAGGATGT
This sequence comes from Pleurodeles waltl, assembly GCF_031143425.1. NCBI lineage: Eukaryota > Metazoa > Chordata > Amphibia > Caudata > Salamandridae > Pleurodeles > Pleurodeles waltl. The sequence continues at coordinate 1,693,429,062 of NC_090445.1, forward strand.
TGATTTTTTTACACAAGCTGTCACTTCCTTGTTAATATTACTAAGTGGCCTTTATTTGCCTTTTTGTTCCATTTTATTGCTACTGTTTTGCAAGAATAGTTATTTATTGTTATTTTTCCTCTGTGCATCAATCACAGTCTTTGGCTCACAATGCTGGAATGTTGAGCCTTCTGTGCTCTCAGCTCCTAGATCCTGTCCATAAAATAAAAAAATAAAACAACACTGGTTTCTCTGTAGAGACTGAGACTGGCACCTACAAACCAAATACGACACTGGTAGGTTAACGCACCTGCAGCGGGACATTGTCCATAAACTGCAGGTCGCAGGATGCAACCACGACAAGTTCTGCTCATGCTTTCAGTCTTCTAAGGATGCTGTGATGAGCGCCTTTTGGGTAACAATGACAAGTTATAAGTGTTCATTATTATTACTATTACTGTCGAATAGTCTTATGGACAGTTCTGTTCACAGAGTTTATACAATTTCAGAAAAGCCAGATCTCCCTCTGTGTAAGTGTTTTGGGAAATGGGAATACTCGACATTTTTTAATTAAAAAACATCAATATTTTAAAACATATGATTAAAGAAGAACAGTCTGAAAGAATGCAGGAGGTGCATAGAAAGGGGCATAGTTTTATTTGAAAATTGAGTTACAGGGTCTCCACTTTATTTGTTATGCTACAAATTAATATTTAATATTAATGTTATCCCTCGAATTGCAGCACTCTGAAGTGACCAGCAAGCCTCACACAAAAATCTATAAATGTCTTCGCCAATAAAATAATTAGAGGCATCTAGAGTTCATCAAAACATTCAACTACTAGACTTTATTCTATGATAGATGTTGTTATTACCTATCCCTATGGTATTCCTTTCACCAAACTCAGACCGATGAAAGGCGGAGTCATACATCCCAGGATTAAAACTGGGACTGAGCTCTTAGCTCACTGAGCTACCTTACTGGCTTATTACACCAGCCGCGTGAGGGTAAACAAACAATTATTTAGCACAGGGTAGTACGAATGCACCTATATTTAATTGTAATGCGAACAGTGGACTCAAGCAACACAGATATGGGCAATCGGAGAAGACATCCAGAGAAGAGAGATATAATCCAGAGGTCCATTCGCCATCATGCAGCATTGGCCATGATCACCAACATGGCGGCCACCTTGTTCCTTTATGTTTGGTTTGGTTGCCAGACTTGTTTGGACTTGGATTCCTGGCAGTCCACTTTAGGGCCCAACTGAACAGTTGTGTGATCCCTCTGGGGTACAGTTGCACAAGTCAGATTCACTGCAGTTTTCAACCCACATTATGTTGAAACTGAGACATGGTATAAAAGTACGCAGGACTGGGTCTGATGTCGCGGGGGGCTGGGCATGGCCCATGCATTTTCACTTGCCTGCATCTTTCCCCATGTCACACGGACGCAGGTCGTGCTCAAATGGGGAGTTGAGAGTTAAATTGCTATCTTTGAGTTCTGAACTTGGAAAGGTATTAAAGTGGGATTAGCCCTCTGCACAATCCAGCTCTTGTGCCATTCAGGGCCTTTCTCCCCCCCCCCCGGTGGATTGTACCATGCGGAGGGGTTCTGAGTGACTGCGGCCCTATAGACGAGGGGGAGCATCGCTCTGCAGCCCGGTGCTCGGCGCTAATCCGCCTTGTTCCCCGAAGAAGGATTTGCTTTGGCGGCCAAAGACCTTTCCTGCTCCCGGGGAAGGATGGGGGGCTACCCCGGAGAGGCGTGGTTGCTATAGCAGGGGGAGTCACGCCTGGGTATTCTCTCAATCCCCCTGGAGAATGGCCCCGAAAAGAGCGGAGGGCGAGTAAAACGGGGGATTAAATGGCCCAACAAAGGGAGACAGGAAGATAGGGGTCGGACACACAGGAATTACAGACAAAAAATAACGGAAGGTGACAAAAAGAGGAAATGGAAAAATAACAGCCGACACTCTGTCTAAAGAGAGAACTTGCTACAGGGGCGCTGCCCAGGGGGAGAGGCCGGCGCATGCGCCGTGGATAAATTAGGATGCAGGCAAGTGGACCCCTTGCACTCTCTTCCTTTTCCAACTACTGTCTGTCTACGTTTGCTTTTAAATAACCGTTCAAAAATACAGGACTTCCGGGTTCCCCTGGCACCAGCGTCTTCTATCTTTTACGAGTCTTGCTACAGTGTCCTGCTTATTTTTTTTTTATATTCCTGCGTTCGGGGTGTTTAATTCATTTTTTATCAAGGCGCTCATCTTTTCATTTTCTCCAACTAATCTCGTTTATATTCACTTTTACGAGCAAAAATGATAAATCAATAACTGTTAAACAATCACGATCCTTTAATGATCGATTTTGTGCCTTTTTGTCTGTCCTCTGCCATTCACCATTAACAGAACACACGTGAACACAGCATGATGTTTATCTGTGTCTCTGTGTTTATTGGTCTGTTTCACTATATATACGAGTGGAGCCGTGGGTTCATGTCTGCAGCCGTGGGTGCATGTCTGCAGCCACATGGGTGCATGTCTGCAGCCACATGGGAGCAAGCCTACAGACATAGGCGCTTGTCTGCAACCATGGGTGCATGTCTGGGGACATGGAGGGCATGTCTACAGACATAAGTGCATGTCTGCAGCCATGGATGCATGTGTGGGGCTATGGGTGCATGTCTGCAGCCACAAGTGCATGTCTGCAGCCATAGGTGCATGTCTGAATACACGGGAGCATATCTACAGACATACGTGCATGTCTGCAGCCATGGGAGCATATCTGGAGCCGTGAGTGGCCGTCTGGATCCGTGGGAGCCTTTCTGGTGCCATGGAAGTATGTTTGCAGCCGTGGGGGCATGTCTTCAGCCGTGGGTGCATGTCTGTAGCCGTGGGTCCATGTCTACATCTGTTGGGGCATGTTTGCAGCCGTGGGTGCATGTCTGCAGGCATGGGTGCATGCTGGAGCTATGGCAGTTTATCTGGATCCATGGGAGCATGTCTGGAGCCTTGAGTGGCTGTCTGGATCCATGGCAGTTTATCTGGAGCCATGGGAGCATGTCTGGAGAAGTCAGTGCATGCCTGGAGCCATGGGAGCATGTTTAAAGCCATGGGTGCATGTCTGCAGGCAGGGGTGCATGCTGGAGCCATGGCAGTTTATCTGGAGCCATGGGAGCATGTCTGGAGAAGTTAGTGCATGCCTGGAGCCATGGGAGCATTTTTAAAGCCATGGGTGCATGTCTGCAGGCATGGGTGCATGCTGGAGCCATGGCAGTTTATCTGGAGCCATGGGAGCATGTCTTGAGAAGTTAGTGCATGCCTGGAGCCATGGGAGCAAGTTTAAAGCCATGGGTGCATGTCTGCAGGCATGGGCGCATGCTGGAGCCATGGCAGTTTATCTGGAGCCATGGGAGCATGTCTGGAGAAGTCAGTGCATGCCTGGAGCCATGGGAGCATGTTTAAAGCCATGGGTGCATGTCTGCAGGCATGGGTGCATGCTGAAGCCATGGCAGTTTATCTGGAGCCATGGGAGCATGTCTGGAGAAGTCAGTGCATGCCTGGAGCCGTGGGAGCGTGTTCAAAGCCATGGGTACATGTCTGTAGCCAAGAGTACATGTCCGCAGGCATGGGTGCATGCCTGCACGGGTGCATGTCTGCATCCATAGGTTCCTGTTTGCATTCACAGGTGCATCTCTTAAGCCATTAGAGCCTGTCTGCAGCTGTCTGTAAGGCTGCCTGTGCAGATCTCTGTATGCGTGTCTGTCATCTTCTCAGCTGGCGCTTAGTGTGTCAGTGTGCTACAGGCGGTCTATATCATGTTATTAGCGTGCAGAAGGACAGCTCTGCCTATGCACTCAGTGCTTCATAAATAGATGTTTTAATATCTGCGCAGCTCCATGCAAATACCGCACAGATAGACACACAAAGACACACATTATGAAGTATCTTGTGTTACTAGCGTGCAGAAGGACCGCCATGCCTATGCACTCTGTGCCTCACAAACAGTACTTATAATATCTGCGCAGCTCCATGCCTATACCGCACAGGTACATGCACAGAGACATACCCACATTCTGAACTATACCATGGAACAAGTGTGGCGAGGACAGCTCTCCTTATGCACTCCGTGCTTCACAAACAGTACTTATAATATCTGCGCAGCTCCATGCCTATACCGCACAGGTACATGCACAGAGACATACCCACATTCTGAACTATAGCCTGACACAAGTGTGGCGAGGGACAGCTCTCCCTATGCAATCTGTGCTTCACAAACAGTACTTATAATATCTGCGCAGCTCCATGCCTATACCGCACAGGTACATGCACAGAGACATACCCACATTCTGAACTATACCATGGAACAAGTGTGGCAAGGACAGCTCTCCTTATGCACTCTGTGCTTCACAAACAGTACTTTTAATATCTGCGCAGCTCCATGCCTATACCGCACAGGTACATGCACAGAGGCATACCCACATTCTGAACTACAGCCTGGCACAAGTGTGGCGAGGGACAGCTCTCCTTATGCACTCTGTGCTTCACAAACAGTACTTTTAATATCTGCGCAGCTCCATGCCTATACCGCACAGGTACAAGCACAGAGACATACCCACATTCTGAACTACACCCTGGCACAAGTGTGGCGAGGGACAGCTCTCCCTATGCACTCTGTGCTTCACAAACATTACTTTTAATATCTGCGCAGCTCCATGCCTATACCGCACAGGTACATGCACAGAGGCATACCCACATTCTGAACTACACCCTGGCACAAGTGTGGCGAAGGACAGCTCTCCCTATGCACTCTGTGCTTCACAAACAGTACTTTTAATATCTGCGCAGCACCATGCCTATACCGCACAGGTACATGCACGGAGGCATACCCACATTCTGAACTACAGCCTGGCACAAGTGTGGCGAGGGACAGCTCTCCCTATGCACTCTGTGCTTCACAAACAGTACTTTTAATATCTGGGCAGCTCTATGCCTATACCGCACAGGTACATGCACAGAGACATACCCACATTCTGAACTACACCCTGGCACAAGTGTGGCGAGGGACAGCTCTCCCTATGCACTCTGTGCTTCACAAACATTACTTTTAATATCTGCACAGCTCCATGCCTATACCGCACAGGTACATGCACAGAGGCATACCCACATTCTGAACTACACCCTGGCACAAGTGTGGCGAGGGACAGCTCTCCTTATGCACTCAGTGTTCCATAAATAGCCATTATGCTGTGTGATTTGAGATGTACATGAATGCATGTGTGCATGTGCAGCACACAAAAACACTGGGCGCACTCAACTATGTAGAATACTACATGTCTGAAGGAAGCAATGGACTGTGTACACATACAGTGTACCAAAGCAAATCATTTGTATGCCTATATGATGAAACACATTCACGAAAATAGCTGCACATCTGCATGAACATGGTACATAGGCACACATGCACACGCCTGCACTAGTACAGGGCCTAATGTCACTGACGTTACAGTGTTTATAATGGGCTCCACTGTGCATTTTGCACATGGTACACACTTGTTTTATGCATAAACCCTCAGCCCTGGTGCTTGCACACTGCAGGGCTCCTCTGGGGTCGTGTGCACGCCCTGTAATGTGTACTCTGCACGCCCCTCTAGTATGAACAATGATGTGTTGAGGGGTCCTGCCAGTGGAACCCCTGCTGGAAAGACATTAGCCCTCACGACTAACACATCTCCTCTCGCACATCACTCACACACGCGGTGGACGGTGGGCGTGTGGGGTGTAACCGGTGTATCATAACTCCGGCATGCAGGAAAAGTTATGACACTTTTTGCAGGCACAAACTATCTTCTCTTTCTAAAGGTGTGTGACGGGCGGGAGTAAATGTTCTTTCATTTCCTGGGTGGCTCCCAGCAGAGCACCCCTCGGTATTCTTGTGCACACCTCCCCTGCATGCTGTAGCGGATAGTTCACCAGGTGAGGGACATACGGCTCACTCATGTTATCACGGAGCTCCACACCCTGCGGGCAGGTCCACAACTGAGGAACGGATGTGCGCCCAACAGTGCCTAGAGGACAAGTGAACGGTGAATGTGCACTATATAAAAGTGAGTAAGATTTCACAACCAGTGCTGCAACGTGAAAAGATAGCTTCCCCCACACCCCGCAGAATGTGAAGAGGAGCCCCTGAGTCCCCCATATTTCACATCTAATCATTGGCCTTGGATGGGATGGGGCCCTTCTGAAGGATGTGGGGGCTGCTGGATGGTTGGGGGGACACTACACCAAAGGGGCTGCAGGGGCCTGCCTTACATCCTTTACAACTTACTCTAAAATTAAATGAAATACGTGGGACATCTGGTCGCTCCATCCAAGGCCAGTTGATGATCGTCCATTTGTTCTATCTGCAGTCCCCAAATTGAACAGCAGACACCCTTCTTTCCTTCTCCCCCATCTTGTGAACTGCTGAGAAGCAAAGTGGTGAGAGCGCTTTAAATGAAATCCAAATTAATCTAAATCATTGTACTTGAATAAACCAAGAGAGACGACTGAAGAGATCATCTCTTACAATTAACATTTTAAGTGCTTCAGTGAAAGTCTACCAGACCTTGGCCCATATGCACCAACGCATTGACCCACACACAGAATAGTAAGACCCCTTTGATGCATCAGGCCGCTTGTGCTTAAGACACTTTAGGACACGCTCTCTTGATGAGCACAGATAGAGGGAATGATGTGACAACAAGATCTCATCCAATTTATGTCATAATAAGACTCATTCACTGAAGGATGGCACATTAGATGTCATCCACTGAACAGCATCATAACATATCTCATATTTTAACGCTGTCATAATCGGCTTTATCCTGTGAATGATATCATCATAGGTCTCATGAGCGAAGGGACTCTCAATAGGTCTCACTTTGTTTATTACGTCATTATAAGTCTTAAAGAGTGAGTGATGTAACAATTGTTTTTAAACAGTAAATGATGTCATAATAGATTTCTTCCTCTTAATGATGTTATAATATGTCTTATCCAGTGAATGGTGTCCCTATAGGTCCCATCCAATGAATGGCACATCTGAATGTAGCCAGATAGTGACTTTGACACATATACAGCTTAAATTCTATACTTTTATGACAGAATAATACCCATGTCCATCATTGGTTGCCTTTGGTTTACAACAAGTAACAGTAAAAGTTAGGGAGACTCAAAGGTGCAGAGTCTGTCTCCAGAAGCATCGCAAGGCAAAGTTTGCACTGTTGAGGCAGAGCATTAACTTCAGTTCCCTGGGCTCAATTTTTTTAATCAATATTTTTTTAATTGCAAACATGAGCCTTGGAATTCTGTCGGAGCCCATAACTTTTATGACAGCTTCCCGCGCTCCAGAAGAGATTAGAGGAAAATTGCTGCCATAATCTGCCCAGTGCCGAGGCGGTGCCGTAAAGCGCTGCGCGGAAGAACCATCAGATTCCCAAAGGTGGACTGCGCCGGAGTCATATCAGTGACTTCCTAAATGAAAAATTGTTTTAATTCACAAGCGAGGACCCATAATTTGATTCTTCATAAATTTCTCCATCAGCGCATAGCAGCGAAAGGCTGCCGTAATGGAAGATGTGTGACAGAGTTAATGGACATGCTTGGAGAGCGGTCCATTAAGCGGAGAGACCTAGAAGCCTTGGCATGAGCTCTGCTGACTAGTTTCAAAGAGAGCATCTGCTATGTCCCAGGCCTTATAAGTTGCATTTTTGAAAACACTGACTAGTGAAAGTTGTACATTTACTCCTTCTATCGGGACCATGCCTTTTTATTTTTTTGTATTTATGCTTTTATATAAAGTATAATTTTCTTTACATTCTCTCCTGTGATCTTAGCTTACCTTTTCTGTGTTTTGGAGACGTTTCCTGTTCCAATAAGGACCTCTTTGGTCCCAGCACAGGTACAGCATCTGTAAATTAATCAATGTATAACACCCGAGTGTCACACCAAGGCAGGAGGCCTCAGCCAGTGGAGTACCCGCGTGAATACGTGAATATGATGCTCTTTTAAGGTTATACACAACAGAAAGATGTCCACATATTCTGCACTCCATTTTTAAGCGTTAAGTAAGAACGAGTGAAAAGTACGTAAAAAACTGAGTTACAGATGGGAATACATTTCCCTCTTTTAGTTCCTGTAAATCATATGGCTGTTGTTGAGTAGTTACTCGTCCATACCACACAATTAACTCTGGTGTCATCTGAAATAGCCGGTGTTGGGAAGGAAGGGTCCCTCGCCCGATTTGTAAGCCTTATTTTCAACGTCTCCGGGTCTTTCCACCCTGTCTGAGGTAGGCTTGCAGGGCAGGTGTTTCCCTAACCTGAGTAGTTTGCGATAAAGCCACGAACCTGCAATCCAAGCCATGAAGCTGAGCTGGACCGGTCTGTAGCCACTTGGGCTATTTCCTGTTCGGTCTGTGGCTCTGAAGGGAATATGGCAGGGTTTAGGCAGAGGCAATCTTATGGCCTACTGTTGGCTCTGCCATAACCTTACCGGCCTCTCAGGGCACACACCTGCCTGAATATTTTGCATTTTCAATATTGGTCTTTCCACCTCCTGAAGATTTGAAATGGCACAATTCAAGGAATACCCAGAGATTAATGACATCAGATAATATATATCACGTTATCAGGAAGGAGGAGGGAACGGCTGGATGCTGCAGGTTTTAAAGGTGTGCACTTTTTATCCCGTTGCTAAGATGCGCTTAAGGCATCATCTTTTGAAGTGGAAATTAGGTGTCTTAAGAGGACCAAAAGAGAATCGAACAATGTCGCCGCCTTTCGTGAAACTGGCAGAATCTCTCTTTATCAGGACGCAAAGGTGGTGACTGAGAGCATCTGCCCCCTAAAGCGGGGAGCGCTGGGTAGGAACGCCCCACCGTGCTTGTAGGCAGGGTCCGGCGGGTGGGCAAACAGCCTCGGCCTGTCTCTTACCAGCCGCCTCTGTTTAACAAGCCCGTCGGAGCGCGCCTAATGTGCACGGCAAATTATACCGCACGCAAGGCAAGCTTTCGACCAATTATACCTGAGCTGTAATAAAACAATTACAGCGTGTTTGCCTTTCAGATGAAGGAAATGAAAAGGACAGGTTAGTGGGCCGAAAGGTAAAGGAAAGACAGCAGCGGAAATGATGGAAGTAAACAGGGGAGCCACTGATGCCCAGGAACGGAGCAGGGCCCGGCTGAGGGAAGATAACTTGGCCAGAGTTTGCTCAAACACCACACAAATTAAAGGCCAGATGGTTGGGCCCTGTACCGGAAGGGGCGGGGATCGTATAACTGGCTGTGTGCACTATAATTACAAAGCCATCCTGGCTTCCTGGTGTTGGCCTCTCCCTATCTCTCAATGATGGTGTATTCTGATTAATTCAGAGGTTGTAAAGAAAGGGCCAGATTTACAAGGCCTTGGCGCCACCGGAGTGTCAATATTGCGTCACTTTTTTTGACGCAGTGCACTGCGCAGCATTTACAAGACGGTGCTAAGCCACTTTTTGTGGCTAAACGCCATCTTGTAAATATGGCCCCCTCCGACGCAGTTTTCTGCGGCAGGGGGGCGTGCGATGGATGTAGCTGTAGGAGTATTACCGCAACACCCATTGCTTTTGGCTCTGCCCCAGAATGCGTAAATCTGTGGCAGTGGCAAAAAACTAACGCCACCCCAGGAGTGGTGTCAGCGTGCCGCAACGAGGAGGAATACTTATGGTTCTCCTCGTTTTTGCTTTTTCTATGTGTGCCGCATCCGCAGCACACAAAGAAAGAGCAAAAGGCTGTGGTTGATTGTTTATGTGCAGGAAGGTGTCCCTTTGTGCACATAAACAATCATTCAATAATGACGATTTGCTACTTCTATGCGTGCTGCATTCTTCAGCACACCTAGGAGTAACAAATTGCCATTATTGATTGTTTATGTACCTTCTTGCACATAAACAATCAATCCCCTCACCGCAGGCATCCTTGCACTATGATGCAAGGATGCCTGCGTTGGCGCTGTCAGCTAAATTTAGCTCTGACGCAGGGGGAAACACGGAGGCGCGCCGTATTATAGTAAATACGGCGCATCCCTGTGTTTCTAAAGTGACGCAGTGAGGTGCCACTTTTTAGTAAAGTTTACCAGAATAAGCAAATGGAGCAACTCCATTGCCCTCCATATTTGCTGCTCACGTAAGAAGGGGTGGATTAAACGGGTCTTGCTGCTCACTAAAGGCCAGATTTACAAGGCCCTTGTGCCTCCTTGCACCACAGCAGCGTGATTTCCCTCTGCCGTATTTACAAAGTGGCACGATGCTAGCATTGCACCACTTTGTTATCCCTTGCGCCACATTATACTTGCGCCAGGTTTAATTTATGCAAGGGGGGCGACGTTCCCACGCAGGGAGACCGCAAAAAATGGCGTGGTGAAATTTACAAGATTTCACTGCAACACTTTTTTCCGTCATTTTTAACACCTGTCCGGGTCAGGCGCCGGAGTGACGGGCCCATAGTAACCTGTGGGCCTCCCTAGTGCTTTGCTGTACTCGCTCCATAATATATGGCGCTAATCCAGCAAAGCGCCACAGTAGCGTAATAAATTATTACACTAGTGTGGAAATGAGTGCCATGGTGCGCTGTATTATAAATATGGCGCAACCATAGTGTCGTTAGGTGGGGCAGCGCATAAAAAGTGGTGCTTCGGGACCCACGAGCCACTTTCTTGTAGATCTGGCCCCAAATTTTTCGCAGTCGGGCAAAAGAAGGTGAAAACGGATTGCACACTACTGCTGACTTTTGTAAAACACAACACAAAGTGCACACATTTTATTAACCTTACAAATGAGAACAAATAGAAAAAGTTGGAGACAAAACCAGCGTGGTCCTTTTCTTAAGTAACTACCCAACATAGTTCAAAATCCCGATGGTAACGCCTCAGTGGCAAAGCGAGAAACTTTCCAACACGTCACATTTTTCACAGACCTTCGCAAAAACTGGAAACCGACCTTTTCTCGCCGGCAGAGCCAAAGCCCAGAGAGAATATTAGGGGAAGGGGATTTCATGGGGCGCGGTCGGAATTGAATGGATTTTCGAGGCGCCTCCTCCTAGGTATCAGGCCCACATTCCTGGCCGGCGGAAGCAGCCGCCCCATGGCGCGCTGGTCCCGTCCCAGCTTATATCCACCCATTGATGGGCAGCGGACCGTGCGGGGCCCCGCTGCCACCTTCTAACAGATGAACTGACGCCGGCCAGAGGAGTCAAATGCCTTCGCACCAGATCGGCTAAGCCTCAAATTCTTCAAACGTGCCCCATCTCAACAACACCTTCCGGACAAAGGGCCCCGGCTTAACTCAACTGAGCCGGACAGCTTTAAGGCGCTAAGTGGAAACAACTTTTTTAACAGCCTGCTAACTCTTTTTGCGTGAACTCACGCCCCTCCGCTGTTCAAAGGGGTCTCTCCCTCTGGGGCTGGGACCACCGGTTTGCGCAGCGGCGTCAGGCGCGCGGAAGGGGTTACGTTTCCACCTTGTTATGGCTTTGATGGCTGCTGAAATCTGAAACACGTCCAGTCCCAGTCCATCGCTTTCCATCAGGTATTTCCATTTCTAGGGCCCTCTTTCCCGGCACCTCGTCTCCACCAGGGGCGTCTCTGTCAGCCCGTGGTCCAGGGCTTTTCTGTCCGTACAAGTCGGTCTCTGTGATTCTGCTTGTGTTTAGGGGCCTTGGTGTTAGTGACAGTGCTGTTCTGTACATCTGTCCTCTGGAACTCAGTGTCTGGCCTTCTGACAGTGTCTAGATCCCTTACTGTTAGTGACAGTGCTGTTCTGTACATCTGTCCTCTGGAACTCAGTGTCCGGCCTTCTGACAGTGTCTAGAACCCTAACTGTTAGTGCTGTTCTGTACATCTGTCCTCTGGAAGTCAGTGTTCGGCCTTCTGACAGTGTCTAGAACCCCAACTGTTAGTGCTGTTCTGTACACCTGTCCTCTGGCAATCAGTGTCCGGCCTTCCGACAGTGTCTAGAACCCTAACTGTTAGTGCTGTTCTGTACACCTGACCTCTGGCAGTCAGTGTCCGGCCTTCTGACAGTGTCTAGAACCCCAACAGTTAGTGACAGTGCTGTTCTGTACACCTGACCTCTGGCAGTCAGTGTCCGGCCTTCTGACAGTGTCTAGAACCCTTACTGTTAGTGCTGTTCTGTACACCTGTCCCCTCACAGTCAGTGTCCAGCCTTCTGACAGTGTCTAGAACCCTTACCGTTAGTGCTGTTCTGTACACCTGTCCCCTCACAGTCAGTGTCCAGCCTTCTGACAGTGTCTAGGACCCGTGCTGTTAGTGCTGTTCTGTACACCTGACCTCTGGAAGTCAGTGTCCGGCCTTCTGACAGTGTCTAGAACCCTTACTGTTAGTGACAGTGCTGTTCTGTACATCTGTCCTCTGGCAGTCAGTGTCCGGCCTTCTGACAGTGTCTAGAACCCTAACTGTTAGTGCTGTTCTGTACACCTGTCCCCTCACAGTCAGTGTCCGGCCTTCTGACAGTGTCTAGGACCCGTGCTGTTAGTGCTGTTCTGTACACCTGACCTCTGGAAGCCAGTCTCCGGCCTTCTGACAGTGTCTAGAACCCTTACTGTTAGTGACAGTGCTGTTCTGTACATCTGTCCTCTGGCAGTCAGTGTCCGGCCTTCTGACAGTGTCTAGAACCCTAACTGTTAGTGCTGTTCTGTACACCTGTCCCCTCACAGTCAGTGTCCGGCCTTCTGACAGTGTCTAGAACCCGTGCTGTTAGTGACAGTGCTGTTCTGTACACCTGACCTCTGGCAGTCAGTGTCCGGCCTTCTGACAGTGTCTAGAACCCTTACTGTTAGTGCTGTTCTGTACACCTGACCTCTGGCAGTCAGTGTCCGGCCCTCTGACAGTGTCTAGAACCCTAACTGTTAGTGCTGTTCTGTACACCTGACCTCTGGCAGTCAGTGTCCGGCCTTCTGACAGTGTCTAGAACCCTTACTGTTAGTGCTGTTCTGTACACCTGACCTCTGGCAGTCAGTGTCCGGCCTTCTGACAGTGTCTAGAACCCTTACTGTTAGTGACAGTGCTGTTCTGTACATCTGTCCTCTGGCAGTCAGTGTCCGGCCTTCCGATAGTGTCTAGAACCCTTACTGTTAGTGACAGTGCTGTTCTGTACACCTGACCTCTGGCAGTCAGTGTCCAGCCTTCTGACAGTGTCTAGGACTTGTGCTGTTAGTGCTGTTCTGTACACCTGTCCCCTCACAGTCAGTTTCCGGCCTTCTGACAGTGTCTAGGACCCGTGCTGTTAGTGCTGTTCTGTACACCTGTCCCCTCACAGTCAGTTTCCGGCCCTCTGACAGTGTCTAGAACCCTTGCTATTAGTGCTGTTTTGTACATCTGTCCTCTCCCAGTCAGTTCACGACCCTCTGACAGTGTTATTGCTACATTTAGGTGTTAAACTAGTACTAATAAAGTGCAACTGATGCCCAGAAAGTGTTAACAAGTTTCAAAAAGATAAAATAATGAGATAATACTATCACAAAATGCGCCGCTCAATGCTGCATAATTTACCATTTCTTGACGCATAATTTACTTAACCCTGCTGCATAATTTGGCCCTCCTCTGCCGCATAATTCCAGTGGCCCTGCCTCTGAGGGACAGTCCATGGTTGGAATTTTAGAGCTGTTCAGACTGGATACTCTTTTGCCAGTCTGATTGGCTGCTGTGCAACCAATCAGACTAATCTAGACTCTGGGTGATACTATCTCTGCAGAGACATTGGCAACAGGGGATGCACCGTTGCAGTAGTTGCCCTGCGTGACCCCTTGCAGCTGAAACTGTCCCTAAAGGTTGCACTTTGATATTTGTTGTTTTTGTTTTTTATCAATTCTGAGTCTTAGTATTTTGTAGGATTGCAGCCCCCTAATTCTACGACTTCTTTTGTTGGTTAGAATATAGACCCATAACCTAAAATACATATTTGGCCATTCAGAAGACAACCTTAAAGTGCACGTGCCCCGTCGCCATTCCTCTATATCCAGGTCCATATAACTCTTCCGACTGTGACTACTGACCCCCTCAGACAACAGGAAGTAAAAAGTCATCCTATCTTCTCACTGCACCGAGCAGCCAATCATTACTTCGATATGTGTCCCACTTTTGAACTGAACCATGCAGCGCGTGCAGACAATCGCTGGTCTGTTCCACAAATGAATACACGCCACTGTCGAAAAGGCAAAGACAGTGGTGTATTGTGATGGCCTTGCATCACACCTGGGGATCCATTTCCAAAAACTGTTTGCTGTAGAAACAAATAGTTCACACACATTTCAAATGGGTCAACACAAATTTAATAGATGCCTCTGTGATAGAAAGCCTAACCCATCACTCTTGCCTGGAGTGAACTAATATTGGTGGACTCCAGGAAGTCCCTATTCCAGCTGTGTCTTGTCTCCACAGTCACCCCAAAAGCAATGGTGGCCCTTTGTGGCGGAACAATGCTGGCTGCTTTTCCCAGAGCCCACATGCATCTGGGTTGCATGACAAGTTAAGCAACTTTAGTCACGCCCACTTCAGGAAGGCTTCTTTGCTTCCGCCCACTTCAGGAAGTTTCTAGTACATTTCACAAGTGTTCAGATTAGCATCCAGTTGTGAACTGTGGAAGCAAAACCCTGCAAAAATGATGGGAGACAGGAAAAAAAATCCATAACACAACAAACCTGACGGGAACGAACTATGCAAATGCACTTAAAATACACTATAAAAAACAGTAAAAAGCCGAACTAGTACGTGTTGCTGATTGATTTACAAACAAAAAAGTTTTAGTGGGAAAATTCTCGTATTAAAAAAATATTTGTTGGATTTTGTCACTGTTGATTTAGTTCTTTACAATCCATAAGCTTTTCAAGTTTATAAAAATGTGAGCTTTTCACAACTCCGCCGGCTCTAATCTAGCCCTATGCCAGTATGGTTAAAACGTTTATTGGTTTTATGATGCTGTGTGTATATTAGCACTTTACAGTGCCAACTCTCGTTATGTTGGTGTTATTTCCTGCACTTGTTGCATGATTGCCAAACATGCCCTTTGATGGGATGCAAGAGGGTAGAAGATGCCAGGCCAGGCCACAAACCTCTGGAAACCCATGAACTGGGAAGTAATAATTCAGTGAATTGCTCTCAATATGACCACATTGATAACGAGTGGGAGGGAAACACAACAACTGGCAGAAAGTTGGCATGGGCTCCAAGGGCTACTCAATGCTGTGAATGGGGGTCTTGTCTTTAGCAATGTGCTTTGCAGGCACTGGGAAAGGTTCACTCACTCTGGGCTCTTCTCTTTCCAGGCTCTTTGCGGCAAAGTGCAGCGGCTGCATGGAAAAAATAGCGCCAACGGAGTTCGTGATGCGAGCCCTGGAGTGCGTCTACCACCTAAGCTGCTTCTGCTGCTGCGTCTGCGAGAGACAGCTGAGGAAAGGCGACGAGTTTGTGCTGAAGGAAGGACAGTTGCTGTGCAAAAGTGACTATGAGAAGGAGAAAGATCTCCTCAGCTCCGTCAGCCCCGACGACTCCGACTCAGGTAATAATCCGCTTTGTGGTGCACAACATTGGCGGCGAGGACGTAGGCTGAGGCCTTCCTACATTCTCAATGGTGAAATGTGATCTTAATGCCAGTTCCAATGTCATTTCCACTGAGCTGCTCAGACACAGCTAGGCAAGTGCTAAGATGAACATGAACTGTATCCTTCCTGCATTTCTTAGGGGGAGTACGTCATCACCCAGAGGGCTTTGCATTGATTTCCTATCTCCTAGTTGAGGGCCACCAGTTTTTCAAAGTGTTGACTTTGAAGTTGGTGCACAGTGTTTGTTCCTTCTTGGTAGACATATCATTTTCACGTCCTATATTTATAGAAAAGGAAGGTTTCCCCCACTGCAGGCTTGTGTTTCATTGAACATCTTCCTACCCTCTTCAGTGTGGTCTGTCATGTGATGTGAGACACAGTCAGGCTGGGTGATGGGCTCAAGTGTTTTCTGCCCCATACAAGGGTGGAGAAAATAAAAAAATAAAGAGTTTGCATCTAGGTCCACTAGGCCAACCATAACTTTCCATAGTGGCTTCTGCATTACCTCTTCAAGCCTACAGAGAGTTCTGTGTAAACCATCACCACAAGGTTGGGTAGTTGGGTGAGGGTCTTTCAGAACCCGTCCAGCATGTACTGGGAATGACAGTGCTCCCTTGGGAGGGGGTGACACGACGTAGATTCTGACGCTGGTGTTTGCACTCTGTGGTGCTGCGCTTAAGGAACCAAGACTTTGTCACTGGGGACCTGGCACTGAGATGCTATCATAAGGCTAATGTCCAACATGTCTAGTACTTGTTTTGCTTTTGTTGAGACTCAGCTTGAATTGGGCAAGAAGAGAAGTTCTGCATTTGGAGCTATTTCTTAGTGCAAGAAGGCTCCCTCGCTTCCAGGGTGAATTCTGGGCAGAGAATTAGTACTAAATGCAACAGAACATGAATAGCGAGCAGATGCTCACATTCGCTGAATATGCTCTTGTGGTAGGATCTTTTCCCAAAATTATACAAGGACGAGTAATCGCGTAATTATCAGTAATTGCATGTCAAAGAGTAACGCGGAATTACTCAGACTACTCTGGAGTAACCGAAATTAGGCCCTGGCCTACTTTTTTATGCAGCTTAGGCAATTACATCAATGTCACAAAATGAGTAATAAACATGTTGCTGCTCAAATCTTTTCCTATCCAGACAATGCAACACTGCAGAGTTCCACACATCTTTGCAGTGCACGAACTGTGGTAAACCTTGGCCTTAGTTTGGCTCTGTTGAGTTGTACTGGTACATGTGAATTCTTCCTATTGCACTGGTCAGTGCAGACATCCATCCAGTGGTAATTTCTATATGGCATTGATCATCGCAGCTGTGTTCGAGCACTGTCAATGCGGCACAGTAAGTTTTTTGTGCGTCTGCTCATGGTACATATACAGTGTATAGTTCGAACCTCTCCATGGGAAGGCTTGATCAGGAAATAGGCCCTGGCACCAAAAATGCAAGCATTCCTTGTTAGTAAACAGACGGATAAAATAGTGGCCCACAGGTGCAAATCTGTGCACTTCTGTGCATTTAGCAAAGCATGGGAGAATACATGCATGTGTGCTTGCGGCAGGCAATGGCTGTGGTAATATCAGGGAAATCAACTGTAAAAAAAAGTCCACAAAACCAGAAAACAGACCCCAAAACAAGCAAATAAACGGGCCATTACAATGGCCTGCGAGGCCAGACCTCTTTGTTAGTGTTAGGTGAAGCACTCTATTAACCTTCTGGTGCAGCCTGTGGTAATAACCTTTGAAAAAGTTGAATTGAGATACAATTATACCAATGACACCTTCTCACTGAGAGTTTTGCACTGGGTGATACAATGTCTTGGTTGTTGTGACTTCAATCCTGGCTCCTTCGGTTGAAGTTGGCTCCTAGTTTAACCTCCCTGGGAGTCAGTGAGTGCTCTTTGCTGTGACTTGAATCCTGGCTCCTTCAGTTTAAATCGGCTCCTAGTTAAACCGCCCTGGGAGCCAGTGAGTGCTCCTTGCTGTGACTTGAATCCTGGCTTCTTCGGTTGAAGTCGGCTCCTAGTTGAACCACTTCAGTTGAAGTCGGCTCCTAGTTGAACCGCCCTGAGTGATAGTGAGTGTTCCTTGCTGTGAATTTAATCCTGGCTCCTTCAGTTGAAGTCAGCTCCTAGTTGAACCTCACCGGGAGTCAGTGAGTGCTCCTTGCTGTGACTTGAATCCTAGCTCCTATGGTTGAAGTCGGCTCCTAGTTGATTGAACCTGACTGGGAGTCAGTGAGCGCTCCTTGCTGTGACTTGAATCCTGGCTCCTTCAGTTGAAGTCAACTCCTAGTTGAACCTCACCGGGAGTCAGTGAGTGCTCCTTGCTGTGACTTGAATCCTAGCTCCTATCGTTGAAGTTGGCTCCTAGTTGATTGAACCTGACTGGGAGTCAGTGAGCGCTCCTTGCTGTGAATTGAATCCTGGCTCCATCGGTTGAAGTCGGCTCCTAGTTTAACCTCCCTGGGAGTCAGTGAGTGCTCTTTGCTGTGACTTGAATCCTGGCTCCTTCGGTTTAAGTCGGCTCCTAGTTAAACCGCCCTGGGAGCCAGTGAGTGCTCCTTGCTGTGACTTGAATCCTGGCTTCTTCGGTTGAAGTCGGCTCCTAGTTGAACCACTTCAGTTGAAGTCGGCTCCTAGTTGAACCGCCCTGAGTGATAGTGAGTGTTCCTTGCTGTGACTTGAATCCCGGCTCCTTCAGTTGAAGTCAGCTCCTAGTTGAACCTCACCTGGAGTCAGTGAGTGCTCCTTGCTGTGACTTGAATCCCGGCTCCTTCGGTTGAAGTCGGCTCCTAGTTGAACCTCTCTGGGAGTCAGTGAGCGTTCCTTGCTGTGACTTGAATCCTGGCTCCTTCGGTTGAAGTTGGCTCCTAGTTGAACCTCACTGGGAGTCAGTGAGCGTTCCTTGCTTTGACTTGAATCCTGGCTCCTTCGGTTGAAGTTGGCTCCTAGTTGAACCTCATTGAGAGTCAGTGAGTGCTCCTTGATGCAACTCGAATCCTGGCTCCTTCGGTTGCTTGAAGTCGGCTCCCAGTTGAACCTCTCTGGGAGCCAGTGAGTGCTCCCCGCAGACAGTGCCCGTCCAGCTCCCACAGCGGTGTGTTACACCAGGGCCATGTGCACATCTGCTGAGAGCTATTGAAACGAACCCAAGAAGGTGGAACCAGCTCACACATCATCAGCGCTCCGCAGAAGTGTTCTGTCGCGCGTCATGTCATGTTATCCTCTGAGTTTGCAGCAACTTCATGCGTGTCGTTAATATTTATTTTCTGTACTTCAAGACGAAATCGGAACAATGGGCATATTTTATTTACTGCATTGAAAATAAGAGCTGCGTGGACCTTAAAATGGGATCTTTTTGTACTATCGAGGAGAGCTGCAATCATAAAATGCCTCGTGCTGCAACATTTCTAAAAATAGAATCAGGACTTTAAATACAAGATGGCCAAATGGAAAGGAATATTTCCAGTTCGCCAAACAAAGCTCATTCGTGGCGCTATGTAGAGGACAGGAGATGGGGCGAGTGCAAGACACAGATTAGGAACTTAATGGTCACAATTTTGAAAAATACATTTACAGAAAGACAGGAAGTGTGCTTGGTTTCTGGACCCAGAGTGATCGGACCGGAAGCAGAGTGGGTCCTGCGACCTTGGCAGGGACATGCCTCGTACCTTCTCTCACAGGTTGGCATCTCCAAAACCTTTCCAGCCTTCTGAGCTGCATAAAGTGGGTCCACATCCGCTGACCAATTATAACGTTTGTTGTGCAAGAGAAAATTAATTTTATGGGATAACTGGTTAAAGTGATGCACACTTGGGGTAATCTAGTGCTATGAAACGCGCTGCCCCTGAAGGGTCAGGCGCCGTGTGGTTGTGCAGTAGATGGCGTCCTGCGTCACGTCGCTCTCTCTAGTACCATAGGACAGGGGCGGAGTGATGCTGGCCTCCCAGCACGAGACATGTTGTCAGGTTCCGCTGATGCACGAGTTTTCTTGTCCTACTGTTTTCAAATGGGAATTCCTGAAATTAAGTGTGGGGTTGTGTTGCTGGGCAGATCAAGAACGGGGGGGGGGGGGGGGGGGGCTGCAGAGGGCTGGGTTTAGAGATATATCACTCTGCTAAACCCCAAGAGGCACGGGATCGTGCAAGGCAGGCAGGGACGGAACTCCCTGGCTCCACGTGCTGGTCTCTCTTAAAGACAAAACTCACATATATCGTCGTCAACTCTGTGATGCTTAACTGTAGCGTCCCCTCCAACAATGACAACAGAATTAATCAAGTGATAGTTAAATGGCACTTATTTTCTGCCAACATGAAACCAACTTTAAGGCACAGAAAACGCGTGCAATGCCTGAAAAAATCCAATTTATAATTTCTTTACAATGTAGAAAATTGTAATATATGAGCATAGACTTTGCATCGGGGATGACACCTTTTGAATTGTTTTGCTAAAAAATAATGAGCATTCAATTGCACGTTCCTCCCTTATTTCTTAAAACGAAGTACACAGACCTGGCAAGAAAGAGAACAGAAAATATGTTGTGGCTTCTGAAATAGCCTTGTGCAACTGTGGAGCATCAAGGCTCACCTTGCAGACTTCAAGCCTGACACGCCGCTGTCTCTAAGAGCAGGCGCTGCGGCTCCCAGTCCGATAACACAGCCCCATTGTCCTTAAGGGCCAGATGTTATGGCTGCACGCGCTACAGTGTGTTTGCAATACAGACCGCCGCCATATTGAATTACGTCTCATGCCACGGGTCCCGCATGTTATATCCAACATGGTCATTTTCACCAAAGCTTGTGACACGTGACCCTTTTGCGAGTAGATCAAGGCACGTTATCCACTGAAATTGATTTGTGCTAGAATTCTTTTCATCTCCTACGAATAAAAATGATTTTATAGTGCCATCAACTTTTGCTTTTTATTCAAACATACCCTTTTTTTTTTTTAGCAAATTACAAACTATAACGTGTTTATTGCTCTTTTTAATAGTGATTTATTTTTGCATTGTAACTTGTCAGATGTCAAGCTTTTTTATTTGAAAACACTTAGAATTTTCTAAAATTGTATTTTTGCAGAGACTAAAATGATACATAGCAATCTACCAATAAAACCTAGCAATGCAGTCTGCGCATAGGATAGGATATGTGTTTCGAGCATGACCATGCACATCCCAGTAGGACCTGTAATTGAAGGTAAAACTAGGCATTCAGCCACCCTCTTCTAAACAAGTAATATGGTTGGCCCAAGAGGGCAGGTAACATTTTTAGGCAAATAAAAAACAAATGACGCCTCAAAAGCTTCTCTATGACAACTAAGGAGGGACTGGGCGTCTAAGAGCGTGTCATGTGCACACACATTGGCAGCAGTAACCCTCCATCTCGAGTTGTTTGCTTTCCTCCTGCGAATCTTTGCCCATTTCCTGACCAGGGACTCCTAGAGACTGGCCTGTTTTGCAAAGGATGACTGTTACTTGTGGAATATGATGCAGCGGTTTATAGTGCATGTTCCTTAAATACAATCTTCATGGCCATGGACTTATTTTGAATCACCTCAATGATATAACCATAGTAAAAATGCTGCATCAGTGTTTAACCATTTTGGAAAGGTGATAATTTATCATTGATCAGCAGTGTGCACTGTGACATCACCACAGACTTTTCATCCTTACTGGGCCTTGACTCTAGGAGTCTGAAACCTTGCCCTAGAGCATAGTACTGCAATATTGCAACGAGTAATTGCTCTTTGTATTTTATAAATCTTTGTATAATGTTAATTTTTTTTTATATAGTATATTTTTTTAATTCCAACTTACTTATACAAAAACACTGCTTTGTAAAAACCATCAATTTAACACCTGCATCTAACTGTCATGCGTATTAGAAATTTACTCTAGGTGAAGTGAAATTGGCATCCAGTAGACAACTTTTTAATGATCTTCTGCTGAAATTGTATCACCAGTTAAGAGCGATGACGAGGATGGCGACATCAAACCGTGCAAAGGACAGCCCACCCCAGGGAAAGGCAGCGACGATGGGAAGGACCCAAGAAGGCCCAAGCGGCCTAGAACAATCCTCACAACACAACAGAGGCGCGCCTTCAAAGCGTCCTTCGAGGTGTCCTCCAAGCCCTGCAGGAAGGTGAGCTACAGCGGGAGAAACTCAAGGCTGATGCGCAGTGGACTATATCCATATAGCACCATCACATTTCTATGGAAATCACATGCATTTTTACAAATCTACAGGAGTCGTTTGCAATATATACTGAAAAATGTAAAATTATCTCACATGTAATCCAATACCAGACACAGGGGGTTATTCTAACTTTGGAGGAGGTGTTAATCCGTCCCAAAAGTGACGGAAAAGTGACGGATTTACCACCAGCCGTATTACGAGTCCATTATATCCTATGGAACTCGTAATACGGCTGGGGGTATATCCGTCACATTACCGTCACTTTTGGGACGGATTAACACTCCTCCAAAGTTAGAATAACCCCCACAGTGTCCTTGTCACTGGGATTATTTTTAAAAATCGAGTTGATTAGTTTTATTTAGTTTATTTGAAATAACCTAGACCTACCCCAAAGGAGCAGCATGGCTGATATTTTTTTTTTAAACTTTGATTTGTATGTAAGTTTTCTAAACTTGTGTCACAACATCAAAGCATAGTTATTTGGTATGAGAAAACCGCAATTCACGTAATAATGGTTTACAATGTTAAATTATGATTTTATTCGCTTCTATAGAGCACTGCATGCTATTGTGAATCCGTTTCAGTGAGCCCCATAAAAAAAGGTTAAATGCTAAAAGAATAGAAAATGGCAGCTTTTAAAGCTTTGTCAATGGATGGAAGATCCGAGGCTCTTTGTACACGTTTCGGAGTAAGAGCACTGTGGCTGTTAGGCCTTCGCCACTGAAGTCTTGTTGAATCAGTGCAAATTGAGTCTGCCTACTGTTTTTGATCACAGAGTGGATTAAAGGGACAAATTTATGAAAAGTGGCACATCGTGTCGTGATGCGCCACTTTTTTTGCGCCCCATTTCGCTCCCCTAACGCCACCATGTGTGCACCGTATTTATCATATGGCGCACCATGGCGCACGTTAGGGAACTAGCGTCAAAAATGTTGATGCTAATCCTGCAAAGTGAAAGGAGGCCCATTGAAAACAATGGGGGCCTCATTTTAACACCTGCCTTAGGCAGGCATTAAAAACGACCCTAGAAATGGTGCAGTGGAATCTTATAGATTCCACTGCACCATTTTTCTGGGCCTCCTAACGCCGGAACAACGTGCGTTGCCTGGTGCAGGCATAATGTGACACAAGGGTTTACAAAGTGGCGCAATGTTGTAATTATGGTGCAGCGTTTTTGCCAACCTAACGCCACATAAGCGTAAAAAAAATTATGCTAATGTTTCGCAAGGAGGCGCTGGTGCCTTTTTAAATCTGGCCTAAGTTATTAGCTATGATCAATGTTGTTTTTTAAATTATAGGACACAGTGTTCTGTGCACTACTTAATTTATAAAAGAATAGACCGAGGCCAGTGAGATTCGGGTAGAGTTGGGCAGGGGTTGTGAAAACCACGGCTGGGTAGTCATGATTCCACCTCATGCCTCTTTCATCCACCATCGGCCACTCCCGGCCCTGTCATCTCACTCTTGCAGGTTCTTTTCCATCTCCGTTTTCTCTATTTGTCACTGTTTTACCGTCTTTGTCTTCCTTCCTTTTTCACCATTTTGTGCTTTTCTATTTCTTGCTCTAGTTGAAAATCTGATAGGCAAAAATAAGAGCCCATCGCCCAAAACCTAGTGCCTGGTGAGCCACACCTGCAGCCACATGCTCAAATTAAGCACCTTTTTTGTGTGAAGAAGAGAATCTGAAATTCAATTCTTTCACCCATAAAGAGCCATGAGAGAAGTCTATGAGGTGGTGTTAAAATGGTGTCATCGCGTAAGCTGTCGGCATCTTCAACATATTCAACTCAAGGCTTGATGCTAAATACTCGGGAGGGATTCAGCGCACCATCATTGCAAGATTTGTCTTTAGCGTGGGTAATAAATTAAGGCCCATATTTATACTCGGTTTGCGCCGAAGTAGCTTCATTTCTTTTACGCTAATTCAGCGCAAACCTAACTCCATATTTATACCGTGTCTAGCGCCAAAGTTATGGAGTTTACGTCATTTTCTATACGTGAAAACCTACCTTGCGTCAATGAGATGCAAGGTAGGCGTTCCCGTCCAGAAAATGGCGTTATGGCCTAAGCGACATATTTATCCCCATGCTAAAATCTAGCACGAGGGGATGGGGCCTTAAATAATGGCGTTAAGCTTGCTTAGCACCATTATTTAACACCTGGGTCAGGGCAGGTGTTAGGGGACCTGTGAGCCTTTTTCCATGGTCAAAGACCGTGGAAAGAGCCCACAGGTGCCCTTCCCTGGCCCCAGGGACACCCACCCCCACCCCAGAGGGACTCCAAGGATGGGGAACCCATCCCAGGTAAGTCCAGATAACTATATATTTTTGTTTTCACCCGCTTGGGGGGCCTGACCTGGGAGCCCCTGCATGGAGCTGGCCCCAGATAGGAGCCATCTCCATGGAGGTTGTGCACCAGGAAATGGCGTTACACTGCTTAGGGGCATTTTTGTTTGTCTTTAAACAGTGTAGCGCCATTATTCGGTGCACAAGCTCCAGTTTCCCCTACATCTCCTCCACCTGCTAAGTGTCCTTTACAAGGACGCTAATAGGGAATTAGGGCCAGCTAGCGCCATTCCATAAATACGGCGCACTGCTGGCATCCAGGAATGGTGCTAGTCGGCACTATACTTTTACATGCAAGTTTTGCATGTAAAAGTATAAATATGGGCAAGATGATGGGCAAAGAATTTACAGTGAATCCTAGATGAAGCAGGGCCATTGCTGCATTCAACCGAGCTACAAATGGTGACGAAGAATAAAAAATGTCTCCCTTGAGGACCGCCAATCAGAGTCAAAGTAAAGGAATGAGTTAGGTGGCACAACAGACTCGTGGCATGGTGGCGCTCGAAGATGGATGTTGATTTGTTAAAGTACCAGGGTAGCTGAGGTGAGATCACACACCCAAGAGCACTAACCCATCTCACCACTCTTACCTGCGAATTGTCTCTTATTTGCTGCTGAGTGAGTGAGAGGAAACTCCAGAAGTTGAATAAAACTCTCGTAAGGCCCATTTACATCGTACACCACTGCTTTGTTCACGCTCCTTGTGGCCAGAGGTGGCAACGACTGTACCAGGCTGGCAAAGGGTGAGCCACAGATAGCAGTCAGTGGCTACCCCTAACTCACCCCAACATTATGAGAGGTAACTCTGCTGCAGCCCTCCTTGTTTCATGCATGCTGATATCCAGGACATCAAGCCAAGTTACACCTATAAACAAGCATTTGCAATGCAAGGGGTCTCGCGTTTGCTCGAGTTATACCTATTAGCGTTGTAAATTCCTAACCGGACTTTTCTTGCCACATAAATTAAAAATGAAAAGTAAAACAGTTGACATAAGAGAGCCAATTCAAAGTGCAACGGCCGCCATGAGCATGAGCGCGAAGGAGAGACACAAACGGAAAAAGAAGTTCGCTTGCAGTCAAACGTATAGGCAAAAGTGCAATTATCCATGTAACAGGGTCGAAGGCCAAGGCAATAACAAAACCGCCCCAAGGAGGGACAAATGTACAGCATTTACCAATGATAACAAAGGATTTTTGAAAGGTAACCTCAGGAACGAGTGAAAGTGATGGACGTGAGGTGGGCGTGGTTAAAAGATTACAGATATATTACAAGTCAGGGAGCTTGCGTGCTCGACTTAAAAAATAGAGTCCCCTCGCCTCACATGCTATTTTGTAATTCATTTAAGGTCAAAAGAAAATCACAGTTTCGTAAAAAGAAACTGAAACAGGACATTTACATCCCATAATACTAATATTCCATCTGCCCATCTTCCTTCAGTTTCTCACATTGTTCTACCAGATCCAACTTTATTTAAAAAAAAATCCATTGAAAACCACGGTTTCCCCTGCAGGCTGCACCAACTCAAATGTATGGAATTAAAATTAAAAAAAAAAGTAAAATTGAAGTGTTTTGTGGCAACTGGAGCTCTCAATCTGTTCTTCTTTTTTTAACACAGGTTAGGGAGACATTAGCAGCAGAAACGGGGCTCAGTGTACGCGTTGTTCAAGTTTGGTTCCAGAACCAGAGAGCGAAGGTAAGCTTGAATCCAGCAACTGTGTTCAATTTTATTTGTCAAATGTACATGCAGTGTCAGAAGCCACCTGTCTCTCTGACAGCACTATAAGAGAGAGGTGTCTGGGACAGAAATCAACATGGAAGGGGACAAATCATGCCATATGTTTCCATGCATGTTGCCATGTGGTACATAGGGTCTTAATAATGTTTAGGGATGTTTGTGAATTTAGTACATCTTCGCCTAAGGAAAAAAAATGCCAGTAAAAAACAATGGTTAAGCGAGAAAATGTCCTTACTAAAACAGGAATTCTAGCATTAACATGGGAACAAATCTTCTTCCTGAAGGATTCTTCACCAGTCTTGTTTAAAACACCACCGAGTATGTAAAGTTCATGAAGTTGCCAAATTTTAGCAAAACTTTGCAAAATATCCTCAAGCAAATTTGCACCTTCGATGTGACCATGGGCCAGATGTATGAAAGCATTGTGCGAATGCCCATTTGCGAATGCAAAATGCCATTTCAGAATGTATGAAATACATTCTGAACGCAATTTTAAGAAATCGCTGAAATAGCGATTCCTTAAAATCGCGACCCTGTTTAGAGAGTCGCAAATTGCGACTCTCTAAATAAGAAAGCGCAAATAAGGATTCCTTATTTGCGATTCCTTAGCACATGTATGAAGCAATTCCTAAATGCGATTTTGGCATTTAGGAACCGCTAATTACCACCAGGTTGAACCTGGTGGTAACCATGTGCAAAATTTAAAAATGCATTTTTAAATTGTACATGTAAAACACACATGCCCTTTTGGCATGTGTGCACCTTACATGTCCTCCCAAAAAATGTTGGGGTGCAGCAGAGGGGGCCAAAATTGCGATTTCTGGTTCTGAAATTGCAATTTAGGAAATGCAAAAAATTCGCAGATATGTATAGGTGCGAATGGGGCCGGTATCGCAATTTGCGATTCGGTAATAGCATTTGCGATTTTTAAGAAATCGCTATTACCGATTCGCAAATGTGATACATGGCACTTTGCGAGTCGGAAATAGTGATTTCTTAAAAAACGCTATTTCCGAATCGCAAAAGGCCTTGATGATACATCTGGCCCCATATTCAGATTCGCAATTTTACAATTTTTATTATTATTCACCTCTCCACTTGGCCGGGAATAAAGTGCCATGCCTACTTTATGCGGATGACACTATCCTGCTGGCCAAAACACCCATGGGAATCCAAAATCTGGTCAACCAGTTTTGTGTATTTTGCAGAGATGACGGGCTGGACATCAATGCTAAGAAAACAAAACTTATGATATACAGTGCCCCGAATAAGAAGCTAAAAGCAAATATAATGATGGATTCAGTCCTCTTGGAGAGGGTAACGGAATACGATTATCTGGGCATTAGACTATCTGATAAGGGTAGCTGGGACGCAGCCATAAGGAAAGGGGCACTTATTATCAGCCAAAGAAGTGGAGTGCTAGAACGGAAGGCCAGTACCGCAATAAGCCCCCCTTTGATCCTTATTTCTGAAATTTATAAAGTCCAAATCTGTGCCGCTGCCCTGTATGGAGCAGAACTCTGGGGTTCATACAGACAACTGGGCACCCTCCAAACCAAAGAAAATAACTTTCTCAGACACATATCTAGACTAGGGAAGGGCACGCCGATGCTCCCCCTAAGATTAGACCTGGGTATAAATAGCATCAAAGATACAGCATGCTTAAGGCCACTTCTATACTGGGTTCGACTATGGAAAACGGAAGAACTCGAACCCTTTAGGATAGCAGTCAAAGATCTAATACCACCCTTCCAAGGATGGGAAAAAGTTCGCTGGTTGAGGGAGATGAAATCAGCCTGGGTCAAGTTGGGCTTCTCCCACTATTGGGAGAATCCTGAGATGATCCCTGCTAACGCCAGATTGCTGATCAAGGAACGATATTGGGGGAAAATCTACGAGGAGTTTTTTCACTCTAATGGGCCAGGTCGGCTGACAGCAGAGTTTCTGCTGGTCAAGCACGAACCCCGGCCCAAACATTTCCTGGATCTCCCCATACCAGCACGTGCCCGAACTTTACTCCTTCAGTTCAGATACGGAACATTAGCAGTCAACAGCTTCACGGCTCGTTGGCCGACCAACAGTCCTATGTCTGATAAATGTATAAACTGCCATTTATGCAAAGAAACTCCTGAGCATGTCCTATTTTTTTGCCCCCTGTATAAATGCCCTAGAGGAAAGTGGATTATCCCCTTGAGTAACGCACTGCTATTACAAAACCGAATCAGTGCCTACAGACTATGTAAATATGATACTTCCATGCTGATAGTAAGCTCTGTTTCTAAGTACCTGTCAGCAGCATGGAGAATCCGCAGTAGGACTATTTTAGACCCTAATCCACTGGCTGGAGAATGGTCTAACAGTTAGTGGACGTGGACTTTTTTTTTTTTTTTCTTTTTTTAGTTAGGGATCTTAAATATAATTACCAGTGATGATTTATTCACGATATTAGATTGTATCGCTGTGTATGTTTTCCAGTGGGTCTTCTCATTTAAATCGGTTTATAGTATCCTAGCACATAGCACTTTGCAAACTGCAAGATCTAATTCCTCCGATCAATTTATTTAAGATATGAGGTTAACTCTAGGGTACCCTTTTCATTGTTTGGTTTTTAACTCTCGTAAGCAGGAACCATTTTATGAAGTTCTATGATCTATTTTTATTGTTTGGTTTTTAACTCTCGCAAGCAGGAACCATTTTATGAAGTTTTATGATCTATTTCCATGTATAAACTTGTTTTAGAATAATTTTTTATAGGTATTATTAGAAATGATTTGGTATACTATTTGTTTTAAATCAACTCATACTATCTTAGCACATAGCACTTTGCAAATGGTAAGATTTAATTCCCTTGATCAGGTTACTTAAGACATGAGGTTACTCTATGGCACCATTTTAATTGTTTGGTTTTTAATCGTTGCAACCACGAAATATTCTACGGAGTACTATGAACCATTTCTCCAGTATAACTTGTTCCAGAATAGTTTTTATAGGTACTATTTGAAAAGATTTGGTATACTATCTGTTTTTCTTTGAAACTGTCCTGGCAAATGGTATTTCATAAGCTAGGAGATATAAATTGATGAGTTTTATTTAACCTCTGGTCCGTTGGACAAGCAGTGTGCCAACTGTTATTGCTTCCTTCTTTTCGTGATGTTTATGATTTTTATATCTCTGTATGTATGGCTCATTTTTTACCTTTTCAATGGTCTAATCTTAGACCGAATAAACTATTGATTGATTGACCTCTCCACTGTTCATGTGCCCCTCCCCATCGCATTCTTATTAAAAAATAAATTAAATGATCTTTTTTGGAGGGCTCACCAACTTCAATTTGTTCCTGACAGCTCTTTTCGTTTTTGGGCACTTTAAAGCACTTTCATCAAATTTACTGCTGATAAATTGGCGACCCTCATCTTGGAACTGCAAATATAAAAATTAAAAAGGACACCACACCATGATTTTTGTGTTCATGTGTGGTGATGTACATGCATCTATCCATTATGTAGTGTCATGACAAATACGTATGCACGTGCGATGATGCGTGCATGCGTATTTGACATCACTCTTCTTTTTTGTTGACAATGCAGTTCATTATCTCCAGTAACCATTTTATTCAGATGAGATCAATTACATTGGCAAAGTCAATAGGTCTGCATTAACAAAGCGAAAAAATAGACTAATTGACTTTGCCAACAATGATCGTGTAAAGGTATGATTTTTAGCGACATTCGTGGAAGAGGTTAAGGATTTGCGACAAAAACTTCTTCACAAAATACTAAACAGAGTAAAATAAATATATATATCTCTAGTTCAAGTTCATTTGAACTGATGCAGAAGAAGCAGAGGGTGTGGTGGTTGTGACAAAATTAGATGCTGTAAAACAAAGGAAAAATGAGCAATTCAAAGCAATTATTTTCTTTGTAATTCATCTCAATAAGTCTTATTTTGACAACCAATAGCAGTCTGTTTGTGTCCTTTTAAAACTTCACAGTCCGCCACTATTTTATAAACTGAAATGAATAAAAAATAAAATAGAGTAATTGTTGGTTTCTTCATAAAATCATTTTTTAAAACTAGTGAAGAAAATCTAGCAAAATAAAACCCCATTTCCAGTTCGTGCATAAACAGATCTAGTAAAAAGGGACAAAAAGCACAATTTAAAAGACTTGTTGCTTTTTCTTTAATTGTCAGAACAGATTTGGTTGTAAAAATAGTTTTAATAGAGCTGTGTTGGCCCTTGCAAATAATCATGAGAACATCTCTTCTAAATAAAGGGTAGAAAATAAACGTTTTACACGATTACCTACCCCCAGACACAAGCCCACCATAGAACAAAGGCATAAGCAGGAGGCGTAGTTATAGTAACTGATAAAAGTCGGCAAGAAAGTTGACATGAAAGATTTTTTGGTCTGGCCTAGAAACAGCTTTCTATGTCTTGTCAACCTCATTTATTCAGAAAAAAACAATATCAACATTACATGCATATAACTATACACAGAGGAGCTATGGGTCATCCTCCCACATCCATTATGACTCCACCCAGTACAATGTACAGAAAGGGGTTAAGGGTCAGCCCGCTTCATCCATTCAGCATTGGCAATCTTGCACTGGGAGTAATGGGGTTTTCCTGATCACATCCCCCTAAAAAAAGAAGTGCCCATTATTTTCAGGGCTAGTGCGTTCCAAAAGAATCTTATTTGCCTGTGACGTGCAGTACAATTAAAAAGGTTGTAGTTGCACCTTGATACATGAAAACAATGAAGAAACACAGTTTCCTTGTAATTGTAAACATGTGGTAGTATCAGGCTCACTCGAGACAGTGGAACAGTTACAGGAAGCACGGTATCAGTGCGAAGAACTGAATACTCAAGTGAGGGCCATTGACTGTGATTATATCATTAGAGAAAACCCTAAACAAGGGTTTATTTACCAAAGGCGGATGCATGAAATTCTTGAAGTGTTTGTTTTTCAAACATGAAATCAGTTTTGCTAGAAATTCGAGTGATCAACAATGTCACCAGTATGCACGAGACCTGCCAAAAACCCGTGTGATTGACGTGAGAAAAACAAACTCATCCGGATTTCCATGCAGACAGCTCTTGCATTGTCCTCTGGGTCTCGTCAGGAGGTTTGTGGTGAAGAGTGGGCAGCAATTCCGTTTATATAGAATTGTTCTTTTGAGAAGAAAAGGTCTGTGGTAAGAAGCAGGCCAGGACCCAAGTGAGGCTGCAAGAATTTAGCTGGCAAAGCTATAGCTTTACGCCAAGACAGCTGGCCCAGTCTTGGATGTTCACGCGTTGAGCTCCAAGCCCTTGTTTGGTATGGCTCTTGAGATGGACCACATTTCATGGTTTAAGGGTTTTCAGGACACTGAGCTACAACTGGCCTGGAACAATTGTGTAACAGGAGTAAAGGCTTGATTGGTGTGGCGTTCAGTACACACTTTAGTGCACTAATGGTTTGTGCCACTTCAGAACGTGTACGTCCACTTGTAGTCTAGGATCCTCATTGGCCAGATTGAAAGCTGTGGTCAATGTTTTTATTTGATTTTGACATTTCTCATTAATGAACCATGGGTTTTTAGACAGAATATCAGAAACAAAATTATCGTGGGATAAAATATGGTGTCAAGAATATCAAGGACACAAATAATGTGAAGGTAGGTTTCTATAGGCAAGCAAAGTTTTACTATATATAATTCCACATAGATGTAGGTTGACAATATATATGTGTTTGAGGTATTAAATCTATATTACCTATTTGCACTTACCTTCTTGATGTTTTGGCTGTCAATAATTTTGACATGATATTCTGTCCACACAATATTTTTCTTTCTGATTTTCTGTCAGTGATCTGAACCATACTGTTTGGCGGCCGGTTTGTTGAACTCCTGTTCAAGTTAGCACTTTCTCTGAGTCAAGGAAAGAAATTAACGCTGTGGGTGTGTCCATATGTCTTAGCCAATCATTGCTGTGGTTATTCACACACTGTTATCAACACATCTTCTTCTTATGTGTTCTACCATTGTTTGAAAGAGCTCCAGCTGTAACACGTACAGTGGTTCTGAAGAGATTGTGTTTAAATTAACTTTGATGAATCTGACAAAAATATTTTCTTTCATAACCAGATGAAGAAATTGGCTCGACGGCACCAACAACAACAAGAACAGCAAAACTCCCAGAGGCTGGGGCAAGGTACGGTACAGAACATTTGAATGCCTAATTTGTAGTCAGGTACCAGTGGTGTACAGTGGATGCCCTTGTTGTGCGCGAGCAGGACCCACATTTACTGCACATCCCCTGTTGAGTTATTAACATCAGAGAGCCAGGAGAGATCCTAGAAAAACAAGTCTTCGCCTTGTGGCTGTAGTTCCATTGGAATTGAGGCAGCTGCCATGTTGCTATCGCAAGATGTAGGTGCAGAATATTGAGTAGGGAGTGTTGAGAGAAAGATAT
The DNA here is from genome assembly GCF_031143425.1 of Pleurodeles waltl. NCBI lineage: Eukaryota > Metazoa > Chordata > Amphibia > Caudata > Salamandridae > Pleurodeles > Pleurodeles waltl. The sequence goes on from NC_090445.1 coordinate 1,693,461,404, forward strand.
TGAGAGGTAAAGTATGTGTAGATTGTCTACACAGATGTAGAGTTAAGAATAGTAAATCTTTACTTCCCTCTATGCACTTACCTTTTGATATTTTAGTTATAGATTTTTTGGCTGCGATACTAAGATATCGCGATATTCCTTGCTCGATATCCCAGACTACAACTGTACCTCACAACCGTATCTCAAGTGTTTTTATTTGTTTCCAATGATGAAAGTTAATGAAGTAGATGTGTATACAAAGAGAATCAGACACCAGTGATTTTTCAATAAATCATACACAACTAAATATTTCTTTTTTGATTCAAAATGCTTAGTTGTCCATAAAATAGTCACCTGAGATAGCGAGAAATCAAAAATGAAAAGTTTAAAATGGACCAGGCCAAACAAATGTTGGTTGTACTTTCCATTTGCTGTCCGCAGCTCTTTCTCTTTTGATATTTTATAAAGGTGGAAGAATTGGAGAAATGTTGTTCATATTAGTTCTGTGCTGGTGCATGAGCCATTGCCATGATTACAAGGTATTCAAAGCAAAAATGCATTTTTATGTTGGATAACAGCAATTAGCTGAGAACTGAGTTGACATAAAGTTCCAGTCGCATACTGATGGATTTCTACAAGTACAGCTGGCAAAGGTGGCATATTGGCACCCGTCAATATAAGGCAAGATCGACTGGTTTACCATAATGTAGGGTACATTGAGGATGCAAACATTCAAGGAGCAAAGACACATGTTTTAAGTGCTCAAGCTGACCAATAGAGTTGCTACAGATGCTTGTGGTTCCTTGCTCTGCCTGTGGGCCATGTGGTGCTGTAACAGATTTTACGTACAATAGTTAGACGTTTCCATTCGCAGACACATTTAATATGTTACCCATTGAAGTACGTGGACTTTGGCCTGAGCTCCATCTGAGTTGAATGATGCTGTGGCTGTGTTATGAATATCCAATGAAGAATGTCTGTTACACTCACTGGTGAAAAGTCAAACATACTCTTATCATCTCAGTCTGGCAGTGTTTCTTAGATTATTCAAGCTAGATAACTTTCGCTGGGCTGATACGCTACTGTAAGGAATATTCATTCCAGCTGCCGCACAAGCAGGTTTTTCATCCATTGTTTTGGGTTAGGCTGTTAGAGTAATCGCATCAAACGTCACTTTCCATTATGACTCGCTTGACTAGTAAGATGGTAGATTCCACCTTTCTGATGCCATGAATGCTAATGTAGCGTGCTCTTTGTCTTACAGAAGTAATGTCCAATCGAATGGAAGGGATCATGACTTCGTACACGCCCCTTTCCGCACCACAGCAGCAGATTGTAGCTATGGACCAGAACAGTTACAGCACAGATCCATTTCAACAGGGGCTTACCCCTCCTCAAATGCCAGGTGACCACATGAATCCTTATGGTAAGCCCTGCCGCGAACTATCACAGGTTCAGACGCGCCACATCCTTTTGGTATTTAAGATAGCAAGCAACGGTAGACTTCCAGGAACCACAACGCAGGGCCTGATTTAGGTCTTCGCGGGGGGACGGATATTCTATCTGCCTTTTTATGATCTCCATAGAATAGCATGAGATCGTAATAAAGTGGATAGGATATCCGTCACATTTGTGACAGAGTATTCTCCTCCGCCAAGAATTAAATTAGGCCCATAGTCTCACCACTAACATGTTCCCCAACAACCTCTTTGTCGGTATATGTCAGTCTGCAGTAGCCCCTTTAGCAGCAGAAACCTGTACTTGATTCCTTAAGTGATCAGCCGACCTTCAGGTCCGGTCTTCCTCAAGGCCAGTTGAAACTGCAGCCTTGTTGGGCCACCTCAAGGTGACACCCAGCTGCTATAAAGGGCCTAGACAAGGCCTGAAAAAATGTTTGGTGTTTTGAAAAAGACCTGCACCGTTCCTGAGCTACTTTTCCTCTTGTTTGAGCTCCTATAGGTGACTTACACGTAAGAATGGAGTAGATTATGAGTCCTCTCATTCCATTCCATCAAATGTTTTTCTCTTTTACCTTGACTAATCATGAACTTTTTGAGTGTGTTAGCGATTTTATATCACTTGGGGTCAATCCTAATATTAATGATAGTACAAATAATGTATTTTGAATGTATTACTTCATATCACACTTTCACAGTTTCTAAGTGCTATAAACAACAGCACTTGAAACTACTGAATACTGAGCTGCCTCTTTGACAGTCACATCATGTCTTAATAAGTGTCCTTCACATCCATGGAACAAACTACACTTTAATTCACTTTGGCCTACACAAATATTTTATTGTTTTACACATATCTGTCCTTTTTTCTGAATACAGTTCGGTAAATGATAGACTGGCGTGTATTTAGCATGGATCCGCCCAGTTCCATTTTCAACACAAATTGTTTATAAAGCAAACACACCGCAGTCAGACGCGTGATGTTTTAATAGTGGCCGAAGAGGTGTAGTCCCTTTCGTAAGTCTGTACTGAGGAAGGGAAGTAGTCCCTACCCAGACTGCCTCAAAGTGCCGCCGCACACCAGCAATGGCCGACACCCCCTCTTGTCTCCTCCGCCTCCCCAAGATCCCAGTTTTGTAATGTTCTAATACGTAAGAGACGCCTACTAGAATTTTCATCCGAATCCATTTACATTTTATTAACGCATGTTAGTCTGTTTAAGAATCCTGTTATTAATTTATATAATTGACAATATTGCAAAAAAAGGTTGTGCCACATTTTGCCTTAAATTATAAACTGGTGACTAGTGACTCTGCCCTCCATTTCTAAGGCTAGTCCTCTGTTTGTCGTGCAGGTGGACACTGAATAATATACCACTTGTATTTGTAATTGGCCACCTGCTTCTATTCAGACATATTCTAAAAATGCGACCAATGTTATTAAATAAATTTACATTTGACTTCTGCTTAGTTTAAAACAAACTTAACTTTAAAAAATATTTTTTTCGCAGGAAACGACTCAATTTTCCATGACATTGACAGTGATACCTCCTTAACGAGCCTCAGCGACTGTTTCCTTGCCTCGTCTGAAGTCAACTCCATGCAGGCGAGAGTAGGAAATCCTATTGACAGGCTCTATTCCATGCAGAGCTCGTATTTTGCTTCATGAAGGCAATGGGAGAGCCTTCACCCGCTGCGTTGCAGCAAAGACTAGACCATGGACTCTACAGCCATAAGCTGCAACCCGCATCCTTGTTCTTCCTCCAGCGGGACTTCCGCCATGTTGAAAACACTCCAGAAAGTCGATTGGAAGAATGTGAAAGGGACAATGGTGGAACAGGCCTCTTCCAGCAGGACCATGGAGAAGCAAGCAACCTCAAGGCTGCAATGGAAAAAAAAGTGATCCTTTTTTTTTTAAATAAAAAAAAAAGCAGAACTCACCTTGTACAAAAATCAGTATTTGTATATGACTATGCACCATTTAGACCCGTTTCCTTAGGATGTTTAATATTTAAAGAGCCACTGATACTTATATCAGTTGACCAGAAGACTGACATTTTTTGGGGAAGGACGTTTTTGACCCCGCTGCATGATTCATCACACCGTTGTGAAACACTTTCCATTTGAACTGTGAGAAGTTAATGTAAATGTGATGTCCAGCATTCATTTTCTTTATACACTTTTTTCTACCTAAAGATAGTTCAATCCATACTAGACGATAGCCCTTATAATGTATGCTATGTAGGATTCGGTTAACACTACAAACCGTGGAAAAGGCAACGGATTTAGCGGGATGGTCACGCCAGCTCGGAGAAGACCGCATGTTCTGGACTGAAGCGTTTAGATTAGGGGTCTGAAAACACTCCAAAAGGTGCGTCAAAGAAAGAAAAAATCTTTATTTAATGACCTGTAAAAAAAAATAAAACATTTGTTTGCAACTAACTCTAGACTGTAACTGTCGCCCCATGTGGTTTTCATTGCAAGTTGTTTATTTACGTTTCCGGTCCACACAGAAATGTGTTAAGTTACCAAAGGTCGATTTCAAACAATGTCTTACTTTGTTGCAGACCTTTTTTTCACTTCCTTGCGAAAGTAGTTTTGCTAGAATATCTCAAGTAAAAACACTCCCAAAAATATGTTATATTTGTTCACCAAACTGATGTGGTGAGAATCAGAACTGTTTCTTCTGAGAGGCTCTGTCTGCCAATTTCTGAGTAGATGTTATCTTGAAACAGAAAAAACAGGAGGTGTTTTCAGTAGGTGTTTCTCTCATTCAATGACTTTTTCACTTCATAAAGTGAATTTTACAATTTCAAGTTGGTGGTCACAAAAAAAAAAAAGTTATCGCCGAATTTGAATTGTAGTTTAAAAAATCCTTCTAAGTAGGAGTTTTACTTCGTTTTTATATTTAATTTATGGGTGCTCGAGAGTCTGAGGTATGCTAATCTGATGGGAATGACAGCAAAACCACTGCAAGGCAAGACTTGTTCACTTTGTGGCCAAAACCCATAAATAGTGCTGCTGAGGAGAACTCCTCACAACCGTATACATAGTTTAATGATTCTCTAAAGAATTTACAAAACTATGCATTGCCAGGATTAATTCACATATGTTGCATGGATGATCTGTTGTCTGGTGAAAACATTTTCCTCATACACCTGGACTAGGGACAGTTAGCAAATGGGAGACAACAGTGACAAATTATTTGAATAACTGAAGGATATGTGTTTAATTATTATGCGACACACGTGTAAATCAATTTTGCTGATGATGCCTACAGGTAGGCCGCTGTGGTCATAGGGCTCATGAAGCAAGGTATTGATTAGCAGCTATTTCATTTACACCAAAGCACATACTAAAGCCAGTGAAAGAATAAAGTAGACCAAGGTTCCCTCACTTGAAGCTCTGGTTAAACAAGCATTGGCAAAGCCAATTGGTCTCGGCAATCCGAGATGTATTGTTGTTGTCAATGTTATTGTCTTTTTGCCATGTTTAATGGTGTGGCAATTTAGATGTAGTAACTAGAAGGCTTTACCCTGCCCTCCGAGAGGCCTTTAGAGGTACCAGCAGGCGCAGCTTGCGGGAAGGAAAAGGGGCAGGGCGATGCTGCACGTGGCGTAGAGGGTGGGGGGGGGACCCAACAAAAAAACCTAATAATAAAAAAATAAAACTTACCTTTTTTCTGCGCCACGACTGCTCCTTCGTTGTATGCACAGGCTCCAAGCCTGTCCTGCGTCCAATTATAATGCTGCTTTCATACTCTGGCAGCATGAAAGCAGCGGAAGGATTGGACGGAGCACCCAGCCAGGTCGCTCCGAGGCAGAGTGGGAGCCTCTGCCTGCTCTCTCCAATCTGGCACTGTGTTGCCGGGTTGGACAGAGCCTACTGCGCATGAGACAGCCAAACATACGTGTTTGTGCACTCCCCCTCTACCCCTGTCATGCCCATGTCCCCACCCACTTTTATAGTAAAAACATAATAACCAGAGTTTATTATGTTTCACTATAAAAGTTTTGCAGGCGCTGCTGCTGGCGGGGGGACGGGGGTGGCGACACTCCTCCGCCATAGCAGAGGAGCCGCCCCTGGATACCAGGCACACCAAATCTCATGTTTGGAAGAAGAGTCATGTGGTACAGAACCTGAAAGCAGTTCCCCTTTTCAGGTTAGTCATTCACCTTATTCATAGCCCCAGGTAGCTGCAAAGAAGCAGGATTGGAGGTTAGAAAAGTAGAGACCAGATTGCCCAGTTGTCAACTCAGGAGTTTGAGCCCTGCACCCACAAGGTGCACTCAGTAAAGGCAGGAAGTAACAACCGCTGTCTGAGCCAGTACGAATAACTGAGGTCCTCAGAACCATGGAAGGAAGCCGAGGAACTGTAGGAAGTGACATGTCACACAAGGATGTACAGCCCGGGAGACTGGCAGTGGCAAACTGTGCTACGGAATCTGCCATAGGAAGGAGCATTATCAGACTAAGCCTGTGTGAATTCTGTGTGCCAACAGATACCCAGTTCACCAAGTGCACAGTGGTTGGGTCACAAAGGAGCTGTGACCTAATGCCAAAGCAGCCACATTTGGAACTGCGGAATCAGTTTTGAGCCCTGTCATTAACTTAACATTCGGTGACTATTGGCAAATCAGCTAATCGCCCCATGCCTTAGCAAATGAATCTGAACTTGTGTAATGTAAACGGGTGTTCCTGGGTGGAATCGAAAAGAAAACAAAGTGTATTTCCAGGGGAGTCCCGAAAGCATGCAATAGCCAGTATTTATCTAGCAATTTGGCACCCTCTGTGTATGTGACATCACCTGGAGCTCTGGCCGAACTGGTCAGAAGGAGACGTTGTACTGATGAAGGGGTTTATAAAACACCCATTAAGCACAAATTAATTGTGATTGTCTAAATATGTGTGCAGCTGGTGTTATTATTTTATTGGAAAGAAAAAAACTTTAGAGGAAAGTGATCCCTTTATAAAATCTCACTTCCTTCCCCCACACCCTCCAAAAGTACTCAATAATTTTAAGAAAACGTAGTAACATCCTACCTCTCCTGACTCTAAAGAAACTGTTTCTTTGTGAGCTGTGTCAATGTCAGGAGAGATGTGCACGCTTACAAAATGCAGGTTGAAGTAGCTGACGGGTTACACACTTTACAAACATTTAAAAAGGTATATATTTGCCTCGCTGACTGTTTTCCTTGGGACAGTGTTGGATTGCAGTTATGAAAAGCCACTGCCCAACGACCAGCATTGTTTTTGTTGCAATGAGTAGTAATTGTTTGTTTTAATATGCAGTTGTGTCGTACACACTTTCTTGCACATATGGCACTATAAGGCAAAGCGCTATGGCATGAGGTATGGTCAGCAGAGGCAGGCAACCTTTCAGATGCCGGGGAAATCTTTTTGTATTAGGAGGAGGTGGATTCTCACAGGGAAAAGCGGAACAGAGGGGTTGCTCTGAGCGAGGAAGGGAAGGAGGCAATCACAGCAGACTTCTAGGGAGGGGGCTCTTCGTGCAGACACTGAGCACCTCACGTTTTAAAGAGCTGTAATGTCCTACCAAAGGCAGGCAACTCTATGATCTGTTTGAACCTCCAACTCCCCCATGATAGCAGAAAGGGAAAACAAACCACGCAAGTTTGCCTGACTGTTGCCACTGAGAACGGTGCGAGTAGCACACAGAAGCATTCATGAAAAGCGCTCTAAAATAAATAAAATAAAGTAGTCCCGAAATAATGCCAGCTACGCATGCTTAGGAGATTTTGGTCCATGCTCTCGGGGAGGGACTGACCCTGGAAGAGGCCTGACGTATGCATGCCATGGACAATTGGAGAGAACTTATAAAGGAGCGACAACGGAACCAGCAAATCAGATGCCTATGGGCGGGCTGAAGCCCACAAAGTAGATACAACATGTTTCTTTATGAGACAGTGCATGCGCACTGTCCAGATCAAAGACCTAAAAAGATTCAGTTCGACCCCATTTCTCACTGTCTAGGTTTGCTCTCTTACCTTAATCTCTAAAGGTGTCAAAAAGGTTGTTTTGCTTATCTCAGTGGATAACATAATAAAGGTTCCTTCACTTGTCATTCTCTTTTCAATTTTTTTTGTCTCCCAGCAGAAACAAACTCATGTTTCCGAAACAGATTCGGCAATTTAATAACTGTACAACCTCTCTGAGACCCCAGAATAGTTGGCTCTAGTTAGCTGCTGCAATGCACCCTAAAATGTTATATGAAGAGCTTCGAGCATTTAAGAGTGTTTCTCAACATGATCCAACTTATCAAGATTTCTCATTTAGAAAATCTCTAGGTGAGCAATAGATCTTCAAGATTCTTAACTGTATATCAAAACATTGTGCAGATATACCTCAGATGTGCCTTGGCACCTCAGGTACTGTTTCTCTGTAAATCAATCTGGATAAGTTCATTCTAGCCTTGTCTTAACCCTTCCCACATGGGACATATCATGAGCTGAACTAAGTCTTACGTGCCCACTGCTGTTATAATCTTCAGCCAGTACTGAGACTTTAAACAGACCTTACAATCTCTTTCATAGAGAGTGGTTTAGCACTTTGACTATATCTCTCTGGCTCGTTAACTCTACTAATTTTTCATTTTTTAAGTCCTTCACACCTATTGATTAACAGACCATTTTAATGTATTTTCCTTACCTCGAATGGCACCAGGATCCAAGCAGAGATTTGCTGACCTCAAATCCCACTTTATCTAGAAAATTAGCAGCAAACAAGCACATCCAATTGAATTCTTGTTTTCTAAAAAATTAGTTAAAAGGCATTGGTATTTACCTCAACACCAATGTGACGTGACCTTCAATCCATCATACTTAATTTCCAGAAGCAAAATCTCCATAAATACTGAGGTGCTGGTGTCTAGTGTGTTACAAGCCTTTTGTTCTACTCCCTGATGATAATTCTGATGAAGAAGATTTTTAAAAGGGCCACCCAGAGAGTAACGTCAAACTACATCTCAAAACCACAGCTGACATCTTCACACATAGCAACATCTTAGAATGTCTATTGTTGTGTCTAAGAGATGCAGGACTGTATAAAGAGAACGGTTGTTTTCTCTACACTAGCTGACCCCTCTGAGACTGCTTTACATTCCTTGGGTTAGTCTTTTTCCACACTGTTTGATTTACTTGTGAGATTCTGCTTCCTTTCCCTAGGCTCTTCCACCATTCTAGATTCTTACATTGGACATAGGGCAAGGCACTCTTCTTGCAGTTAAGCAACTTGAAAACCCACCCTGATAACTAGCCAGGGGGCGTGGATAGCTTTCCATGGCACTCTAAATGTCATTACCTAAAACAACATAAGAACATTTTGAAATTGAACTTCACCATAAATAGCAGTACACTGTCATTATCATTAGTATCAGCTAAAATTGTTAAGGACCAAGCGTGTTGTCAGTGCTCTGCAACTGGCTATGCACCATTGTGTGGAAATATCCATTAGATGTAGCTGAATTGAGAAATATGTTGTGAAAATGGTAGAAATGTGGGTTGTGGAAGTGACCACAAGTAACATTCTGGATATAATCTGTATTCATTTGGACATCCTGCAGGCATTCGATAAACTCACTGAAACTAAACAAATCACCACAAGCCAGAGCTGATAAGGGACCATGCTATCTTTAGGAAGGGTAATTCGACAGGCTCTCAGGGAACAGTTTAATTAGGTTAGTTTAGATTCATATTTGCAAATTTACCGAACATGGTTACTCAGAAAATTTGTCAAGGGTCCGGTCACTCTATTTTCTGCGTAGAACACCCCTGCATCATTCTGCACTGGAGCCCACCTTTACGTTTGTAATGTCCCTTTAAATATCCCTTGTCTATTCGGGAAACCTAGGGCCTTATTTACAAGGCCTTTGTGCCAATGTTGCGTAAGATTTATAAACTGACGCATCGGGCCCAATCCGTCAGTTTGTAAACCCTTGTGTCACATTATACCTGCGCCAGGTATAAGGTATGCAAGCTAGGCAGAACTGATGCAGTGAAATTTACAACATTGCACTGCGTCATTCTGTGACTTCACTGCATCAGAATTTTACTGCCTGCTCAGAGCAGGCGTAAAATTGACACAGGGCTTTTCTCTATGGGGACCTCCTCGCTTTGCTGGAGTAGTGTAATTTTTTTGACGCTAGTCCAGCAATTCGTGAGTTTAGCGCCAACAGATGTGTCATAATTTCTGATGCATCTGTGAAAATGTGTCCCAGGGAGCTCTGTATTGTAAATAAAGTGCATCCGCGGCATCGTTAGGGGATCATAGGGCAGGGCAAGAAATCTGACGCATCAGGCCGATGAGTCAGATTTGTGTAAATGAGGCCCTTAGTGTGTTTTCGTACCTCACCTAACATAGAGCTCTGTCCCACCAGTGATCCCAGTGGAAACTGATTTAAACATCCTCCCAGGTGGATACACTTACAATGAGCCTTTAGCAGGTCAGGTTTTCAGTGAGGAAGCTGTGACAACCGTCAAAAGAAGTTGTAAGTGAATAAACAAGAACTTTGCCACGTCAATATGAGCATAGATCAAGCATTAGCACCTATTGAATTGCAACTTCTCTGAGAGAAAAATTGACACATAGAACCAGGCTGTGAACGTAAATGAAGATTGTGGAAGTAAAAACTCATCTGCCAGGATCACAGTGTTGTTCTAAAAAGCCATCACATACTTGCTAATAGTGCATTGATTGGTCTGATTGAATGAAGGGAAACTTGGGGAAAGTTACAAAGAAGACTTTGTGATGCCATTCCGGGTGGTAGCGGTAAGAATCACCGGTGCCAATCTTGTGTTCCCCCTTCAGCTTGTGCTGCAACACTGAAGATCTTACTGAGCGCCTGATTCACAAAGGTAAACATACACGTTTGTGTAAGGTTGTGTTTGTTTTGAAACTCGCGATTGAGTACAACTGGGGAGGAGAAGTCCTATCTTTTTATGTGCAGAGTCCTCCAACCCAACCGCGGAGTCTTACTAGTGAATCGGAGTTAATGAATTCCAAAGCAAACAAACTTACACAAAAGTGTAAGTTTACTTTTGAGAACCAGGCCCAGAGTGTCCTCCTCGGCCTTTGTTACAGCTTGAATAGCTATTACTCTTTTTCTCAGAAAAGGCACCTATTAGTATTTGAAAACAGTAAGATTGACAACTTCCTTGTGGCACTATCAATCTCTTTGTTCCTCAAGGCCTCATCCCCCCCCTTCTAGACACATCCTCACTATTTAACACATTGTCATCATTACGAAGCCATTTGTGGTCTGATGAGGCATAAGTATCTCTATGGGCAAACTATTAGTACTGCAGGATGTTTATTTACCCTCAGTATCACCTTTTTAGATATATTTCCAAAGTACAGTCAATTAGCATTAGGCCTGGAATTGGTTGTATTTGGTGATAATGAATTGCAGTCAAGTCTGTGTTCAATTAAGGATATTTTGAGATCTGAAAGGAATGGTGCCTATTTGTAAACTCCACGTTTTGACCTTAAAAAGGGAAAATTTGCACTTTAGCTGTGTTTGAATTCTGATGGGTTTGTGATCAGATCGAGGAGAAGCTCATGCGTAATCATAGTAAGCTTGCGGGTGGCCCAAGTCTGAGCCTGTGCAGTTGTTTCGATGAAATCACACAGATCATCTCCCAGAAGTCAAGGAACTGATGATCCCAATGATGGTTAGATAGGTACATACATGAGGGCATTATTACGCATGCTGTCGTATAATGCAGGTGTGATGAGCTTACTGCAATGTCTTCTCTGAACTCTGACATTTGTGTTCCAGTAAACATAGAGTTACTTAAAGACTTCTAAAGCACCCACTTTTACACAATATAACAATGTGAATGAAAGTTGTATGTATTCACCTGACCCGGGTTGCTGGTGACTATGACTGGCTATCACACCATCATCACAGACTAGTAAATGGACGGTCAGCCTTTTTAAAGGTTCGACATTTCTCTTCTATGTATACTTACCTTGTGTTATCCAGGTTACAACTCCTCTTGGCTAACTTTATCACCCGCCTTCATTGCCCATTACCTATGAAGAAACCGAGAGGAGGTCCTGGTTATGGATTTGGTGTCCAATTAGATTTTTGCCTAACCATACATATATTGATTAATGTGCTATAGAATATTAAACCAAATATTAAAATCAGCTTGATTAGATGTAAATCCAACAACACACAAAATGCATGCCCTACGGTACGTGCAGTTGTACTCAAGAAGGCAAATGCATGTTTAAGACCGCCTAGGTTCCAGGTGATTCATATGGTGGTGGATTCACTGGTGTTGCGCCTGGTCAAGTGTTGTGTGTGTGTGTGTTTTATGGGGACTACCCATGGCTTTTGAGTAGCAAAGCCACTTTTAAGTTGCACAACACTCTGACTTATTGATCAGTGAAGTAAATGTGGCATTATTCTACATATGGATTTATTCTTTTGTCTGTTGGGAATGCTGGCAATAGTAAAACTATAGCGGTGAATCTTTATTGAAGAACTTTCATTCACACAGTGTGTGCTTGGCATTGATAATTGCACAAACAGAAGTGATTTAAAAGCCCGACATCGTACTAATTTATGACACCCTTAATTATCTCAGCTTCCATTAGTCACAGCGACATTCTGACAATTGCAGGCGACGTCCAATGGGAAGCCTGGAAAAGAAGCTTCTCTGTCTGATTTTCTTCTCAGGCAATAAGATTTTCTTTAGATTGGAAATCCAGTGTTTATGCTGTTTACTCAGTCTCATTCATTCGAAAGGCAGTGCGCTGATTAAATGTAAAAAAGCTAAGGGGCAGGTTTACAAGAAAGTGGCGCATTGGTCTCTATGCGCGACCTTTCTTGTGTCCCCCTTTTCCCCACCTAACGACACCACGGTTGCGCCGTATTTCCAATATGGCACATCATGGCCATCATTACCACACAGCGTCAACATTTTTGATGCTGTTGTAGTGCTTTGCTGCACTAATGCCAAAAATGTTTATGCTACTGCAGCAAAGCACAAGGAGGCCCGTAGATTATTATAGGTGCGTACTTTAACGCCTGCCCTGAGACGGTGTTAAAAATGACAGAAAAATTGGCGCAGTCAAATCTTGTAATTTTTTCAGTCTCCCTGCGTTGGAACACCCCCCTTGCATACATCATGCCTGATGCAGGTATGTGGCGCCAGGGGTTGCAAAGTGGTGCAATGCATGTATTGCGCCACTTTGTAAATAAGGCGCGGTAAATGGCCACCTTAGCATCATAACAATTATGCAATGGCGGCGCAGGATGGGGCTAGGGGATTGTAAATAAATGTCCCTAAATGTGATGTACAACTGCCATTCAATTGGCTGTCACACAACCCCAAGAGAAGCAACAAAACCCCCTCATTTCTGCACACATGACATGCTTTTGAAACAGTGAAAGGTGTTCTCTAAAATCCAAAGTATAGTCTTAAACAAATCGTTTTTATTCTTTTTACTGCATAAACCCATACAGCATACAACTGCATGCATCTTACATCCTTAATAAACACGCCCCTGGTTGAAAACAACACAACCAAAATAAACTATTTAGTATAAAGTGTATTGAAAGGAACATACATTTCGATCCATTTTTGTCATTTCAGGGTTTGTTGACATCGACAAGCCACCATGCTTCTAAAACGATAGCACAGTCTCATTGTGTGTTTTCTCTCTCACAGTTTGTGACTGTGAATGTGTTGAATGAGTAGATGGAGAGGTTTTATTACTCTTTAGGTATGTTTTCATCCTGGTTTAACATTATTTATGCCTTTCGTTGACCGAAATCTTTAATTCCTGGCAATGAAACCCTTCCTGTCACATCTGGAAGATAATTCTCAAGTATGGTGATAGGCATGTATGGCAGGCTTTATAGGCAGTTGTGTGCAAAAAGAACCAAACAATCATGTCTACAAAAACTTTTGTTGGATGAAAAACACATACGTGTGTCTACTTTTTTGGTATTATAAAACTACTGAGTTTTGAGACCGCAGTAAGAGTCTCTGAATTTATAGACATTATTGTAAAAATGCATATTTGCTTCTTAAAAAACACCGTGTGCTAAACCTCCACATTTTAATGGAATGTTATATGCAGTAACCCAGACATTCCGCACAGCTCTCCTCTTTTCACTACATATTTAAATGTTGCCTGTTCAGTTTCCTGTGGCAGAAGCACCCCATTAAAAATGTCAACCAGAGTTCATTAAAAATGATTGTCACTCCACTGACATTGTGTTTCATCCCAAAGGAGGGAGATTATTGGAGTTTTAACTCGAGATCCATCGAAAAAATGATGAAGTCACCTTTGACCTCTTTGATTTCAGACAGGCTGCTGCATTCTCAGGGGGAATGTTAGTCATCAAGGGAAAGCTGCCTTTAACAGGCTTCACCACAGCAATAACTTGCACGAAGCAGAGAGATAATCTCCAGCAAGAGAAAAATATTAGCATCTGGGTCACTCATCCAGGCAGCAAATTCTGATTGCTCTCCTGGGAGTTTGGGGCTGTGGGGTCTTGTAGGCTGTTTATCCAGGTTATTCAACAATGATAGTTCACTCTTAAGAAGTGATGCTTCAAACAATAATGGCTTCTAAAGGGTGGAGACACCTCTGCGCTCATGGGACTGGGGTATGGGGGAGGGGTACTGTTTATATAGAAGTAGTACATTTAAACTGATAGGGTCAGTTTATCAGCTTGTAAAATCATGACTGATATCTGAAATCACATCATGTTTTTTCAGAGGGGAGCTAAATGAAAATTACAGAACAGTCTTTTTGATGCCAAGTAATGCTTTCAGAAGACACCATGGTGCATATTTAAGAGCCCCTAGCACCATTCTAACGCCACATTAGCGTAATTCTTTAACACTAATGCGGCATTAGAAGGCCAAACACACCGCACCATATTTACAAAGTGGTGCAATGCATGCATTGCACCACTTCATAAACCTTTGTGCTACATTATGCCTTCTCCAGGCATAATGTATGCAAAGGGGGCGTTCCCCTATTAGGGGGGCCAAAAAATGGCACAAGGAAATCTGATAGATTTTCCTTGCGTTATTTTTTTGGCCACTTTATTTGGCTACTTTTAATGCCTGCTTAACGCAGGCGTTAAAAGGGGGCATGCCATTGAATACAATGGGTCCCTATGTACTCTGCAGGAGCAGCGCCCAAATGTTGGCACTACACCTGCAGAGTACATCAATAACTTTAAAAAAACACGCTATTGCCCTTTACCCTGCACCATGATGCGCCGTATTTTAAATACGGTGCACACATGGTGGTGGTAGGGGGGCGTCAAAGGGTGGAACAAAAGTGGCGATGCACTGTGTGCAGCTCCAGTTTTCTTAACTATGCCCCCAAATATCCTAATTTTAACCCATTGCTAATACTCTGTGAATTTACAGATTTAAGCATTAACAATTGGCATAGTTCTTTCTTGTGGTGCCTGTCTGACGAAAGCTTACAAGTGTGTTGACATGTTTGATTTGGCACATAAATAACATTATGTAGTAAAATAGATGTAAAAACTTGATTGTGTTACATTTTAATATTTTCTATAGTAAGGAAGTCAAACTACGTGTGTTAACATTTGCAATCAAAATTAATTTCAAATCAATTATAAGTAATGTTTGGTAATAAAAAGGAAAGGCCATCCATCATATGTTCACTTGTTCAAACCTACTCCAGAAAGTAACACTTAAAGGAAACAAGAGCATACAATATAAAATAAAGGAAGAGGTCTTGCATGCCAATATTTAAGGTCTGTGGGTTTAACAGTGAGCAATATTTAAAATCTCTGGTGAAGCAGTGAAACAATATTTAGGATCTCTGAGAGGAGCAGTGAGATTCTGACAGGGTCTTACAGATATATACTCTGAAAAGAGGAATTATGCTTGCATTGTGGGTAATATTGCATCTATTAAAAAGTGCTTAAGAAGAATGCACTGCTAGGGGGTGGAGCTTATTGTGCCATTCCTAAAATCAATGATTATGATTGTAGTCTTCAAAGAGATGTAATAATTTCAACGAACAGCACCACAAAGTGTTCTCATATAAACTGTAAACTTAAAAATAGTCACAAAAACCATCTCACAATTTTAATAATCGACTAATTAATATTTGCAAGGGATGGATTTTCATCCTTGCAAATGGAAAGAAAAGCCCACCATTAACAGTGAAAATTAAAAATATTTTCCAAACTTTGAACAAGTCTCTGAGTAGATGAACCAGATCGTCATTGTGTACTAGATCACCGAATAATTCCTCGCAGGAGAAAAATTCACATCCTTTTCTTTCTGATGGCAGTCTTGGGGCAATGTTGTAATTTCAGATGTGTCCTGCAGAAAAGTACATACCTTCTCTTGATTGTGTTATGGCGAATGGTCTGTGCTTTTCCCACTTGTATATTTCTACATATATTTGTATTTATGTTACTAAAATGTAGTAATTTGTAGATGTCTCTAAAACTTTTTAAAAATTGAACTTGTAAACAGTATGTTAATGCTCTCACACTGAGTTTTCTGTGTTTCTTGTTTGAGTGTGTATTCCAACACAAATTGTGTTGAAAAAAAGTCTACCATGTCATATCTAGATTGTCTATATTTAATTCAATGTCATTATTAAATTATTCATTAGTATTTTTATAATTTCTGGTCACTACACTATTCCAACCGCAGGAAAATGTGAATTTCAGTATATAGTGCTTCCTTACACAGTATAAATATTACACTTCACTTTGATTGTAAATAAAAGCCACCTTCAAGCTGAATGTAATTTCCCTGTTTTTAAAATTCTTTCCTGATGATGGGGCGCAAGCCAGCAGATAGTGGGCACCAATCATTGATCCATAAATCTGCTCCTTTGTAAATCTCTTTCTTACAAACCTCGTTACAGTCTTTCCTCTCTCCCAGTGGCCATACCTGCACACATATGTAAATTTAACATTGTTGTGCAGTGTGGAGGCAGTCTGGCTTGTGGATCAGGAGGGATCCAAGGATGGTGATTTTACCCGAGTAGATCAGAGCCTCAGGAGGTGTCTTCAGCGATTGAGTTGTTCCATTGTATCATTTTTTTACATCAGTGGTCCTCCAACCGGTGTCTGCTGTTGGTGCAAAGGGAGGCCGTGATGAATCGGCGTGAGACGCTGGCCACAAAACACAATATTTCATCCTTTCCATACTGGTTGTATAACAATATTAGCGGCTGCGTCACTGAGGGAGTCAAACAAATGAATTTTCGCAGAAGGTAGAGTCAAAAGCAATTAGAAAACTCCCAAACCAAAGAGAAACCTGAATCACAGACTCCCTGATCTGGGATGAATCTTCTTCAGAATTTTGAGTGGTGAGGCTCACGGTCCTTGCAAGGAGTGTATTAGGTGATACATTTAGGCCATCTTTACCGCCAATTCTTGGCAACCTAGTAGTAGAAGTGGTGGGGTTCCGAGTTGCCATGTTTTTAATTAGTAACCTACCCTACGCCAACATCACATACAGCAAGTTAAAGAATGGACCTTATTTCATCCATGTAGAATGATAGTAATAGCAATCTCCGCACACCCATAAACTCACCACAGAGATCCCAGTTGAATCATCCCAATAATATGCATCCCTGGGTCCATCACAAAACTCAGTCAAAGCACCTCAGGTAGTTAAAAATTAAGATAACTAATGATTTGTATTCCATTAAATCATGCATTTTTAACGTCTTGTCCACGAGTTTGTCTGCGCCAGTCCCATGGCGATAAGGCAGGGTCACCACTTTGAGGGGGTTTTCTCAGAGCAATGTGTAATCTAGGTAGGCTTTTGTTGTCCGGGTTACTTGTTCACATTGTATGCCAGCAGATGGTTTTAATGAGGTATTACAAGCTGAATTCCCTGGCACCAGCAACTATTTAGGTTTTGGGTGGAGCCCAGCTCTACCTTTATTTTTAATTTCGGACTGTGATTAAACATTTTTGGCATTGGGTGGAGGAACACTCGGCGCTACAGTCTTAACTGGAAAGGTGAAGGTTCCATTGGCATTGGGTGGAAGAATACTCAGCGCTACAGTCTTAACTGGAAAGGTGAAGGTTCCATTGGCATTGGGTGGAGGAATACTCAGCGCTACAGTCTTAACTGTAAAGGTGAAGGAGGAACACTCGGCGCTACAGTCTTAACTGGAAAGGTGAAGGAGGAACACTCAGCGCTACAGTCTTAACTGGAAAGGTCAAGGATCCATTGGAAGCAATGCCAGCCTAATGTTGACTAATCCTGGCTCTAGAATGTGTTCCTGATAATCCTATGCCTCCATTCTTTTTTGTTGTGGGTAATTCGATTTCTGTTATATAATTCAAAAAGCCTAAAGCCTTCTTTAGGGGTTGAAGTAGCAGATGGAACATTGTGAACCATTCATCCTACTGTCCCGGCAAACCTGAGGTCCCTCAGCTGTAGTTAGAGTTGGGGAAACTAGCAGGTTAACAGCAACAAAGCATCTGCTAGCTCCTCCAGCAGTTGCCCCTGACGCAGTGGTCCATCAGCCTCAAGGTGATAGTGACGGTCCTCAGTCCATCTAGGTCCACCATGCGAGATATGGCAAAAGCACGAGGGGAAAACATTGAATGGTCCCCATATGAAGGGAAATACTCCATGCACCCTGGAGCCATTTACAATGTGAAAGTTTCCTTTTTTCTGAAGAAAAAAGTTTGCAGAGTGCGTCCCTCCATCATGGCGCTTGCTCAGCAAACCTCGCTGCCATGATGATCCTTCTCCAGTGTTGCACAACTCAAGACCCGCGACCGGACGGTGGGCTGCCTGCCAAGGCCCAAATATGGCTAATAAATTGGTAATTCAACCCCTCCACCAAAACGCAAATTATTCTGCATTCCTTAGTAAATGTATGTCCAGTTGTGGCCGGTTTAACCAAACATGCAAATAAGTATGTGTGTTTGTAGCAGTCCAGGCCTGATGGAGAAATGGACTGAGGCCACAAAGGCTTCCCTCAGGAGGGTGACTTCTTCTCTCCTGGGCTCCTGGGGATTGTGTGATGTGAGAAGTCAGTCTCTCGTTGGCTGCACATCCAGGTGCTTCTCCTTTCTATGTGCTTTGTTCTCGCCATGTCTTGGACATTGCCTTGGCCAGGCGATGCTTCACCTGCAGTTCTGCAAGTGTCGCCATTTGCAAAGAGGCCTCTAGAAGAACAGCCAAGGACCTGGTTTACGAATGCCACGCCTCGAGTCTTTCTCATTCCACACATTTTCCACCCACTTCACTTCCTGCCTCATTATCTAATGCTTCCGGGTCTTTTTCCTCTTGGCTTTCTTCATTTGTGGATTTTTTTCTATCTGTTCCTTCCTCTCCTGTCCCTGTTTACTGGGGTTCTCTCTCCTGCTCTCTGAGTAAACTTTGATTGATCAAAAATAATTCCTGGTGTGGAAAAATGAGTGATGGTGCCACCACCTGCAATCACCCACAACAACCAATCACTGGCACCTGCTACAGAGTAGAATAGCCATGCTGAGGGTCAGCATAACATCCAGCCAGAACACGAGCTAATGTTTCCAAATTATGATTATGTATTTATTTATTTATTTTATTGAGCAGGATGCTTAACATGGCATATAAATTCAAAGAAAAATTCAATTTACAGGCAGCACATATTTCATATACTAAAGCGCAGAAGTGCAGATCTGTGCGATCCACCCAACCAGCATGACATGCTACTCAGTTTCCATACATCATTATTAGATGGGAGCTAGGTTTTTCCAAAATAGCAGCAATATAAGTGCATGAGTGGACATAGACAGGAAGCACAAACTACAGACTATCATCGCCAATTGCAGCACCACGGTTATAATATATAATTCGAAGCAATATCCATGTTGCACCCGGTATCATGCCCTATAAGTTCAGAGAATTCAGTTTACAGACAGTACATAATTCCAATTTTATAAGTGCAGAAGTATAAGATCAAACCAACCAACATGAAGTGCTGTTCAGCATCCATATTTCATCACTGAATACAAGCTGAGACTTTTAAAAGTGATAAAACAACAATGTTACTAAAGTGCAAAATGTGAAGAGAAAGTTCACATTACAGAAGGCTAGGGAATCATCCTTAATGGCATCAACCAATCAACAGTGTTTTCTCCATGAGGGCGCGGGAGCGTCACCCACCTGCCTTCTGCGAGCTGCCTAAATGTGAACAATAGAATGGCAATGAGTTGATTTCATTGCCAATTTATTTCTTCACAAGGCGCGCTTTTGCCGTCAGCCTGCCCCAGAGCTGGGAGAAATGAGGGATGTGTCCTCTTCGGAATAGAAGACTAGAGCAGTGCTAGCCAGAAACTGAAAAGTGCGCATGTCAGTTTGGATGGCAGGCTTGTGCCTGCCAAACTGACATGTGCACTTTGAAGCTCTCCATCCGGCTGCCTTGGACAGCTGGGTGGACACTAAGAACAGGCCTCAAGGGACTGAAAGGGTGTATATCCAGCCTGCTCCATCCAATCCTGGTACTGCTCTCATGCTGGTTAACAGCATGAGAGGAGCATCTGTATTGCTTAGGGAAGTTTCCTCTCCTACTTGTGCCAGTCGGAGCCGCAGACTGTGAAGGACACAGAGGACACTGCCCAGGTTAGTACATTTCTCCAAAATGAGGAACAACACTTGCCAGTCAACAAGGTAAAAGGCATTGTCCCTATTCATCATTAGTATTGTGGCCTTTTCCTAGTCAACTGAAAAGTAATCAATGGCGTGGGCTAGGAAATAAGTATTGATCTTTTTGGCAGAAACATGTTCTGAACCAGATGAATAATGTGTTGGGCGCATGGTGCCATGTTTGTCACCCAAAGTTTCATAAACAGTTTGTAATCCGTATTTAACAAGCTTATACAGCGATATGAATTAGGATCTGTAGGGTCTTTATCTTTTTTAATAAAACTCACTACCACTGACACCTTAAAACTCTTTGAAATAGGTAATCCATCTATAATTTGGTTAAAAAGAGTAGGCAAAAAAGGAAAAAGAAGCTCAGCTTCAAAGATCTTGTCAGCTTCAATGAGAATACCATCCCTCCCACTCATTTTTTGGCTTTGGCCATACTCTTAAGAGCAGCAACCATTCCCGAGGACTTTGGCCCTCATTTTGACTTTGGTGGTCAATTTCTATGACTGCCAAAGCCAAACCCGCCACCTGACTGCCACTGCTAGTGCTGGCAGTCGTCCGCCATCTTTGTGGTGGAAAGTCATCAGCATTCGTGATGGCTGTCTACGGTGCAGAGGCGAGTGCATCACCAGCACCGCCACGCCAGCAGGACTCCGCCTGGCCGTTTTACAAGCCGTAACACGGCTTGGCAGAGTCCTGCTGGCATGGTGGTGCTGGCTATTCAAGACCGCCAGGACCAATTCCCTCCCAGACGTCCTTCATGATGGAGAAGGTAAGTGGGCGTCCGAAAGGGGAGGGGAGGAGGGTGCCCGTGTGTGTGGGTGCGTGTGTACATGTCTGCAGAGGGGAAGGGGTGGTGAATGCGTGTATGTATGCAAGTGAATGTGTGTGTGTATGTGTGCATGTATGGGGGTGTCTGTGTGGATGAATGTGAGTGAGTGGCGGTGTCTGTGTTGATGAATGTGAGTGAGTGGGGGTGTCTGAGTGCATGTATGCGTATGCTGAATGGGTGTGTATGTGAATGCATGCATGTGAGAAGGGGTGGGGCAGTGTTTTTGAGTGTGTGGCTGGGTGGGGGACAATGTGTGTGCATGTGTGGGTACATGTGTGCATGTGTGTGCAAGCGACACAAATGGAGTTTTCTGTCGCCGGGTGCATGACCGCCAGGGTTTTCGTGGCGGGGTGACCGCCAAGGAAAGCCTGGGGGTTTGCAGCCTTGTAATCCAGACGGCAGGTTGAGGCCTGCCGCCGGGTTGGAGGTGCTACCCATCGGCCAGGTGGGGTTGTGGAGGGTTGGGAGCAAGCCCCAGAACTCGTAATGTGGCAGTCCTTACCACTGGCTCCAAAGTGTTAGGACTGCCATGGCGACCTCATAATGAGGTCCTTTATGTTTTTTAATAAGTGTGCTTCTTTGAGTGCTAGAAACTTGAGTTCGCTGGAGTGCCTCAAAATAGTGTACTAGCTCTTGCACTTCAATCACCTGCGTTTCTGTATAGATTCATCTATAATGACTAAGAAAAAGCTATTATATCCCTGCATTATCCTCCTCCATAGTCCCAGTAACTTTGTTTCTTTCTTGGGCAACTGATTGTACACTCTTCTGGAATTTAGTAGACCATGCCAGAAATTTGCGGACTTTCTTTTTAGAGCATCTTCTGAAAGACTTTACTCCCTGCCACTTCTTCCTGCAAACAAAATCCTTTGTCTGTTGTTTTGCTCTAGCCAGCTGTTCTCGTGCATGCTGGTGATCTATCGAAAAGCACAAATCTCCAGCAGAACTCCTGTTAAATTCTCTCTCCTGAGGTCTGTAAAGCCTCAGATATTTATTATTTTGGCTTTGCAGGATATCACCTGACCCCGAAACGCAGTCTTGAACGCATCTCATACCATAAAAGTAGGGGTGGTATTTACATTTATTAAAAACATTCCTTAATAAAACGCTTCATCTAAAGTATCAAAATTTGATCTGTAAGTAGGGATTAAAATTGTCACCTTAGCCTTTTTTCTGTGGTGTTCCTAGAGAATACAAGAGCAACTATTGAGTGGTCAGAAAAAAGATTAGCCACTCTTTTCAATAATTTTGTCATGGGAAACAAATCTAGCCATGAGGCAGTCCTAAATCTGGGGAAGCAGCTATACTGTGAAGAGTCAGGGTAGTCAAGACGCCCAGGGACTATTAAAGAAAGACCCTGATTGATGATATGAATCCATTTTGCTGTTTTAGGTTTTAGTTGCCTCTTAACTTTATTAAAAGTGTCCAAAGATAAATCTTGTATACAGTTTAAATCCCCCCCAATATTAAAGGTCCTTCAGATTGTCGTGCAAGGTCATAGACTTGCTTTAACGCCTCATTCTCATGTACTATGGGTCCATAGCAATTCAAAAGATGTATTGCAGTATCAGCGATATTAGCCTTTATCCAGATCGATCTACCGTTTCAGTCTTGAAAAACCTCTTTTACCTCCTGATCCACCGCATTCAAAAGCAATGTCGCCATCCAGCGCATTGCTACCCCAGCTGAAGCAAAATACGCCAGTGAAAACTTTCACAACATATATATTTTGGGGGTGTTAGACTTGAAATGTGTTTCCTGGAGGAAAATTACATCTTGAAAAACAGAGACTAACCATTTCAGAAGTGCTCAACATATTTGTTCATTCCACAGA
Source organism: Pleurodeles waltl (assembly GCF_031143425.1). NCBI lineage: Eukaryota > Metazoa > Chordata > Amphibia > Caudata > Salamandridae > Pleurodeles > Pleurodeles waltl. Next base: position 1,693,484,161 of record NC_090445.1, read on the forward strand.
CCATTCACATTGCATGTATTAATTCTAAGTCATTATCAACCTAGATACTTACGGGCTGCTTCCAAGAAAACCAACCTTCTAACCCAAGACCAAATTCATCTTCCATAGCTCGCATCAAAATACCAAACCAAGATCTTGAATAATTTCTCAATCGCTTTCTGACGTATACCAAACTGGTTTGGGGGGTACTTAGCTTCCGCTGATGGATGAGCTGGAATCTGGCATGCCCTCATAATTGTCACATTAGAAGGTGTGGATGGCAAGATAAACTTTTTAATCAGTGAATTAATCAATTTTGGAACACTCTGAATATCTCCCTGTGTTTCACTTCTCTCTGCAATAGAAGTAAATATGAGATTTGAACATCTCTAATAGTTTCCTACTTCCTCTACCTTCTTTCCTAGTTGACTAATCTTCTTTTGCTCAGGAAAAATTGCCCCTATGACAGAACAGAATTGTATTCTTCAAGTCTGATCTTATCTACTCAGTTTCCGTGAGCCACTTTGGTAACTGAATGAGACGGAATGAGACTCTCCTCTGTTTTGGCCAGCCTCTGATGTAGCATTTTGGTGCCTAAAGTTTGCTGAACTTTTAGTCCACAGATCTCTACTAATATGGTTTCCAACACTGTCTCTAAGGACCCTGGCAGCTTCTCAGTTAACTGGTATTCCACACTGGTTTCACTATTGATAATGGGCCAGTGGTCTCTGGATCCTGGTTTTCTTCAGTTGACAATGGCCCAATTTCAGTTCCCCCTTTCACCCCCGCACCTTCTCACCTTGCCCGTCAAAGGGTTGGCCTTCCATATTTTGCCCATGCAACACTTTAATTGAAGGCTTTTGAAACAATGGGGAGTCTTTGGTCTGCACCGATGATTTAGACATTGAGTCTGCTTAATATAAGGCACAAGGCTGAAATGTAGTGCCCAAAGGCTGATCGGAAGATACTAAAGAACCAGATAATTACCCGTGGCAAGTCTCCTACTTCTTCCTCTATCAGGAACTGGGGCTGTGTTGAGTCACTATCTTGCGTCTCGTTAATCTGTTGCGGTGGTGTAGTCGTGCAACCACTGATGTCTCTTTCTCGTCAGCTCGCCACACGACTCTTGAATGCCTTTTTTCTCTGCTTTAGTGCTACAGGGGTAGTTGGTGCCTGACCTGCCAGCTTTGGGCGGGGCTGCTGCATACTATTGGAATGCATTAGCATCCCTCTAGGAGGACTCCTAAGCTGAGCCCCTCCACCCTACTCCTTGTGACTGCAGCTCATCTACCTTGGGACCTTGCAGGCAGTACACTCCACTTTACATCCTGGCTGCTTTTCCATTCTCACCTCCATCACTGCCCAACACTACCCCCACATCACCTGGAGTTTCTGTTGACAGTAACTGGGTTTTCTTTTCATCTGTGGTATGTGGTGTAACTTCTGTAGAGATTATGGCATTCCCAGCCTGACTAATGCACCCGGATCCGTGGCATCCATCATCACGGGGAGCAGCAGAGACGCGAGCTGCATGCAAACAGCAGCCACTGGTACCACAGCAGCATGTGACGGAAGCAGAGGGTGCAGTCACACCTGGTGACAGGCCATGCGGACTCTGCCCGTCCAGCATCAAGGCCAATCCTTCCAAATTATAATTATGAGTGGCATTCTTAAGTATCATGCTATTCAGATTGTGGCTGTGTTACCTTCAGAGGGACACCTCTAAGTTATATAACCTGCAAAACTATTTCATATTCGGTGAAGAATACTACAATGAGGGGAATATATTTTAGGGATGCTTGTTGGTGGGTTCAAAAAGTTATTAAGGGGAGCTTTTTAAGTTTTGCCTGAGACAGCACGCATGCACTGACAGCAAAATATTTTGCTAAAAACTGTAGAACAGGCTTAGAGCCCACCCATTACTTATCGATACTTATTATTTGTTGGCTTCCATGTCACTCTTGTTTCCTTGATTCTTATTGGTCACACCACCTCCCAGCTGCTCACTTCCTCCAGCTTTCTCCCTGGGCTTCTGTACCTCCCATGGAGCATGGACCTAGCATGGCTTCCTATTTGCTGCCAGTATCCTTCCACTGGACATGCGCTTCTCCAGATACTTTTTTTTACTTTTTGCCATGCACACTGTAAGAGTGCTTGGCACTATATGGTTTACTCCCCGCCCCTCCTCAAGCTGTCCATTGTTGCTACTTCTGCCCCTCCTCTGCGGCTCCCTCATGTTGCTTCCCCCAAGCCATCCACCCACTGTCCATTGCTACTCCCTCTCTCCTCCTATGCACCTCCCTATATATGTATACTTTTGTAATTTTACCACAGCACTTAAAATGACGGTGCACTTCTATGCATGGTTGAAAGGTCTAACATGCCGAAACTGTGTTCAATGGAAGAAAGTATTAGTAAAGGAGCATTAATAAAACTGAATGAGGAGATTCCCATTAGCCTTGCGTTGAAAGATGCTGCGAGGGAGGAATGGGCACCGTAAGGGCACCTGTGCATGCATACGTCTTGGGCAGGCACCTGCTAGTTTTGTTGTCCACCCCCACTGGGCTCAGAAAAAGTGTTAGCATGCTCTGCTGCATGCACGAAAGAGCCTTGCTGCTCACTCATTCTTCTGATGGGGAAGGGAAGGGTAAATGTAAAATGAATCCAGCCGGAACCACCCTTGATACTACCCTGGGAAGCAGTGTGCTACATACCATGTGTCCTAGCTGTTTCTATCCATAGTACAACAAGAATGACTAAAGCCAATAAGTTTTGCCTATGTGAGATCTATTGGCTTTGTTAATGTTTTTTAGACATATTGCAAAGCAGCATGGGCTGCTGTGCAACATGGTTTAAAGTAAAGAAACAAAAGCACCATGACACGACCAAACCACATTCAATTGTTGGGAATGTGATAGAAGGCATACGACTCACTGTTAATTAGTGATATTGTGCTACAGGAGATATCATAGGCACCACCTTAAGTGAGACTGTGCTCCAAAGTGTGAGAATCACAACCTTTTAGAGAAACTGTTGAGCAGCAAGATGTGAAAGTTGCACCTGATTAGAAAGACTCCTCACCAAGGTGTGGGTTTTGCAGTGCTCCAAATGAGTGAGGCTGTGTTGCAAGAAGTTAGATTCACAACCAGAGTGTTCAAAATGTACTTGAGATGTGAGGCTTGCAAACAACTAAGCCTATCCAATCTCAGCCAAGATTTAATATCTAGAGTACATGTACATGAGTTATTTTTGGGATATGGAACAATGCACCTACAGAGGACATTTATTAATGAACGTAAACATTTAGAGGATTTAGTGTACTTTACATGAAAAAGGGTACTTTTTAGATGTTTTTTCAAAGCAAGGACATACTGTGTTCCTCTCAAATGAGTTGGCAAGGCATTGGTACTCGAAAAGTATGTCTAAAGCTCTAACCTAGTGGTTCTTGTGGATTGCAGTTAAAAAGCATACTCAGTCATATGGTCAAAGTGTGTGAGAGAGTACAAACTAGATGCAAAGAAGGCAGGATAACATTGGTCAGCAACATTGTGTGTAATGTTCATTGATTTAAAAACTTTGGAGGATAGACAGTGAGAAATGATGTCCAGTTGATGGAACTTCCGATTATCATCACTATCCAGTATTTTCTGTCTGCGCCTTCTGCTCTCTTTAGTCTTTGTTAGGGATGGGCGGAACTTGCAGAATTTGACTCAGTGGAATTCTGCGGAGTTACAAAAAAACTCAGCGAGATTCCACAGAGTTCTGCCAATGGGCGGAAATAGGCACGCACTGTGATTAAGTGCCAGGAATGCATTCTGTGCTGAAGAATTAGCGTGAACAGCACCACGTGGTGCGTTAGAGTTTGCATCTACTTGAGATAATTTTGATGATGCTCAAGTATATTTTCTATGCAAGCAGGAGCCTTCTGACAGCAGGCGGTCGTGACTGCTCCCTTTGGAAACATCTTGCCGGATGTCCTCCTAGTGACCAAAAATAGCACTAGAGGACATCAAATCTCTCTTGCCAACTTACCGCATGTAATCACATTGGTAGCCTCAGTGGTAACCATTTTTGCAGCGCACAATAGCTTGTTTGTCACACAGCTAAACGAGTGCTAAACAATGTCAAAGCATAGAATTTTGACCCAACTGAGGCTTACTGCACTGCATTGCAAGAATTCTTAGTAAATTCCCCTCCCCTCAACCCACCCCCCCCCCGGTTTTTGTTCACCTTGGTGGCAACATCATACTATGTGAGATTTATAAACTATCGTCCATAAGAGACAAATAAAACATTGCAATTACAGTTTTAGTATTGCAGTTATACTTGTCATTTCTTTTGGAGCAGAGATTATAATAATAAGGCATATGTACTTGAAGACTTTAGGTGTCAGACTGGCCGTCACTGGAAGCACCCCTTCTGACTCTGCCCTGCTTGACTCCACCCCCAAGCTGCCCTTCTCCCTCAGCTTTCCCTTGACGTAAAGCCCCTAGGATCTGACTCCATCTTAAGTAGGCCCCAACTGCATCTTAGGTAACAGGAGTTGTCATGTTTTCCAATTCATGCAGAATAGACGTCATGTCTGCCATTGAAGCAGATGGCTTCTGACCTTATCGTTCCAAGAACTAAGAAAATGTCAAGCCATTCAGACAATGACATAGATATAATACCTGATGTGAAATCAGTTTGGGATAAGTATCTAGTTGTCACAAAGTCAAATAAGAACAAACACAGACATATAGCCAAAACAGGGTAGTCTGAATTGATGTCTATTTACCTTAAATGATCATTAGGGTATGTCTGGAACACACACCTCAAAGCAAATAATCTATATCAGAAATTCCTTAACTTATATCAGAAATTCAAATCCTTGATAAGAGATAGTCTAAAAAGGCTACCATTTGAACACTTGTCAGGAGATGTCCTTCATCTAGATTATCACACAGGATACTGCCAGAGACAGTCTTGACTGCTGCCAGAGCACCAAGAAGATGCTAAATTGCACATGATACAGATAATGAACTGAATCCAGAGGAAAGGAAGCTGCCACATCATGTTTTCCTTTCGAAGAGAAAAGTGTTAGTGCTGGTTCCTCATTAACATACCCACCGAACATTGCATTAGGTAGAGCGTGTCAATGCAGAACCAGCACTAGCACTTTATAAAACCCATGCAAAGTAGCTCACCACCAAAAGGCAAACTAACAGAGAGTCTTGCAAATGCTTATGTGCACAAAAATAATGTGTGATGAGACATCTACTTCTATGGCACTTTGTCCCTGACATGGTGCATTGTACTGGAGGGCTTGATATGTGCCAGATGGAATCATTCATGCTATGGAAAGTCATTTATTTAAACTTACAATTTTCATCTTCAGGCGATAAGCATGTCACCTCACCTGCCTCATGCTGTACAGGACCACATCAGACTGGGAATTTGGCACGGGATTCATCAGATCTTGATATGTATATGCAACAACAAATGAAATTGAATAACCTAGTCACCTTCCTATATACATATCAATGCCCTACACCAGGGTTCTGCACAGTCGGTCCTGGAGAGCCGGTTCCATGCCAGATTTTTAGCATATCCACAATTAGAAAAATGTAGATTTCTGAAACATCTTTTTTCTAAATGTGGATATGCTAAAAATCTGGCATGGACCCGGCTCTCCAGGACCGACTTTGCAGAACCCTGCCCTACACAATAAATTTGCATGAGACGTATTCACTAAAACCTATGGATGATATAGGGCTATGGGTCTGAGAAATGTGCATAATTAGCTTTTGTGTAATTATGCGAAATTGCAGGGAAATTATGTGAAATGCAAATCCGTCATTTAGTGCTATATTAAAGGGTGAAATGCATTAATGCAATAATTTTTGAATCATGGACACATTTGGTTAAAAAAATCAAAAGCCCTGCGAACAGGGGCCCCTCAAGTTCTGCTGCTCCTGTGCATCCAGTAAACTCTTACAGCGAATGGCAAGTGAGTAGTAAAGTCTTATCACTTGTGGCACATAATTATGCAAACTGGCATAATGGCAGAATTTCGGTAATTTGGTATAAAAGGAGTAACTAAAAATTACTAAATTTATGCAAGTGACGCGGAGTGAATTTAAATGTTGCTCATGCCTAGATTAGACTCCTACTATGCGATGTACTGCAATGTTTTTATGTTTGCAACATATACATCATGAACATGGTGCATGACTGGAATTTGTTGCCAAAGCAAACTTTGGGCACAGAGTGAAACGTCGGTGTGACTAACAGGTGAGGAAACATCAATTCATACCAAGAATGTGTGTGTGTAGCTTACTTTGGTCTCATTTCGGTTACCGGGGGAAGATGCATACATGTTGCTCTCTTTAAGAACTGTAGCATTCCAATGCATGACAAATCAAATTTTGGCCTGCAGCATAAAGTGCTGATTAAAGTACAAACAACCATGCCAAAAAAACAATCTGAAGTATGTAAAACAATTTAAATTCACATATGGGAAGAATAGCAGGAATGGATTTGTATGCCATAAGTGACAAGAATCATGTGCCTCACTAGGAGCATGTCCTCAGTTGCCTGTTATCATCAAAGTTTCAACCTTATTGATGTTGCAACATGTTGATGAAATAGCATCGTTGTAAAAATGGTATTGACATTCATCCAAGGATTCAAAGATTTACTTCAAACTGTATAAAGAAAAATTGAAGGCTCACTTTTATGTTGAACATAATTCTGTTTTAATAATAAAAATATGATTGAATGTTAGTATTATATAAGATCCTCAAGTAGGCAAAAGTAAGCAGGAACAGCTTGTCCAAACAGGTCTATACATCATAGTTCAAATCCGTAAGAGTTTCTTCTAAAATTTTTGTGACCAAATTCCAACATTATAGTTAAAAAGTAAATTTAAATAAAAACCCTCTTCTCTCCACCCACATTTGAACTCTCCAGAAACATTGTTCCGGATAGTGTCCATCCCTAAATTAGACCGTTACTGTTTGTTATTTAACTAGATAAGAACATTTCCCAGATGAGATTGCCCCTCTTTCGTGTCAACCTATTTGTGCTAGATACATCTCCTGAGATCTTCCGCAGGATCTATTTATTAAGATGGAAAAATATTCACCTCCTTCAGTCCAGGCTGATATAAGAGAGAGGGAGAGAGGGAACCCCCTCAGGCAGGTAAATCAACAAATAATTTCAAAGTCTATTGGCTTCTCTTCAACTTTGTTCGCTAAATGTTTCTCCAGTCATGAGGTCCACAGTCACTTTTGACAGTGTGTAGTGGTGGTGGTCATGGGGGAGGGAAGGGTGTATCTGCCTTTCACTGGTGGGCTTCTAATGTAACTTTTGTTGCTCCCAGACAATTCCAGAGCAGGATTCAGTCTGCTTAAGTTGGATATTACAAAGCAAGCATCCGTGCATCCTCGAGAGTGGTTGTGGGATCTAGTGGAATATGATAGCCCAGAATACATTTAGGTCCATTCATTACTACTATACAGGAGGATTTAGTTCATGGGTAGTCCCACCAAATGTTTTTAACTCTCTCTGTGCATCACATCCTTTCCAACATTTCTGCTGCTAACAAGGTAAAACTTCTGCAGTTTCACTGGACAATGATACCAGTCTAACAGTAAATTGTGATGGGCTTCCTTACTCAAGATCCTTGGTAAATTGTTTTGAAGGTCCACCATTTGCCTACCTACTGGGTTTCTTTTAATTCCACCTCAGCCTGCCACTCCCATTTTTGTCTGTGTATATTATGATCATATAGCGATGCCACTAAGAGAAGATTTGATACAAATGCAGTTGTTTCCCAGGGGCCACATCTTTCAATGTAAGGGGTAAGGCCCACTGTCTTAGTTTTGCATTATGAAATCTCTGACTTTCCTGTAAGTAAAATTCTATTTTACATTCTTCATAAATGTAATTATTCCATTTTGAAATAAGTTGTAAAACAAAAACAGCATCCATCTGCCACAAGATGAAGGACCCCCGTGAAGAGGGCAGGCGTGAATGCTGGGATGTAGTGAATGGGCGTGAATGGAGAAGGGAGAATGTTGTCAAATGCAAATGCTATTTAAGGTGTACCTGATTTGTAGTGATTTGGGAGTGATAAAATAAGTGCTCACTGATCGATTGTTTCTATAGTTCCCACAAGGTAGGCCCCAGTATTGACCTATTCGCGGGCTTCAGTCTGTAAATGTTGTTAATCGAGCCATTCTGTAGTAGATTTTCAAGTCAGGTAGGCACCACTTCCTTCTTTTTAGGCTGACACATAGCTGATGTATAAGACATCCTCGGATATCCCTCTGTCCAAATATACTGTCACAGCACACGCTTAAATTCTGCAAAAGAACTCTCAGACATTACAATAGGCAGAGCCTCGAAAAAATAAAGGACTGTCAGAAGAATGGTCATTTTGGTGAAACCTATTCTACCCACCCATGAGATAGGTCATGTTGCCCCCCTTTGTCTTTCCTCTTTTAAAGTATAGTGCATGGGAAGATAATAACTTTATGCAGAACTTTAGAGTTAGGTGTGATTATAACTCCCAGATAGTCAATATATTTTGTTACCTAAGAAAATGATGTTCCATCTCTGAGGAAGTTAATGCCTCTTTATAGAACTCCCAGATTCAACATTTCTGACGTTGTTGTGCCTGGTTTAGCTTGAATTCTGATACCTCTTCATATTCCTCCAGTATATTTTTTAGAGTGGGAAGAGCAGTATCTGGAAATATCAGGAAATCATCAGCAGACGTCATTATTTTGTGCATGTCTTGACCAAACCTCAGCACCTGGATGCCCCTATCTTCTCTGTTCTTTCTCGCAAAGGGCTCTATGGTGAGAGCAAAATGTTGGAGAAGACAGAGGACATCCTTCTTGTGTTCTCCTACCTTGTGTTGAGGATCTCAAAATGCTTCTATTTTGTGTTATTTTCAAGGTTTATGCTTTATGAACAGCAAGAGCCATTACTGTAAATGTGAGGCCAAATCGGTCTTCTGCAACACCTTTGTCATGAAATTCCAATCCATCCAGTCAAAGGTTTTCTCTGCATCTCAGGACACCAGGACTACCAGTACTGCTTTTCTTCTTTTTTAGCAGGTTTATTTAGTTTTATTAACAGTAAAGAAGGATACATAAACATGCAACGAGTGTTCATACTTAACACATTATGGCAAAAATAATTTTCAGTGAAGGTATGCAGTTGTGTGAATAGTGTAACACATAGTGTTACACATAGTGGACCTCCAAGAACAGTCACCGGTAACATTCTACCACCCCCCACTCTTGTTCCATCCCCCAGCTTCCAGATAAGAGACACAGATAAACTAAGTATGTTCATCATTGGTATCACATGCGGGTCACAGCAATTACGGCAATATATGAATAATTATTTATAAGTCAGGGGCCAGGGCCTGTCTCCCCCTTCCGGTGGGACCTCAATTGTCTTTATCTTGCGGTATGGGTGTGTCTCTTTCTTGCGGACTCCTGAATTCCAGCAAAGTGTGAATCATCTCGACCCATGCCATCAAGACTTCCAGGGATTTGTTATCCATCCAAGTTCGCCTCATATGTATTTCCTTTGCCCCTGCCCATTCCGCCATACCAACCCTCCAAGGTTTTCCTCATTGGGGCACAGGGGCTCAACCAATGAATAGCTATATAACGTTTCACTACTACCAGACCTAAGAGGGTGTAACGCCTGCTAAGTTTTTCTGAAAGCTTAATGGAAGGAGACCTAAGAGGCATTTCTCAATTGTTTGCGGAAGCTCCCAACCAGTGGGATTGTGCAGTTGGGCAGGAACTTCTGTCCAGTAATCAATTATGGAAGGACAGCGTCCTGTCATATGGATAAAATCAGCGGGTTCTGCAGAACACCTACAGCACCTTCGATCTATGGAGGAATGTATCACATGGAGGCATTTAGCGGAGAGGTAGGTTATGTGTATGAAGTTGTGATGGATTTGTTTAAAGCAGCACTCACAGCCACTCTCTGCACCCCACAAGCATTTTTTCCCAATCCCATTGAGTAAAGGGGCTCTCGGTAAGATTTTAAAGTGTCCTTTCCCGGTAATGCTGGTGATTGTTTATCGGCTCGTAATGCCCGATATAAGTGTGAGATGAGTTTGCATCCTACAGCCATCACCAGTAAGGTGAACAATGTGTGAGATGATGTTGGAGACTCTGGGAATGAAGGCCAAAGTTGTCAGGCCATTGCTGCGATTTTCGCATTTCGCATATTGTAGAACTTGGCCTTCACTTAGGTGAAACAACTCTTGTGCCCCTTGCCAGGTGATAAACCTGCCGCCAGGGTAGAGTTCAGAGAGCTGAAAACACCCTCCCTCTTGCCATCAGGCAATCAACATAGTAAGTGCTATTTTTGAAAATGGGGACAGGATCCAAATATCCATGTCCGGGGCATAAGGTGCTCTCTTAAGTCTCTGCAGCAGCACCACCTTACCGCAACCAAGGCCACAGCTGGAATTCCACCATCCTTCTGGTGGAATTCCGACTACGGTCATAATTTGGTGGACGGCTGGTAGCCGTGGCAAAGGTCTTTTGGCGGCCGTCGCCGCGGCGGTAGGTGGTATATACCGTCAATGTTGTAATGAGGGCCTATGTGTTTTAGTGGGTGGAGTGTAGCAGGAATATGTGGGGATGCCGATGGTGCCATATATCCCTTAGGCCCAAGCTATTCAGGGTTTGATGGCCAGAGGCCAGGAAGCGGGGCTTAACATCCATCATAGTGGGACATCTATCAAGGTTACCATGCAAAGCACAGTTGAGATCTCTGGATAATATAATTTTGGACATTGGCGAGATCTCCACCACCTTGATTACTGCCCTAGAAAGGCCCCATCATCCACGTTGGGTGCAAAGACATTGACAAAACAGAAGTCGTGGGCACCCAATGTTTCTTGCAGGATTATATAGCACCCTTCTGGGTCTATCACAACTTTTGTTGTCTGGATGGAACCCCTAAGGCTACTCCGTATTGTTTGGGGCAGGGCACAAGTCCTAAAAAGAGAAGTGGGGGGACTAACTAAGTTAGACAGTATACAAGTGACATAATGGCGCATGATATCACAGCATGTAACATGTCGTGCGACATCGTAAGTGGCATCACAGAAAGTGACATCAGAGGAAGTGGCATTAGAACCTGTAACCTCACAGGAAGTGACAACTGATCTTAAGACCTCACACATATTCTTAGCAGGTCTATAAGGAGTACATTTGACTGAATTACCAGATTTACAAATTAGATTTTGCATTGTGGTTGTGCCAAAAAAGTGACACAACCATGAACTAAAATCTGGGCCTCAATTTCAACATTCATTTTTTTAAATCTCTGCCACAGAGATATTGACACAAGGAGAAACATGGAAATATATATGTTCTTCTAATTGGTTGCAAAGACTGTATTTTAAAAAATCTTATTAGGTTAAGGCACCTGCTGCAGAGAGTTTTGTATGTCCCATAAACCTCAGGGAATAATAATAACGGCAAGATAACTCTGGTGGTTAACATATTGGCCCTCATTACGACCCTGCAGGTCGGTGATAAAGTGGCAGTAATGCCGCCAACAGGCTGGCTGTAACTACCGCCAAATTATGACCTGGCGGTGTTATCTCCGATAGAGAACCAATGTACCACACCGACTACCAGGGCGGAAACAACAGCCACCACGGCTGGAGCCACCCACAGCCAGACGGAAGTCAATGTTCCACCCAACATATTAAGACCCTTGAAACCGCCACTTTTTCTGGGGCGGTACTAACGACATCAAAAGCTTGGTGTAAACAGACCTTAGAAGTGAAATGACTCACCATTGGAGACACGGGGAAGAACCACATCGCCATGGAACCAGAACTGCATGTCTTCCCCATGATCTTCTACGTTCTGTTCCACCACAAATACCAACGCCGGCGAAGACGACGATGGTGAGTACAGCCGACTAGCACACAGGGGAGGAGGGGAGCAAAACGAGAGTGAAACGCACCACAACCCCCCCCCCCCCAACACCATACACACAAACAGCTGCATCACAAAAACAATTTGACCCCGTAGCTCGGATGAATAATGCAAGGGAAAAACGATTTTGCAAAAGTAAATGTAATGAGATCAACACAGCATGAAAAATAGGTTAGGCAAGATAATAGATATATATTTATGTACATAAAAAGGGACAGAGCCCAGTCCACAACATCTGTAGGCCACATGGCCACAGGCCAAAATCCAAGGCCACACCTGTCACCTGCATCAACACGGAGAGAACACTGCAGGGGCATCAGTTGGTAAATAGGCAGGCACCTCAAGGGGACAGGTGACGGGTGGCACCTCAGCTGGGAGATGGAACAAGACCACTGGTTCCGGAGGGGGCAACATGCCCTGTGCTTGGTCCTGGGGAGTGCAAGGCCACAGTCTCTCGAGTGGGTGTCTTCCCCACTGGTTCTGGAGAGGGCAACATGTCCTGTGCTTTGTTCTGGGGAGTGATAGGCGACAGTCTCTTGAGTGGGTATCTTCCCCACTGGTTCTGGAGGGGGCAACATGCCCTGTGCTTTGTCCTGGGGAGTGATAGACCACAGCCTCTCGAGTGGGTGTCTTCCCGACTGGTTCTGGAGTAGCAACATGTCCTGTGCTTTGTCCTGGGGAGTGATAGGCCACAGCCTCTCGAATGGGTGTCTTCCCCACTGGTTCTGGAGGGAGCAACATGTCCTATGCTTTGTCCTGGGGAGTGATAGGCCACAGTCTTTCGAGTGGGTGACTTGCCCACTTGCTCTGAAGGGGGCTTCGTGCCTTGTGCTCCTGATCCTGGGGATTGTTGGGCATGTGGATGTCTTACCCACTGGTTCTGGAGGAGGCCTCGTGTCCTGTGCTCTTGATCCTGGGGAGTGCAAGGTCACAGTCTCTCAGGTGGGTGTCATACCCACTGGATTTGCAGGGGGCATTGCCACACAGCAGCCCATGGAGGCAGTGTTACATACTGTCCGCCGGCGGTGACGGCTGCTCAGTGGTGGTACTGCTGCTGGTGGGGGGAGGCTCCTGCTCATCCCCTGCAGCCTCGGACGGCTGCTCAGTGGACGTGGTGGTGCTGCTGGGGGGAGGCTCCTGTCCATCCCCTGCAATCCTGGATGGCTGCACAACCATGGTTGGTGGTGGGGGCTCCGTCACACATCCTGCCCCAGGCCCCTTGGTCTTCCTGTCTGCTGGGGCAGGCTCCTTGCCCTTCCTGGCATCTGGGGGCAGGCTCCTTTCCCTTCTTGCCTGTTGGGGCAGGCTCCTTTGTCTTCCTGGCTGTTGGGGAAGGCTCCTTTCCCTTCTTGGCAGCTGGGGCATGCTCCTTTGTCTTCCTGGCAGCTGGGGCAGGCTCCTTGCTCTTTCTGGCAGCTGGCAGGCTCCTTTCCCTGGAGGCTGCCTGGTGCAGGCTCCTTCACATTCAGGACATGTGGCCTGGATCCTTTTCCACCACGAGTGGCTGTGGTGACGACTGGGCCCCTGGACTGGGTGGCTGAGGTGCTTGGCTTGGTTCTTCCAAACCTTTTTAGGGGCATTGGGGCAGAAAGAGGGAGAAGGAATGGGAGTGGAGGAAGAGGGAGTGGTTGTTGGAAGTGTCTGTCTGCTGCTTTTGGGTGCAGGTGCATGGCCTGCATGCTGTTGTGAGGTGGATGGCTGTTGGGTGTCTGAGTGCTTGTGTTTGTGTACCTTAGGAGGGGGGGGCAGACACAGTGGGAGAGGACACAGGGGACGTGTGCATGGATGTTGTGAAGGTGTCTGCCAGTGAGGTGTTTGTTCTGCTTGGTGTGGTGATGATGCCGGTAGTGGATGATGATGTAGTGCATGCAGGTGTGAGTGTAGACGCGACTGGGAGGGAGGTGGAGGAGGGGGAGACAGTGGAAATAATGGATGTTGGTGTGTCTGCATCTGGATGGTGTTTGCGTGAGTGCCTGTGGGATGAAGTGTGGTGCTTGTGTTTGTCTTTACCACTCTTGTGTGTTGTCTTGTGTGCATGCTCGTCTGGCTGTGTGCTTGGGATGGGCTGGGGTTGAGGACAATGGGACTGGGAAGAGGAAGTTGAAGAGGGGAGGGTAGAAACAGGGACAATGGTTGTCATCAGAGAGGAGGCTAGAGCCTGGATCAATCTCTGTTGGGCCGCGAATCCAGTGTGAATACCCTTCAGGAATGCATTCATTTGTTGCATCTGGGCTGCCAGCCCCTGGATGGCATTCACAATGGCTGACTGCTCTACAGAGATGTATGTCAGGAGGTCAATAGCCTCCTCACTCAGGGCAGCAGGGCTCACTGGTGCAGGGCCTGAGGTGCCTGGGGCGAAGGAGATGCCCACCCTCCTGGGTGAGCGGGCACAGGCAACTCGATGAGGGGCTGCTGGGAGGGCAGTGCTGGTATGGGGGTGGTGGTGGTACCTGTAGCTGGGGTGGTCACAGAAGTGTCCGCCACCACCAGGGAGCTTCCACCGGCTGAGGAATCTTTGTCATAACTGTCCCTTTCAGTCTCCCCCTTGGTGCTCCCCTTGACCTCCGTCCCACTGGTGCCCTCAGCGTCAGTGGACTCTGACTCCTGGGTCCTGTGGGATGCACCTCCCTCCGTCGCTGGTGCCTCTGCTCCTCCGCCAGATGATGCTAATGCACATAAGGACAGGATGACAAAAAGGGGGGCATACAGATAAAGGATACACTTGGTCAATGGCTGCACCAACACCACCATTGGCGTACACAGCACCCTCACACACAGGAAACAGGTCTACGCAATATGCCATAGCACTACCAGAGAAATAGTTAGCAGCCAAGGCACGGGGAGGAGCACCACTGCCAAATGCAGCACACCTGGGACCCACGCAGCCCTGACCAGTAGTGGATGCCTACGAGCTAGGTAGCAAGATTTTCCCTTCTGAACCCTAGCCACCAGGGGACCTATGCTGCAATGTCAGGCCTGGCCTAGGGGCAACCACTGACACACATCCCCCACCTGGATGCCACCCTACCATGCTTAAGTTGTAATGATGGGCACTGTAATAACCACCTTGTGGCTGCTGTGATGCCCTCAAGTGCCCATCCAGCCCAGGATAGGCCACCACCAGTATGCGGGCCATCAGGGGTGTCAGGGTTCGATGGGCACCCCTTCCTCGTTGGGAGGCCATCCCCAGCTGGGCCTCTGACGTCTTCTGTGCCCAGCGTCTCAGGTCCTCCCACCACTTGCGACAGTGGGTGCTCAGCCTGCCATAGACCCCCAGGGTCTGCACCTCCTTGGCGATGGCACGCCATATACCCTTTTTTTGATGGGCGCTGACCTGCAGAGGCAATACACACAGGGAAATAGATTTAGACAAACAGTGCTGCCTGTTACACTTATGGCCCACCATACCCCTTCCCATCACTATTTACACACATTTGGCCCAGCCCACAACCTATATGCCGCCCAGAGGACATCCACCCACCCCCCTTACACAAGGCCTTCACACACACCAATCCATGCATTCATGCCACATGCATCATGCCCACAGTGTACTCACCTGTTGGTCTGGAGGCCCATACAGCAGTCTGTTCTGGGGTAGGACCCAATCCACCAGTCTCTCCAACTCCTCCGAAGTGAAGGCTGGTGCCCTTTCCACAGTCACACGGGCCATGGTAGGTTCCAGACATAGGTCACAGCAGCAAATGCAGTGTAGGTCCTCTCCTGTTAAAGATCAGGTAGCAAGTGAGGGATCAGATAGAAAATGGCAGTCACGTCCGCAGCAGTGCATACCGTCACCGCCGGCGTACATAACCATTGGCCACTGTAACCCATAGGGCCCAATGTTAACCAATGAGGAATTGCACTGTGGTTCCTGGCTGCCTCCTGCAAAGGCGCACAACATCAGCAGAATTATCTAACTTCCACCTGTCCCTCCACACAGGACAGGTGGACGCCATTTTGTGTGGGAGGAGGCCCTGGAAAATTGCTGCGTCACTGGTGAAATTAGGAGATACAGGACAAATTACACTTACCCATTACAAAGTTTGGTTGTAGCTCCATTGTTCAGTTTGTGACCGGCTCCTCATTCTTTTGTCCCATAGATTCCTACCGCTGCAGATGAATAGGAGATGGAGACATACCCCCATGTACGACCCCTGGTGGACTTGGCAACCATGGATGACAGGCACATTGGGGGTCATTCCGACCCTGCCGGTCATAGACCGCCAGGGACGGGGACCGCGGATCCACCGCCAACAGGCTGGCGGTGGATCCAGGCCAATTCTGACCGCGGCGGTAAAGCCGCGGTCAGAAAAGGGAAACCGGCGGTTTCCCGCCGGTTTTCCCCTGGCCTGAGGAATCCTCCATGGCGGCGCTGCAGGCAGCGCCGCCATGGGGATTCCGACCCCCTTCCCGCCACCCTGGTTCTGGCGGTTTTGACCGCCAGAACCTTGCTGGCGGGAACGGGTGTCGTGGGGCCCCTGGGGGCCCCTGCAGTGCCCATGCCAATGGCATGGGCACTGCAGGGGCCCCCTAACAGGGCCCCACAAAGATTTTCAGTGTCTGCATAGCAGACACTGAAAATCGCGACGGGTGCAACTGCACCCGTCGCACACCAGCAACTCCGCCGGCTCCATTCGGAGCCGGCATCCTCGTTGCTGGGGCTTTCCCGCTGGGCGGGCGGGCGGCCTTTTGGCGGTCGCCCGCCAGCCCAGCGGGAAAGTCAGAATGACCGCCGCGGTCAAATGACCGCGGTACGGTCTTCTGGCGGTTCCCGCCAGGCGGGTGGCTTCTGCCGCCCGCGGGGGTCAGAATGACCCCCATTATCCTCACCTATAGACTGGACAAGGCCAAGATCACAGAGCTGTGTGCTCAATTGGAGCCTTACCTGATATCTGCTATCCGTTACCCCACTGAGATCCCCCCTCTTGTGCAAGTGCTATCGGTGCTCCATTTCCTAGCAACTGGTTCTTTCCAAGTGACAGTGGGCTTGGCAGCAGGAATGTCACAGCCAATGTTCTAAATAGTGCTGACAAGAGTGTTGTCTGCCCTGATAAAACACATGTGCAGCTACATTGTTTTCCCCAAGGTTGAAGATTTGGCCACAGTGAAGGCCGAGTTCTCTGCAATGGGACATATCCCCAACATAATTGGGGCGACTGATGGAACACATATTGCATTTGTCCGCCCCGTCATGGGTATGGTGTGGGCCATATGGGATAGTGTGTGGCTAAATGTTGTCCCTCAATATTTGCAGGTGACTCTGGTTACCCAAAACTATCATGGCTGCTGACCCCTGTGAGGAATGCCAGGACAAGGGCAGAAGAATGTTATAATGAGGCACATGGGCGAACCAGAAGGATAATTGCAAGAACCTTTGGCCTCCTAAAGGCCAGGTTTCGGTGCCTCCATCTAACAGGTGGATCCCTGTGCTACTCACCCAAGAAGGTCTGCCAAATAGTAGTGGCATGCTGCATGTTGCACAACCTGGCCCTCAGACACCATGTGCATTTTCTGGAGGAGGAGGAGGCTGGAGATGCCCGTGTGCCAGCAGTGGACCCTCTGGACAGTGTGGATGAGGAGGCAGAGGATGAGGATGAGGACAACAGAACATCAGTGATCAGAGAATACTTCCAATGACACACAGGTGGGACAGTGTTACTTCACATTTTAATGACATTTGTTTGAATTTGTGTGGCACTGGTATGCTGATATTTCCCACTTCTATGCCTACTTACTGTTCCGTCTGGCAATTAATTTTGCAGATGTTGGTAACCTCACATTTACTTCTGGTGTGATCACTGCAGCCAACTACAGGTCAATAAACTATGCTCATTATCAAGTACAGTTGAACTGCAATGTTTGTACCTATTTCAATGAATACATAATTGAAAATTATGACATACTCCAAACCTCTTTTTTTCCCAAGGGTGTTTATTGAGTATTAAAATATAGAGGGGCAAGTGCAATGGGATGGGTTGATGATGGATCCAGGGTATTGTTCCAGTCTGTTTGTAGCACAGGTGCATTGTCCAAGGGCACATAGGAAGGGGAGCTATGGCAGTTCAAGGTGGACAGGGTGACAGAGTGGGACACAAGGGTGACGATCAGGTGAGTCTCATTTCCTGGTTGGGGTTTTGGCAAGTGTCTCTGGCTTCTGTCTGGATCGCAGGGAACGTTTGCAGGGTGGTTCTCCTTATTCAGGGGGAGGCGTGCTGGTGGCCTATGAGTCCTGTGGCGGGGCCTCCTGTCCACTAGTGGCAGTGGAGGTGGAAGGCTGTTCAGATGTCTGGCTAGTGGCAGGGGCCCGCCGTTGTGTGACTGCCTCCCTCATAATGTTGGGCATGTCTGCCAGCACCCCTGCAATGGAGATCAGGGTGTTGTTGATGGCCTGCAAGTCCTCCCTGATTCTCTGGTACTGTCCATCCTGCAGCTGCCTGTTCTCCTGCACATTGTCCAGGATCTGGCCCATCGTGTCCTGGGAATGTTGGTAGGCTCCCAGTATCTCCGCAAGTGCCTCCTGGAGGGTCAGTTCCCTGGGCCTGTCCTCCCCTGGTGCACAGCAGTCCTCCCAGTTTCCGCACTGGCCTGTGCCTTTGTCCCCGGAACCGTGTGCCCACTGCCACTGACCCCAGGCCCCTGATTGTCTTGGGTATGCGGTGTGCCCCTGGGGTCTTTGTAGAGTTGGACACACTGCTGATAGACGCATCCTGGGGACAGAGGTGTGGGTACGCTGGGAGGGTGCTGTGGTGGTGTTTCCTGATGGGGGAGGCTCTGTGGTGGTGTGTGTGACTGGGCCTGGGTAACCAGCTGTCCAGAGGTCCCTGATGGGCCAGGTTGGTCATCCAGATCGAAGACCAGAGTTGCTGCCATCACTGTGGGCCTCTTCAGGTGGGGGACTGGATATTGCTGGCACCTCCTCTCTGCTGACATTGGCTGGGATACCTTTGGGGATGTAAATGATATGTAATGGTTTCTGTGTCTGACATATTGTGCATCCGTGGCTTGCCCTCTTTGGTTGTATTTGCCCTGTCAGCTTTCGCTTGTGTTTGTTGGTGTATGGTGGGATTGTTAGTTCTCTGTGGTGTGCATGCTTTAGTGATGAGTGTCCATGCAGGGCTGTGAGGGGTGTCCATGCATTGGTAGAGAATGGAGGTCTTGGTGTTGAGATAAGTGAGATGTGGTGGTAGGGTGTGTGGGAGGTGGTAGAATGATGGCAGTGAGGGTAAAGGAGGGGGTATGTGATGGCATGCAGGTAGGGGGGTAGTAGTAGTAGAGAGTTGACTTACCAGAGTCCAGTCCTCCTCCTACTCCGGCCAGGCGCTCAGGATGCAGGATTGCCAAGACTTGCTCATCGCATGCTGTGAGTTGTGGGGGAGGAGGTGGGGGTCCACCGCCAGTCCTCTGTACAGCGATCTGGTGTCTTTTTGCAATGGAACGTACCTTCTCCTGTAGGTCGTTCCACCTCTTCCTGATGTCATCCCTAGTTCTTGGGTGCTGTCCCATGGTGTTGACCCTGTCCACGATTCTACGCCATAGCTCCATCTTCCTAGCTATCGATATCTGCTGCACTTGTGCTCCAAATAGCTGTGACTCTACCTTGATGATTTCCTCCACCATGACCCTTAGCTCCTCCTCTGTGAAGCAGGGGAGTCTTTGTGGTGCCATGCGTGAGTGGTGTATAGGTGTGTATAGTGTGTGGCTCGGTTGTGTTTGTGATCTTGGTGTCTCTCTGCTGGCAATTGTTTGTAAGGGTTGTGTGTAATGTGGGTGTGTGTTTTATAGTGGTGTGGGTGTGTGGTGTGTGTATGGGTGTCAGGTGTGTGTTGTTTGAATTGTCCAATTGGGTGTTGTTTTGTTTGTGTGTGTCCATTTTGAGCTCGGCGGTATGTACTGCCAATGGTTTACCGCTGTTGAATGTCTGCCATGGTGATTCATGGGTCATAATGTTGTGGGCGTTGTTCTGTTGGCGTAACGGTGTGGGTTTTTATACCGCCAGTTCATCACTGACCTTTGGTGTGGCGGATTTGTGTCTGTGACTGAATACCGATGGATTGGTGTGTGTGTGTCATAATATGGTGAACGGATATCCACGGCGGTATGTTGGCGACTGTCAGCGTGGCTGTAAGTGGGATTTATTGCCAATGTCATCATGAGAGCCATTGTCTGGAAAAATGTGTGTTGTGTGGAGTCCAAGTTTTTAATCAGAGTAGCATAGAGGGTTAACGTGTCTCCTGCAAAGCACATCATGACAGATTTTTATTTTATGTAGATAACTAAGTGGGCTACTAGTTTTAAAATAAAGATCCTTTTCTTACTTGCAGTTCATAATTTGTAATCCTTCTAATTTAGCACAGTGAGCTATGAAAGACATGTGACTCCTACACCTTGTAACCCTCACTATCCTATGTAACACATCCTGTACATAGATTTACACTTTTATGATTTATTGTCAATGTATAATGTGGCCATAACATGCCAAGAGCTCTGACACCCTTTACTGGAATAAGCAGCACTATAAAACAAAATAAAACAAAATAGTAATGCTTAATTTGTATTTGTATAAATGCAGGAAAAATCAGCATATCTGACATTCTTACTGTGCATGCATATCTCTTATATCCAGTGACTGACCAAAGTTAAAAACATGCCTCTCTTCCCTCCATTGCGTTTGCAGATAGATGTGATGCTCCAATTAGCACCAGCAAGAACAAAAGGAGGTCATTTAACTTCGCCTTTGGTCTTGGCCTTAGGTTGAGTTCAAAATAAACATGCCCCCTTGTTGCTGCCTGCACATTGCTGCTCTAAAGGAAACCAGACAACGTGCAGGCTTAAACATTACACCAGGAGGAGTTCACCATATTACAATGTGGCACATCTACTTTGCAGGATGGACAGCATCCACCTTGTGAAAATAGTGGGTGGATGCCGTGTCCCCGCATGTACCTCCCGACTTGTGCCCTGGTTTGAGGTATGTTATAACCCTATTACGCTTCAGTAGATTGTTGAGTCCACTCACATTCCATGTTATAATCTTGTATTGTGATCCAGGGTTCACATTAGTCATTAGGCATAATCAACTTCCCTCTCCCCCGACCCACAAGGCCACCTAAGTTCTTCATCACTGTAACCCTCCTCATGGAAGCTCTCCTCCGACAGTACACAATATGACAACTCCTGCATATTGCAAAAGTCAACAAATAAACAGTATGAAAATGTTCTGCTTGTGAACCAAAAACAGCAGTGATAAACCAATGTGCATAAAACATCCTTAGTTTCCCCCCACCCTCAGGCAGTAGCCACAGAGCCTCTCCTGAGAAACAGCCCAACAGGAGGGTTGTAAACCCCACCGTAAATTATTGTCCAAAACAAAAACTAGTGTTTATACAGATGAACTTTGTATGTATCCAAGGTGATAGACTGACCTAGACCCAGGGTCCCTGCTTACCACTAGTGCGGAATGGGAACTCAGCAATCAGGAGAGGTCTGGGCCATGGACCCCCACAGTCTGAACAGAAAGAACCCCCCTATGAAGTTTTCTAAAGTGTTTAATGTTGTAGTCAGCATTCTGTGCCAAGGTTTATGTTCGGTTGCCACTCTCAGTTTGGATCCCCCTACTCCTTCCTCGTTGCCTATTCATCCAGCCATGTTCCATACTACCTAGCAGTGTCCCCAGACCGCTCCATCACTGCGAGACCTTAGTGTCGAGAGGGTCAGGCAGTAAGCTCAGTGGAGGATAAGGGTTCTCAGTTTACAGCAAGCCTCCCTCTGCACGCAATGTCCCATCTTCCATTACAAGGATGCGTTTGGTCAAATGTTTCTGAGGGGTATTGCAGGACTGTTAGGAGGGCTCCCTATTACGACTGGACTGCTGTATGTTCTTACATCGAGATTCCTGCCATTCTCTGGATTGTTCACCTCCCCCTAGTCCCAGGGAGTCCAACCAGCCTGGGGCATCCCGTGGGGATTTGAAGAAAAGGACCTTTTGTTCATGTTGAACTCTCAGGCGGGCCAGGAAGAACATGCTGTATTTGATGTGTGGTTGTGCATGCTCCGTTTGATGGACAGAAAGCTCTTGCTGAGGTTCTGGACCCTCCTCGTGTAGTCCGGGAAAAGCTGAATGGCCACACCGTCATATTGTGGGGGCCATGTGTCCGTACAAATTGGAGAATGATATCATGGCTGCAGTAATTGAAAAGCTGTGCGATGATTGTCCTATGTAGGGCCCAGGCTGCGGCTCAGGCCCAAGGATCTATGGACACTTTCTATGGTAAAGAATTTAGAAAGGTGGACACCAGGCATTTCTGTTGTTATCCAATCCTCTAAGAACAGTTCCACCAGGGGCCACTCTGCTCATTCAGGAAATCCTAAAAATCTTACAATGTATCCCCAGGAGCTTCCCTCAACTTCCTCCAGGTGCTCAAGATGGGTTGTGCCACTCTTTAAGTCTGCTACTGTAGTTTGAAGCTCCCGTACCACAGCCCGGAGCGTGGCCACCTCGGTTTCAGTTGTTGTGACCCTGTCCACACTTTTCAGAGGTCCTGGCTCAAACCGTTAATATCCATGGCCATTGCGTCCATCTTTGTTTCAAGCACCTCCCGGGACTCCTTGATAGCATTAAGTATTTCAGCGGTTCCAAGGCCAGTATTTCTTGGGTCCGGGAACCAGGAAGACTCAGGGGGTGAGTCCTGTTACCCGTGTCCAAGGACCATATATTGAATAATATTGTTGCCAGGGTGCCCTTAGTTTGTCTGTCTTTCCCCATTGTGAAGTACGAAGATTATTAGGGCGCCAACAGAGAAGTCTCAACTGCTTCCCAAGACCCAGCCACACCACCGGCCTTCCAATCGACCAAGCCTCCCATCCAAATGTAGATGGTGGGTGAGTGAGGCTTGCTGAAATGTACAACTTGTCTCCCAAGGGGAAGAAGAAGAGGAGGGAGGGTGAGATGCAGGGCCCCCTCCAAGGACCAGTGTTTCCCCAGGAGGTGAAATCCAACACTCACCGGTTCCTCCACCCAGCAACGCGTCACTGTTCAATGTGCTGGAGGGCCTGGGGATCTCAACCAGTTCTCCGCAGTCTGCTGTAGTCCCAGCCTATATGGAGGAGGGGGCTTCCATCATCCTGTGTGCCACTGGGGCATTACAGTTACCAGCCAATCTGCACCCGGCTACGAGGTCCCCTCTGCTGTTGTATTAGGCAAGATGCGGCAAGGCACCCGGGTTCCCCATATATCCGTCGATAATTCCCCAGGAGGCATCTGACTGATCAGGCCTGCAGGGTGGTCTCTACATTGCTGAGAGCATTTCCACATGCCCTCGACCCAGGGGCTATGTCCAAGGTGGCCTACACTGCCGTCTCACGTCACGGCGAGCCCCCAAACTCAGCCCACTCACCCAAATCGCACTGCAATGATCCCAGACGTGGCGCGCTATCACAGGGCAGTAAGCGGGTTCGTGCCAAACAATTTGGTCACCTCAAAGCGCTGCAGCCAGGCTAATCAGTCCCCCTCAGTGTATCAGCCGGGATGTGGCTGCAGTTGGGGACAGGCCTCGCCCAAGGGCCTGTGGAGTGCACCTGGCCGCTCCACAACCAGTGTTGCTCTTCACTGCTGCCTCCCCAGGATCAGTCACAGCTGGCAGCCTCTCCCAAAGCACTGTCCCCGGTCCCTCGGATGCCACCCAGCAGAGGCTAAGACGCACTCCAGGTCCCAGCGGGTAGTACGCCACATCAGTCCTTGGCATAGAATCGTGTCTCTTCGCCTTTCCTGTTACAGCCGTGCGGGCAGTTCCAAAGCCTCCAGCAGATCGGCGCAATGTCAGGAAGCCTTCACAGGGTACAATTAGTACAGATGCTGCTACCAGTAGTACAGAGGGAGTGTCAGGATTCCGTAGGATATTGCAGTCAGGGCCAAGAGTTCAGGCATGTCTAGGCGGCCATCTTGCTTGGCCACGCCCCCAGCATTGCCTTGATTCTTGTCTTTTCAACCAGGTGAATCATTCTATGCAAATTGTTGTGGGTTTGCGTTTTTTAATAAATCCCAAGTATCTGGGTGGATCAAATCCTGGAGAATGTTTTCTAGTTTTGTGGCTTATATATTCATATTGACTTTCATGTCCATTTTAATATGCGCTTTTGCTCTATGGGATGAGCAAAATTTAGGATATTTTTCCTACTTATGGATGGCTCCCATTTCTTGTGTAAAGTATTAACTACATTGGTCAGTGATGGAGTTAAAAGGCTTGAAAACATCCTGTAGACCTGTAATGTCATTATGTCTCATTTCACCTCTTCCTCTGATATTAAAGTGTCTAAACTGTCTCTCTAGTCAGCAGTTAACATTGGTATCTGAGATATACTCAACTATTCACTTTGAGCTGTCTCTGAGAACAGGTAGGGTATATAGAATAGAGTAGAAATTACAGAATGTCAGTAATTTGCCTTCCTCTCTAATTGCTACATCATCTGAGTCTAGCAAAATTTCCTAACAAAAACTTTCTCCTGCTTTTGTCAGAGCTGTCTTGTTGAATATGGGCCTACTTTTTCCTCTGAACATAGTGTGTGCTTTTTAAATGAAAGATTTTAATTGTTCACTTATTTATGTTATCAGCCCATGTAGGCCGGGGGACGGAGTGATTCTAAATTCTAGGTCAACTTTCTAAAAACCTTCCTTGAGACTAGGCCTGGGCAGAATTTGTTTACGGTAGAGTAATCAGTGTAATTTCGGTAATTCCGTGCTACCGGAATTCTACTGCAATTTCACATTTAGCGAGCGTGAGTGCTTCGTCGTGCTTGCTATAAGTGTTCTGCTGTATTTAGCGCTCTTTCTTAGTGCAAAAAGCATCTTCCCACCCAAGGCTGCATTTTGCACTATGAAAATAGTGCTTAATGCAGGTAGAAAGTTGAGTGAAAATCCTACCCCAAGAGCACATTTAGCAAACGTTAGCCACAGCTCATGCTCGCTATTCATGTTCTGTTGTATTTACTACTATTTATTAGTGCAAATGTATCCTTGTCTTCCTTTTGGATGCAAGGGGGAATTTTTGTGCTAAGAAATACTATTAAATACAGAATTACTCTTCTTGTGTAATTCAAGTGTAATCTAGTGAAATTCTGAGTTAATTCCACATGATTTCACAACACGGGATTAAACGAGTTACACCCACCCCTATTTGAGACTTTCTCTCTTTTGGTGCCTCACTCTCTTAATATTGGCCATAGCCCCAAAACAGCTGCCTAAAGAACCATTTTGAACATCTTCCACAAGCCTGCCTGCGAAATTTCTCTAATTTCATTTGTAATAAATAATCTCGAATTTGTATGCACAGGTCATTCTGAAAACAATGTTGCATAGTGATGAACACTGGAGTATCCATCTTCCATTATGCTTAGGTTTGCACTGTCAATCCAACTGAGCTAGCACAGGAGCATTGCCTGATACAGCTAATCACCTGAGGTCCAAGCTCATGGCTATAGAAATTAGGGAACTGCTAATCAGTATGTGACTGAGTCTCAAAGATGTCCTATGGACACGCAAGAAGAAAGTATATTTTAAATGATCCTTATAGTGCTCTTGCCAAACATCACAAAGACTGAGCTCTCTCATTGAACATTTCAACTTTCAAGAAAAGGCCCCCATCTGCAATGTGCCTGCTCCTGTTCTGTCTTTGTGTATGTCCCAGATTGCATTAAAATGTCCTGTAAGAATAATGTGTTCGTCACAAAATCCTGCTGCGAAATTCATGAAATGAAGGGGTCTTGGCCAGTTTTGGGGGCATAGGCTGTCCTGATTGTAAGCTTTTTCTGTATGAGAGGCCCCATGACCATCAATATGCTACTCTCCTTTTCCCTTTTGGTATCTAATGCAAAATTGTCAAGTACTTCTGGTGAAGCAAGTCCACTCCATTATGTCTTGAGTGTTTTGAAGAGAAGGAGTACAGATATTGTTTGTGCCAGAAACACATTTTTTCTTTTCTCTTAATATGGATTTCATGAACTTCAACAATATTCATCCTTTTCTCCCAAATGTATTTCCATACTCTTGTCTTTTTATCAGGGGAATTTAGCCCCATGACATTTAATTACAGCATCATTACTATTTCAGGTTGGCTTATAATAATTTCCTGTTTTGCGTTTATACCAACATTAAGGTGCCCAAGTAGCCTCTTCTCCCTGAGAAGTTTTCCAAGGTCACTTAGTGGTCAGCACTTGTACCGTCAATGTGGGTAATTAGGGGGTTTACACTATCTGTGAGGCACACCACAGCCTATTTTGGAATGTATTATTCTATCTGGCATATTAAAATAAGATGGTGTCAAAGTAGTAAAACTCTTATTAAATCCTACAAACTTAATATATCAAATTGGCTGAGTACCAGTCAAGACTAAAGTGGTACACTTCCCTGTCCTCATTCTTTGTACTTAAAAACATTACATATCTCCTCTGAGGATTTGAGTCTCATTTTTTTTATCGCTGATCAATCTTTAATATCATTCTAATCTTTTTTCAAGATATGCATAAGGTTTGTTCCTCTTGAACACTGATGTCTGGGGCTCCCCATCCCTCTTGCTGACGGGAGATGGATTAATTCTACCCCTATTCCTTCAGTGCTGATAAACATAGAATGGGCATCCAGTTGTCTGTCTAGACTTTGTGCTGCTGCCACCGTGTATGCCATCTGATACATCTTGTTTCTAAGCTCAATAGCAAAGCCAAATAGGAACAGACAGCGGTATCATTTTTTTTTCCCAAAGTCCATCAATGAAAGGACTAAACTGTTGTAGGCATGTCAGGGTCGATGGAGCCGCATCCTGCAAGAGTGAAGATTGGTAGACTTTGTATCTAACATGATCTCTCCTTTGTTTGTAAATCATGGGATTGTGCTAAAATATATATATATATCAGCACAGTATAATCTTTCTCTTCGATTGTCTTATCTGTTTTTAACCTCTTCAAAAAAGAGAAGACAATCTAAGAGAGAGAGATCATAGAGTGCACCTAGATCACAGATACAGCAGCCATCATTAAAATCAACGTTGTCTCTGATACCTCTGTTCCTACAAATCAGATCAATGCCTATGCTCATTCTTCAAATTAGCTCCCAAAAATATTTATGAGGAATTTGGGATAAATGAGGGAGAATGCCTTCTACACCAAACCAAGGAAGGATATACATTATTGTTATCTTACAAGACAAATAAGCTCTATCTTTATTATCACTCATTTCAGAAACCTTTCTATTCAGCATAGTCATTGAGACAGAAATCCCCAATTGCTAAATGTCATCTAGGCAGGGGTCTGAAAGATTTCCTGGGGTGGGACCTACTTCTGAGCAGTACAATTCATTGTGAGCTACTGAAGACTAAACAACTTGTACACTATTAGCACACACACCCACACACAGCTACATTGGCTTAGTGCTTAATGTTTTTAGAGTCAGATACTATGGTTTGAACCACAAGTCAGTGAGAGCATGGTTTTCAGTGATGTATGAACAAGTGTGTGAAGGAAAGGAACACGCATGTATGGGTAATTTGGAGCCTGTGTTATACGTACCCGCAGCACAGGATATTACTTTCCCCATATGTGGCACCATTTAATGGGTAAAACGTACTGTTACTCATTTTTCTGAAAATGGGATAAAAATAAAGTGAAAAAATATTCTGACAAGTCCATAACTTGATTTTTTTCTTGCACTTTACTTCTTTCCCATTTCAACATATGGCTGTGTTTTTCACTTATACTTTTGGCACAGCGTCTACTGGCCACAGGAAGTGAGGGACATACCGTTTGAATACTGGAATATTGGTGTGTGAGTAAATAGAAATGAAAAGTCACCTTATTCTTTCAGATTACTTTTAATTTCAATTTACAGACATTTCAAACTTTGTTAAACATCATTATGTCCCCGCAAAATTATTGAGTTGACTACAATTTAATCATACTTCACTCAGGAACTAACAGGAACAAATTAGCCTGTGTTTTTAAAAAAAGGAAGCTGCTTAGAAATACATTTTCCATTCAAACATGAACCTGTTCCTCTGAGTTTCCATAAGGCTGGCTGTACAGGGACAGGACCACTGTGGTGCGGAGTTCCAACTCCTTAGGGGAGAAGCTAGTGGCCCTGTCACCTGCTTTGCCAGGCATCCTGGCTCCCAGAGGTATATAACATTCCAATATCCAAAATTGGAGGAGGTATTGTTGAGTGCATTGTTAGGAGGCAAGTGAACTCTTTTTCTAATTCTGCGTACATGTACACGACGTATGCAATCCACAACTGAGGTGGATACAGCAATAGGCTTTTGTGTATTCCCATCACACACTTTAGCCCATGGCAGTGTCCATTGTGGAGTGTTAAACCTCTACATGGTCAAATTTAGCTGACGGACGTCAGATTGCCAATGTCCTGATGGCAAGGTCAGGCTGCCGCCATTTTAGGATGTGAAGCAGTGTATTTTTAAATGTGAAGGGTGTCACCACCACTCAAAATGTTTGCTAGTTTGTTTACCAATGTAAAATACGTACAACACTGTTTTTTTCAATAATGTAACACATTATAATGTAATGCAATACTGTTTTTAAAATTGATAGTGATGTGGTGTATTTTATACTTCATTTGACGGAATGTGTAAATAATACATCTAAATGTATTATTTACACATTATTATTTTTTAAATCAGACATGCAAAAAATTGTAATTCTAAGTTGCAACATCAATAAAAAATTGATGAGTACATACGTGACAAAAACATATGTAATTTTACAATGAGATAAAATCTGTGTTGATTATCAAAGTTTTGCATTACCATTTAAAGTGCTAATTTATTTTTCTTATATGCAGACATATGAACCCAGGGAGAGGTAGAAGATGACAGCATCCAGTGCTCAGACCTTTTCCAGATCTTGCCATCATGGAAGAAATTATAAAAATATTCAGATTGAAAAGGCAAACAGTTCTAGATTCATGTCATCAGCTGTAGCCAGATCTTCTGCCTCACAATAGGAATCCCACAGCAATAACAACAATAGTGAAACTCTGGCAGTGCTCCATTTTGTGGCCACAGGATCCTTCCAATACACTGTGGCAGAATGTGGTGTGCTGCAAGAAGTCCTTTCTGCAGTGACGAGATACATCAACAGCTTCATCCAGCTTCCACTACATGAGGACTTTATGAATGTGAAGGGAGAATGTCATGCTTTGGGTGGCTGGAGGAATTGATGGCACACATATTACCTTGGTGCCACCACATGCCAGGGAAAAGCCCCTCTGCAATCAGGAGAACTAATGTGCAAGTTGTCTGCTTACCTTCTTTGTACATCTCAAACTAGTGTGCCCGTTTCCCTAGGTCAATACATGATTCCTTCGTACTACGGAACAATAGCATATCCCTGCAAATATCATAACTTGGACCTGAGAGGGCCTGACTTGTTGGTAAGGACAATATGACAATAGGATCATTAGTTTTTTTCATAGTTTAGGAATGTTCAATAGGACGAAAAGTTATTGCTCAATATAACTTTTACTTTCATAAATGAGACCCAGCTTATCGTAACCAACTATGGTTGTTAGCACCGCAGAGAAATCCAACAATGTCAGGAGAAGTCTGCTTCAATGAGGCCCATGGAAGATCACGGAGGCCAGTGAAGCTGGCTTTCGGACTCCTGAAGGCCAGATTTTGCTGTATGGACAAGACCGGTGGAGCCCTCATCTACTCACCTGATGAGGTATGCCAATCACCAATGCCTGCTGCATGCTGTAGAATATAGCCCTGTGACAGAACATCTCATACAGCACAGAGTATGGAGACCATGAAGAGCCACTAGGTGAGGATGCTGAAATGGTAAATGAAGATGACAGTGGTGAAGAGGAAGGAATTGGCGTATGTCAAGATGTCATTGACCACTTCTTTGCATGAGTGAAAGTATCTCTTTACATAATGTTAGATTCACTGTCAGAATAACTTGCACTGTGATGAGCATATCAGTCTGTGCTAGAAAATCTTTAGGAATGGGTAGGCCTGGGAAATTACCGGGCGAGGATGTTGAGCAAAGGTTTGACACTTTGAATACTGTGTTCCTGTACATTGATTATCTTTGATTGATCTAGATGATTGTGTCCTATTGTTATTTGTAAGGTGTCTATTTTGTCAGGAAAATAAATCAATTTTTTCTTGCTCTTCTGTTGTAGGATTATTCACAATGTCAGCTTCCTTTGGACAGTTCAAAGTTGTGACATTTGTTGTTATATGCTGTTGTTGCCAAGTACAAAGAGAACATGTGTTGATCATGTGAAAGACACACACCCTTTGGATGTACACATGTTGTAAAAAGACAACTTGCACATTGAGTGTAGAGGAGGTTTTGATATTGCATTTTACTTGTTTTCTGTTGTATGTTTGCCACCAAGGCAATATAAGTTGCTTCACTTGCTCTAACCTCATGTGTGATTTGAGCCATAACATACTCCTCGCCATTCACATTTGCTAAGTTCTCATTTTGTATTTAGTGTATGAGACTGTTGATGTGCCTCCTCATTATAGGGTGAACTTCTTGTAGCACACAAATTTGTTGGTTGTGACATTTCACCAGATACTGCCACAGTGTATTGCATTGATCCTGTGTCCACAAAAGGTAGTTCTGCCATGATTTTGACAACTGTTGTTATTGAAGTGGGGTTCCTCATGTTAAGACAGGATTTCTGCTTCCAGCTGATGACATAAATCAAGATTAGTTTGCCTATTGCATCTTTTTTGTTGTATCAAGTTGTGTCTTCTATATTGTCAAGGTCTGGAACTGTACTTGTAATGAAGGGACAGATGATTTGGTTCATGCCAAAGTTGTACTTTATTTTACTTTACTGTGACCAAAACTCCTTTTTGGAAATGGATGTAACTGATACATCAAGATTTGTGCCAATACTAATTATGTTACATGTTTGGAAATGGGAGACACATTACCTAAATGTATCAATTTGTTACAAACTATGTTTTTGTATTCTGATGTTTTAAAACAATTATGGAAGTAAATTAAATCAGAATAATTATACCACAAGAAAAACAACACCAGTCTACAACAATATACAATTGAAAAAAAACAGTGAGTCAAAGTGAGTTAAACTATTTTTTAAGAGGCAACATTGTTTGAAGTCCAATGTACAGAATACAACCGTCCTCAAAAAGATAAATGTGTCCAGAAATAGTCCACAGAGTAATTGGTAGTCACACACTGAAGGAAATTAGGTTCTGCGTGGTGGAGGTCTTTCCTTCCTCTCCTGCTGGTCTGAATGAACATCCCCTCCTGGCGGGTAGGGGATCCACAGCTGCAGGGGCTGAGGGGGTTGCAGGTATTTCTCCATATGGCAGCGTACCCCCTTCTCTGGGTGAGGCAGGTGTAGTGGTACCAGATGTTGTAGAGCCACAGAAAGGGGTAGATGTTGCTGGGGAAGCCCTGCACATATGGTGGTAAATGTCAAATAGAACCTCAGCATTGGAGATGTGATTCTGCTTTACTAAAATGTGATCCCTCTGCAATTGCTTCATGTCCTGGAACTCTGTAAGGATCTGGCCCACCGAGTCTTGGTACTGAGGTAGGGCTCCTAAGACTTGGTCAACAGTGGTCTGGGTGACAGTGTACCGAGTGGCCTCACTTTGCTAGCTGAAAGATTCCCTTTCAAGACCCCTACCCCCACTACTCTGTGCCCTTTGGCTAGTGTGTCCCATCTCACTGGGTCCTGGCTGAACAGAAGGTGATGGTGGCAGTGTTGGTGTTGTCTCAATAGCAACCGGGATGGGTTCACAAGATTGGTGTGACATTACTTGGACAAGGAGGTGGAGGTATCCATTGATGTAGGTGTTTTAACAGCTGGGGTGAGAGGTGTAGTGGTGGGCTGAGTGAGACCAACTGGAGCTGTCTGCCCAGACAGACTAGATAGAACAGGCAGCTAACCATCATCCATATTTGCAGGAGTGTAGTCCTTACTGTAGGCTTGATCCTGGTCTGCAGTGGAGGTATCCTCTGTGGCTGATGGTTGGACATGTACTCTGGGCGCAGGTCCTAAGTTGAATTGCAAGAAAATCATTGTAAGAGTTTAGAGTATGAATGAAACGGCTTTTGAGCTACATATGAAGCAACCTGAAGGGAAATATTTTACAAATAATGGTATGATTAGACCTTTCAGTGTTTGTGGAAATTTACAAACACATTAGTAATTACACTTATAATTTCAAAAATACTACATTTAAAAAATGACCTTAAAAGTAATACTTAGGAAGGGTGCATATGATGTACCACACAGTCAACCCAACTCAGTAGAGAGGAGAAATTTGAAGGAATCCATTCCAAGACCTAGCATGCTAATAATTAGGGGTGTGAGGCATGCTCCGCTCAGCTGGCCGAGCTAATGGAGTTTTTGGAACTCTGCGCTGTCCAAAAAACTCAGTTAGCCCCGCCAGCAGAGCACAACTTACCTGGTGCGCGCTGCAGCCCAATTGAGCTGCACAGCACAAGCGCAGACAGTCTGCGCTTGTGATGTGCAGCCCATAACTGGGCACCGGAGCAGAGGAGGGAGGCAGCCGCTGAAGAGGATGACCCCCAGGAAGGCCCAGGTAAGTGCTCTACTCCTCTCATCTCTTCTCCTCTCCTCTTGGTCATAGTTTGTGCACACTGGCCCTGGCCTGAATTTAGGCCAGGGCCGTAGGCAGTACACACAGGACAGGCCGGTGCACAAGAGGCCTGGCAGCTTTCACTGCCTACGGCCCTGGCCTGAATTCAGGCCAGGGGCGTTTGAGGCCTCTTGTGCACCTGCCTGCCCCATGTGCAGTGCACACGGCGCAGGCCGGTGCACAACAGGCCTGGCAGCTTTTGAATTTAGGCCAGGGCCGTAGGCAGCGAAAGAAAGCTGCTGTTTCAGGCATCTTGTGCACTGGCATGTCCTGTGTGCACAGCGCACAGGACAGACTGTTGCACAAGAGGCCTGAAATGTCAGTTTTCACTGCCAAGGCCCTCTCCAGAATGCACCCGAACACGGAAGCACAAAGCGGGGTCGTGTCTGGCTGACCAGGTCCAACCCTACTTAGCGCTTCCGAGATCTGGCGCATTCAGGACTCTGCAGTACACAGAACTCCCCCACCACAGAATTCCACAGAGATTTTTTTTTAACTCTGTGCACTCCGCCCAGGCCTACTAATAATCAGACTTTAATACGACTTGGTAGGATTTTCTGGCATTAGTCATCATATCAATTTTGCTAGACATTTAATTTCTTTACAAAGTAGGTGCTGCATGCAACATGACTTGTAAGTAAACCTTCAAATCATCATACTTTGATTTGTTAGAGCAACAAGCAGGAGACAACATACAATAATGAAATCATGCCATTTTCACTCACTGTATCAAATGGGGTTTGTATAACGCGTGAGACTTTAACATGTGTGCATACATGTTAGAAACGAGAAGATGAGAAGCATCCCAGTGCAAACATGTTTTCCAGATACAGAAACAAGGCATCATGGTAGGTGTAATCATTTCAACTTCACATTACAAACACTTTTAAAAATGCTACTTGTACATTCCTAGTTAAATATATGCTGTGTAGATGTACATGCATTTACAAAAGAATACCATTTGTGAAATATGTTGAGAAACACTTAAATTCACCATGCCTTCATGTTCTGATAGATGGAATTTGGAACCTATATAAAGTAGAAAAAAATGCTTTCACACAAACCGGCAAATGCAAAAAAAACAATGAAGAAAAACATACATCTTGGCCACACATGTTGCCTAGTAGTGAAACGAGAGATAGTACCATATTGCTACTATTTTGATGATGACATTAGATTTGTGAATTTTATATTTGGATTTAAGATGTTTTACAAAGGTGGAAAACACATTCTCAGCAGCTAACATAAGGGCACAAACAACATTTCTGATTAGTAAGACATTTATAAATACACCTTACCAGTCTCCACTCCACCAGGGATTCCTGTCAAGCCTTCATGATGTAGTAACTGCAAGACCATCTCCTCCCAGGTATACAGTTGTAATGGAGGGGCGGGAAGAACCACCACCAGTCCTCTGGGCCACCAGGTGATACTTGGAGGCCAGGGAATGCACTTTCCCCCGCAGATCGTTCCACCTCTTCCTAATTTCCTCCTGTGTGCGCAGGTTGTTTGCTACAGAATTCACTCTGTCAACTATTCTGGCCCACATTTGTCTTGTCTGAGATATGGTTGTGTTCTGTACTTGGGCTCCAAACAATTGTGTCTCTACTCTGATAATTTCATCCACTATGACTGACAATTCCTCCTCTGTGAACGTGGATTCCTCCTTCCTGCCATATGGGAAACTGAAATAAATGAAATAGTGGCCCACAAGTTGATAAAAAAAATAAAAAAAATGATCCAAATGAGAAATGAAAAGAAGGAGAAAAAAAGAAATGACCTAACTCCTGAGCGGCAAATTCAGCAGCAAAATGATGTTCTGCAGTGGAATGGCAAAGGCTCATGGTCTGAAATGGAGTGTGTTTAATAGTTTGGTTTATAGGTGTTCACAATTGGCCAATATACATCAGGTGTGTCCTGCTAGCATCCATTCAACAGCCACACCAATAGCACAATCTTGAGGGGTTACCCCGACAGACTCCTGCCATCAGGTATTTGCTGCCAATACAATGCCAGCACAGCTGTGAAACCTAAATATTCTTAGCGCAATCTCACCACCCTGAAAGTGATGAAGTACTGTTAGAAAGCATTGGAGTCTGCTGCCTTAGATCTAAATACAGTGGTTGGAAGTCCGTCAGCTTGACATAGTACTTGGAACCTCCGCCACAGCGGGATGACGGAACTCCCGCCAAGATCTAAACCAGGCCCTCGGTCTATAATTGATTTTGCCCATTATTCTGCATTGCTCAGTTACTGAGAGCCTTCATGGCAATTATTTTATGCATTTAAATGATATTGGCTGCATCTGCACTTTACTATTTCTGTATTCTACTCCTTTTGAATTTTGTAATAAACCATCATGGTTTTCCTAAATTTCACTCTGGAACCCACTTATTAAGTCAGTCCTTTTTTTATTTGACTGTATTTGCAATACTGTTTTGGATTCCTGTCTCCAGGACACATTGCCTCATTATTTGAGGTTAACACCGTTCCAGATCCACCCGACTCCTGGGTGCACCATTAGCTGTAAACTTTAGGGGTACAGCAAGCCCACACAAGCATAATGCAAATTCCAATATTCTGCAAATTGAGCCAGAGTAATTAAAATTTTGCCCAGGTCTACTATTTTTGGTGAAAATAAGTTTATCTCTGAAATTTGGTGAAATTGGTGGGAAAAAAACAGAACATTAGTAGGATTAGTCGACATATTCCACTCTACTGGCAGACTTGGCAGAGTTTTGGCCATACCTTGTTAAGCATGTAACATGGAGCTCCAGCTGAAATACTGCTAATCCAGCATGGTGAAGATTTTTCTTGTATATGGCTCTCCAACTGTAAGTTGGTGAGTGAGATTTGGCATCCTCTAGTGTGATTTTCGCTCGATAGGAGGGCACCCGGCGAGATTTCCCCAACACAGGCAGTCATGAGCGGTCACAAACGTTCGTGATCAGAAAGCTGCAGCTCGAGTACAAAATCTACTCGAGTGGCAGCAAAAGCAACTCGAGAAGAAGCATCCTCTGACATGCTCTATGGTGCCGTTTGTGGAGTTAGCTTAAAATCTGTGCGAACAGCGTACCGTGCCTAATTCTACCCGTGGGCGGAAGTCCGCAGAATTATGCAAAGCTTTCATGTAACTCCATTGAATTCCAAGAAATGAAACTCTGTGAGTTCCACCCACCCATAAATGGAGGCTGAAAAGCACCACTGCCTCAATCGATCGGGGATCTTAGAATGCAAGGTACCATTTCCGTTTAATTCAATTTGGACCCAATTGTGTATGCAACTGCTGGGTATAACAAGCCATGGGGGTATCTCGTATGACTTGAATTTGTTCCAAAGCAAGCTCTGGTGGACGAGATCTAAAGCATCTCAGAGATCAATTAAACAAGAGGATAGTTTACCAACTGTTGTGATGAATGCCCCTCCAACACCCAAAGACCGCACAATGATTGGAGTAATTAGTATGGAGCACACCTTGAACCATTGGGTTGATATTAATACCTGACACTGAGCCTTCTAGGTATTTAGAAGAGTTCTTGTAAAAATCTTCAAGGTGGCATTAAGCAGTCATATGAGTCTATAATTATCTGAGTCATTACTGTCTTATTTTTTGTGAACTGATTTTATAATGGCATCACACCAAGAGTTTGGGATCTCACTCTTAATT
The DNA here is from genome assembly GCF_031143425.1 of Pleurodeles waltl. Classification (NCBI taxonomy): domain Eukaryota; kingdom Metazoa; phylum Chordata; class Amphibia; order Caudata; family Salamandridae; genus Pleurodeles; species Pleurodeles waltl. The sequence goes on from NC_090445.1 coordinate 1,693,520,442, forward strand.
ATTAACCACTTGGAACAATCTGACTAACAATAAATGTCAGTACAGAACAGTGTGGAAGGAAGACTATCGGGGCCTCTGACTGTGCAGTTTACATATCTTTAAATATTTCACCAATAAAGCCTGTTTCCCTCTGAACCCTTGGAATATAAAGAAAAGATTGAATTGTCCATTTATTTTCTGGAACAGAGGCATCTAGGCTAACAAGAGACTTCTTTTTTTTTTTTAAACCCAACATTTTTTTAATTCTCTTGTGCAATTGCATTTTGCATTTCCAACCAGCTTATTGTACTTCATACCATATTTAAAATGTTCAGTACTTTTGGTAACTGAGGGCCATATGCACAAAATAATTTCTGACCACAAAAAATACTTTCTCATTTGTACAGAGCACACATTGAAATTTGGTATCATTACTGAATTGCAATTTGTGTTTAGCGATTAAGTATTTAGAAGGGGCATATTTAGGGCATTCTTTCCAAATACCGAATTGCAATGCTATGTATGAATGTTTTTTATTCATTTTTACAGACACCTCAAGGGTAGTGGTAACTATTTGCAAAGGGACCAAAATGCTTAATTTTATTTTTTTAAACGTTTCCTCTAAGAAAAACAAGATCTATTAAAAAAAAAAAGATTGCTTTATAAAAATGTAAAGACATGGTGATCTGCTGACCTAGCAGGCCGCTATCCCTGTGATGGCTGCAATTCCTAATGGGTTGCGAATTGCTACCTACTTCATTAATGTGCATGAGGTAGGTCTATTGTGATTCGCATTAGGAATAGTTATTGGCAATTTGCACATTTTTATATATTAGGAATTGTGATTTTCTAATTGTGATTCACAAAGTGTCACAATTAGGACCTCACAGTCCCTAAATGCTGTACATATGGCCCTAATTTCTGTTGCAATAAATTGAGTTTCCTCCTTAGATTAAACACTCAGGGCCACATTACGACTTTGGCGGTCTTTTACAGAGACCGCCGAAGCCGCGGGCGCCAGCATTCCGCCAGTGCTGGCGGTATGCTGACTGCCATATTAGGAGTCGTGTGTGGACTTCTGCCGACGGAGTTGAGGAGGCGGTTGCATCGCCAGCACCATCACGCCAGCAAGACTCCGCCTGCCCTATTACGAGCCGCAATACGGCTTGGCGGAGTCATGCTGGCGTGGTGGTGCTGGTGGTGCATAACCGCCAGGACCCATCCCCTCCCGGACGACCAGCTCACCGGAAAAGGTAAGTTGATCGTTCGACTGGGGGTGGAGGGTGTCTGTGTGTGTGGGTGGGTAAGTGCTAGTATGCGGAGGGGGGTGTAGTATGAGTGCGAGTATGCTAAGGGGGTGGTGAGTGCATGCATGCATGCAATTGAATGTAAATGTCTGTGTGCACGTATGTGCGCGTGAATGGGGGTGTCTGAATGCGTGTTTGCGAGCGAGTGTGGATGTGTCTGCATATATGCAAATGAGTAGGGGTGTCTTTGTGAATGTATGCATGTGCCGAGGGGTGTGTATGTGAATGCATGCATGTGTGAAGGGGTGGGGGGTGTTTGTAAGTGTGTGGACGGGTGGGGGGGTGTCTGCATGTGTGTGGATTTGTGGGGGTGCGTGTGCCGGCGACAGGGAATTCCTGTCACCGGGAGCGTTACCCCCAGGGTTTTCGTGCGGGGTGACCACCACGGAAAGCCTAGCAGTCTGCAGCCTTGTAATCCGGCCGGCAGGCAGAGGCCTGCCGCCAGGCTGGAGGAGCTCACTGCCAGCTGCGTCGGTGCGACCGCACCGGCGGGCCAGGAGGTGTTGTGGCGTTTTGGCTTCTGCCAAACCCTACAACTCGTAATGTGGCGGTCTTCACCGCCGGCCCGTCGGTGGTGAGATCGCCACCGCAGCCCTGGCAGTCTTTGGACAGCCAGGGTTGTAATAAGGCCCCCAGAGTCAAACCACCATATAAGCCATCTAGGGTTGGCTTTTGAGAACAAGGGCATTGTGGGAAGATGGCAAATTGATGCCTCCGCTGGGGGCCACCTTCCCCCAAAAGCTCCTGAAATCGCACTCTGGCCTCAAAAGTATCTGCCTGATGAAACCTGGTAAACTGGTAAAGCTAATGCCTATTATTTTGAGCAACCTGAAAAATCAAAGAAAAGATCCTGGACATGGAGACTTTACTTTACCTGAGCACATAAAGGGCTTACCTACCCATTTATCTACCTATGTGGCAGCTGTGTGGTTGGAGTCAACACAGCTGCTTTACATGGGTCCTCGGCTCCACTTGGTCGGCTCGTGTGGGATTATGGAATTGGCTGCTATCGCCAAGACTGCTGAGTTCCATGGTGCCGGTGTGTACGGACGATCCCCTAGGAGGACCCAGAGCTCCCAATGTTGCACAGAGCCGGCCTGAGATGAGGAGGCATATTCCTGTTGAGGATGGACTACCCATACGACAGTCAAGCGGTATGGACCAGCAAGCCTCAGGAGTGGGGCAGCCTATTCTTGATCTGCTGGCATCGAACGTAGCAGTCAGCCTGCTTATGACGGACCGTTCTGGTGGTCCTTCGGCAGAGGGGGTAGAGTGTTCCCTGGCTAGTGTGCTAATGGCTGCTGTCCCTGCCTCTAGAACTGAAAGCCTTTCCACTTCTGCCTGGCTGCCCTAACTCACCGTATCAGCTCCTATGTGGAGCAACAATGTAGCAGAATCAAGTGGGGGAATATCACTGCAACATTGTAGCAGTTCTTCCAACTCCTCAGACTCCACGCCTAAGGTACTGGCGGCAGCCATGGATGTGATAGCTGACACTGTGTTGCCTCAGAACTCAACTGACTGCACCAGGAGCACTCTGAATTCTTCCAGTCTGCTCTCCAAAGGTGACCTGGGGGGCGAGCCCCTGCCAACAGATCAGGCTAAGTTGGAGGGGGAGCTGAACTCTATAGCATCTGGAAGCGCCACAGGAATTGCGCATTCTCAGGATTCCACCCACGACATGACTCAAGTCGACCGCAATAGGTCTATGTTTGGATGTCCAAGTAATCCCCTGATAAAATATGCAGGTGTTTGGTTGTCTGCTCGATGGGGGTGCTGCTAAAGAGGCCACTAAAGACGCTGCTTAAGAGGCTGCTCAGATATTGGGAGGGGGAGAGAAACAGTATTTCTCAAGCAGACCGAAGAGTAGTCGGAGCAATTTGAAAAGCCCTAGTGAGGGTCATTAGTGTTCTAAGTAAACAAGGCCCTCGCTCCCCAGACCAAGAAACACCCTCTCAAATGTAAAGCTCAGCGCAGCCCACTGTGAAATAGGGTGATAACCAAAGCTGGAGTAAGCACTACGGTGCCCTGTCCACCTGTAACAAGGGTGGAAGCACAGACAATCGACAAGGAGGTGGGACACCATTCAGTATCTGCCCAATCCTCCCTGCTCCCTTACAGTGACTCATATCATTCTGGGGTGGAGTGTGGTATCAGAGATTCTGAGTCAGGGGCGTCAGGGGCATTGGACAATATCCTGGGTGCAAACAATATTCAAAAGCCCACCCTCTGTGCAATTTTGCAGCTATTATAAGCACAGCCGGCAGAGGCACAGCACCACTACATCCAAGTTGAGCTGACAGCAATCCAACAGTCCGTAGCAGAGGTCAGCAGTAAGATATGCACTGTCCAAAGAAGTTGCAGAATTGCACCAGTGGGTTGCAGGACTGAGGAGGTAGGAGCCCCCGCAGTTAAATCGGTTGAGCTACAACACAGACACTTGGCTTTAATACAGTCAAAGATCAAGAATTTAGAAAACAGGCAATGGCGGGACAACCTGAGGGTGCTCGGAATACCGGAAGGTATGGAGGGGGCGATCCTTGTCAGTACATAGTACAGCTGTTTGAGAAGGGCTTCCCTAACCTTATGGACTGGGACAGGGGCCTGCAGATACAACGGGCGTATCATCTGCTGCTATACCGGGTCAGAAACAAACCTCTTGCACACACGTCAGGCACACAACTGTCCCATTTTAGTATTAATTGGTAACTTCCTGTTGAGACAGGTGATTGCAATGAAGACCAAGCCTACTGCATCTGTTGCAGTGGGGGAACTGTTGTTTTTTGCCATTTCTGACATCTTTAAGGCATCAACGGACAAATGGTGGAAAGTACGCAAACTGATCGACCCATTAAAAGCCTCCGGGGCACAAGTCTTTCTACAGGAGCCAGCTCAACTTAAAATTATCCATAATGGGAAGACTCAGATGTGCTTCTTGGAACATGACACTGTGTTGACCCTTGACAATCTTAGAGGTGCAGAAAAATGACTATATCCCTATTTTTAGTAGTAATGGCAGTAATTGAAGTGTTATGAGCAATATCTCAGTCAAGCTTGAATTGGGTTGACACATTTGTTTGTTTGTTTGCTTACCTTTTTGATGACCCTATCCTTTCTTGTGTTGGGTGTGATTTTCTTTTAATTGACACAAACTTGGGGTTTACATGATAAGGCTTGCAGTCTTGGGTAGGTCGGGGTGCTCCAAGGGGAGTGGGGAGAGCAGTCTCTATGGCTGTTCTGGTCATCAACAGCATAGGGGTGGGGATAATTTCCCTTGCCAGACACGGGGTTGGGGGCGGGTTTGGGCATTGGGTGGGAGTGGGTGATGGGGAGGGAATGGATTTTACCATAAAACACTTGCACAAAGCCTAAGCACTTGGTATGGGGGGGCGAAACAAGGGAGGAAAATAGTCAGAAAAATCAGTTGACATGGAATAAGATTAATTGTTTGGAAGTTGGAGGTGGAGTTGCGCACTTGTACACAATGCAGTCATATTTGGGAGGGCCTACATGTGTTTTCTTGAGTCAAGATTAATGGGTAGACTAAAATGTCTCTAGCTTGAACTCACCCTATAAACATCAACTGTTGCGTAAAGAGATTAGAATGTATAACCTTTACATAATTGCATTGACTGAAACACATGTAGCCTACAAAGATCACCATCTACTTAACCAACTCGGATATAAGGTGAAAGCAAACACTTCACAACAATTTCCATCAGAGGAGTAGCTATGTTGGGGGGAACAAACTTGGAATATAAGGTTTTGAAAGCCACCTCAGATGCCAGAGGCAGGCGGGCAATCGCCCAACTTGTCATTCCTGTTTTAAAATTAGTGGTCTGTGTCATTTATGGGCCAAACATAGATGATCGTGCAATATTGAAAAAACTATGCATGGACTTACTGGAATGGCCTGGCAAGGTGATATTGATGGGGGATTTTAACTGGGTGATAAATTATGTGTTAGACACTACCCATCATGTTGCCTCTCCACACATGATTAACACTCAGGCAACTATTTTAGAGTTGGTCTGCCGGCATGGACTCATTGTTGCTTGGGGGGCTTTGTTTCCTACAGAAATGGGCCACACTTATTATCCACCGCCACAGAACACTATTCCAGGATTGAAATTATTTTTGTTAAAAGGGATTTTCTTTGAGGTGTTGACATGGAGGTTTGTCCCAAGGTTTCTTTGTAACATAATTCCATAATATTAAATATCAACCAGTCGGAGGTGGGGGGATAGAGTGCCCGTTCTCACTTCTGATGCATCTGCTTGTTACGAGGATTATTGTAAGATGATGGTAAATTCTGTCAAAGGTTTCTCTAAACAAACACGGGTACTGCTTCCCTTAAGTGATCTGGGATGCGATGAAGGCTTCCATATGGGGTATTATGGCGCATTTCATTTATAAGCAGAGTAGGATCAAACAAGACAGGGGCAAGCAGCTTGCTCAGGTAGTACTGCAGTTAGAAGTAGCACATGCCACTGCGATTAGGTATGGATGTTTGGGTGAACAAGCAATACAGGTGTAGCTTATCAACAGTAGATCTCTGCTGGTGGAAAGCCTTAAGGAGAAGGTGGTGATTAGCTACATCAAAATTAAAACTATTCATTATGAATATGGGAGCAGGTTGGCCGAGTTCTGGCCCATCAGATCTCCGATAAAAAAAAAGCTAGCCGTATAATTGAGCATATTGTTGGTTTGGATGGAGTTTTCTGCACTTCACCCCAAACCACCATTGAGCAGTTCTCTCGATTTTATCAACAGCTGTATAGCTAATCTCAAACATTGCATACATCAGAGCTCATGGCTTATCTCCAGGGCAGTGGGGTGCCAAAACTGGGGAATGTAGAGGCATCAGCTCTGCAGACAGATATTACTATGGGGGAAGTAGAAGCCGCCCTCGTGGCTTTGCCACCCAAGGAAAGTTGTAGGGGAGGATTCTATACCACTCAAGTTCTACAAACATTTATGGATATCATAATAGCCCCTCTCTTAAGGGTGAAACAGTTTATTGATGAAGGTGGGAAGGCCCTGGAATCAACTCTGATGCTAAAATGTATGCTAAATTATTGGCTAATCAACTAGCCCCTGTGCAACCCTCCTTAGTCTCTAAACAACAACATGGCTTCATTCCAGGCAGAGACACTACTAGTCACATTAATACGGCTATTGCGGCCTTTGATATAGCAGAAAAAATGGGCTTTAAGCTGGCGATGATCTAACTCGATGGTGAAAAGGCCTTTGATCGGGTAGCCTAGGATTGTCTTTGGGATTGCCTCCGGGAATCCATGGCAGCCTTGAGAGTTGTTGATCGGCTTAGTCAGTGGGTATGGTTTTTGTACAAATCCCCAATTGCCAAACTAGTGTATGCAGGAGTAGCTTTGCTTCCTTTTAAGATACAGTTAGGCATCCAACAGGGTTGTCCACTTTACCCGTTGTTATTTTCACTTTATCTACAGGCCTTCCAGCTGGCTTTACTGAGGAATGCGGAAATTGAGCCCATGATTGCGGCAGGATATGAACTAAAGGTTAGTGCATATGCTGCTGATATAGCCATATTCTCAATCAACCCATCTTGGGCTATGAAAAGTATCATTACAGAGGCTGAGAAATTCGGATCTCTTTTGGGATATAAATTAAATGGCACTGTTGAACCATAAGCCACCTATTCCAATTCCCGGGCTAGTTAACACAGCAAACTACTTGGGAACTAATCTATCCCCAGGGTTAATAAAATCTTCAAGCTAAACTAAGAACCCCAAACTACAACCCTGAATAAACTTTTAATCAGCATTATTGGACAGTGTAATATTATAAAAATGAATATCCTCCATAAGTTTCTTTATCTCTTTAGGGCAATTCTACTAAGAGTCCCGAATTTTTTTTTTAAGAAGCTAGATGGCATTATAAGTAGTTTTATGTGGGGCTATAAACGAGCAATGCTTTCTATAAGCTGAATGAAGCTTCAGTATAAAAAAGCAGGCCTACTGCTTCCAGATGTTAAGTTATATTTCTGGGCCTCTTTTGCTGGCTGACTATGTAACCTGCCCATGCTAGCAGATATGGACGCACTGATTTCAGGCTACGACCTGGCTCTAGGCCCCGAACATCAGCTTTTTCTGTATCGAAGCACAGACCCCAATTACTACAAGAGGGTGAGGTTCAAGTTTGTGAGGTACACCGTATCCATCTGGAAGGAAATCTGTACAAATTTCTCTCTGAAATTAATTCATCAGAAAACACCATTAAGGGATAACCCAGTGCTCCCGGGGATCTTTTGCAACTCCATTTGTTTTTTGGGGGGGAGGCGAGGTATCCTAATGGTGGGACATCTTTTCGATATAAATGGCTTTTGGTCCTTTGTTGATTTGCAAGCAGCATATAGCCTCCCACGTTCACACTTCTTCAAATATCAGCAGTTGAGGGACTACTTTCACTCCAGAGGCAAGAGTTTAGTGGATTTGGAAGGCTCTGTTATAATGACAAACCTGGTTATAACCCACCAGAATGTTCTGATTAGAATTATGTATCAGGGATTTTGTGATCAGAGGAAAGACAATAGCCCCTGGTTAGCTGCTAGATGGAGCAGGGTTCCCTCCTGTCAGGTAAGCACCTGTGGAGATACTCAGGGCGTTGGAAACTGTGGAGGGAGGAGTACATTCTGTGAATCTGAAGCTGCAGCAATTTTGTAGCTTTCTTGCTCTACCACACGCCAGCTAAACTAGTCAAGTGGGAGGTGAGTCATAGCTTGGACACAACTATCTGCCTTAAGTGTGGATCTTTAGGAACTGACATCCTACATATGTTTTATTCAGGCCCTGCCCTCACCAAGTTCTGAGAAGGGGTGAATGCATTGGTTTCGACAGCCCTTGGATACGAATCACAGTTCACCTCAGTAGAGGTGATGCTAGGGTATAGAATGGAGTTTGACATTGGGTCACGGATACTGTTGTCTATAATAATTGTCTCGGACAGGCTTTGTAATGCTTGAGTTTGGGTCTCTGCAGCTCTTTCCAGGCCCATGGAGTGGTAGACAATTATGCTGCAAGTACATGATATGGAAAGGGCTTTAGCAATAGCAAGGGGTATCCATTCGCTCAGAAAATTTGAGAGGATATGGACACAGTTTAAGTGGGATTATTGATGATTTCGTATTTTTCGCACTCCAACTTTTGGTGTCCCCTCTCTCCTTTGTGTCATTGATTAAATGTTAGCGTGGTGCATTGATGCTTTGCATGAAGCACCATCTACGCTCCTGTAAAAGGGTAAAGTTCTGGTAAAGATGCAAATTTGTCCTGTATAGCTGATCATAGCCCCGTTACCTGTTTATGGAAAGAGAAGGCAGGGAATAATTGATTATTGAGAGAAGGGTAAAAGGAAAGAGAAACAAACAAGAGAGGCACAACAATCTCTGGGGATGGTCTCAGTACAAGTATTTTGTGGCCCCTCAACTGGTAATCTAGGCAGTGCAGTGGGTGCTAAGACAAGTACCAAAGTGATTTGTAACTCAAAAGCATGTCGGCTTGTTACATGTACAGCTTGAGAACGTAGGTTTGCAAACATCACACTGGAGTAACAATTGCATTTCATTCTTACACCTGCTTAAAGTTCACTAAAGCATTGGCATTATTGCAACCTTACACATATTGTGAAGCCAACACTGTTTTGTTATCTCATGTTGTATTTTGCACATTTCAGCTAAACTATCCTAGTATTTGTAGCCTCATTGTGAAGCTGGTACAGCAAAGAGAGGATTGTAGACACTAGTGAGGTCAGCCTTTCTGCTTGAGATAACTGTTACTATCTTCCTTCTTGCATTCTTCCCAGAAAAAGAGCTTCATACCTGCTCATTGCTGCCTAGCTGCAGTTTCGCCCATCACGTGTTCCTGCTTCCATTCACTTGCATTGAGGGAAGGTGTGTAAACATAGCACCAAAATGCCTGGAGTCTAGCATTGCGTACTCCGAATGACTGGGGATCGAAGCTCTGGTCCATTGATTTGGCATTTTGCTTAGCTTGATGTGTGCCGGTTACGTTTGCATTAAACATTTGTTAGACTTAATGCACATTTCTGAGCTTCTGTTTTCTTTGATAAATGTATTAAACACTACAATGGTGAAGAGTTCCTAAACAGACCTACTCGCTTCCTAACTACCTATGATCACAAGGGCGAAGCTCCTGGAAGTAGAAGGAGGGCGCAGACAGTCAGAAGAAGGAGAATCAGCAATGACAATGCAACCAGGAAAGAAAGTGATACCAGGATAATAAACACTACAAAAAAAGGAGAAAACAGGCCACAAGTACTGCATCCATTTTAGGACATCCTCATTCCTCACTCTTCATCCCTACTTCTCATCCCTGCTTCTCATCCATCATCCCTTCTTCTCATCCATCATACATCATCCCTACTTCTCATCCATCATCCCTATTTCTCTTCCATCATCCCTACTTCTCTTCCATTATTTATACTTATCATCCTTGAGTCTCATCCCTGCTTCTCACTTGTCCTGGTTGTCTCTGCTCTTTACTTGAATCCTACAATCCTCTTCTTAAGTGGCAATATGTTTTTCTAATTCAGCTCTCAGAGTTGGCTCATTCAATATTAAGCTTCATTTAAAAAAAAAAGAGCCAAGGTCTCTACTACCTTGAGTTTGAACTTTATCTCTTAATGGAATTAGGGAAAGGCTAGTCATACAATATCCACTAATGTAAGGAAGGATCAGGCATGACAGATAAAAACTAAATAAGAGGCTTAGCGCCAGATTAGCGTCATTTTTTTACGCTAATCTGGCGCAAACCCTACTCCATATTTATACTTTGGCACTAGACCCGTCTAGCGCCAAAGTTTTGGAGTTTGCGTTGGTTTTTGCTTGCAGAAAATTACCTTGCGTCAATGAGATGCAAGGTAGGCGTTTCAAGGCAAAAACCCACGCTATGACCCTAACACCATATTTATTCTCCTGTGCGGAATTCAAACATGGGAGGAGGAGGGCCTTAAATAATGGTGCTAAACCTGCTTAGTGCCATTATTTAACGCCTGGGTATGGGCAGGCATTAGGGGACCTGTGGGCCTTTTTCCATGGTCAGAGACCATGGAAACAGCCCACAGGTGCCCTTCCTTGCCCCCAGGGACACCCCCACCCATCCGCACCCACACCTGGAGGACACCTAAGGATTGGGTGACTGATCCCAGGTTAGTCCAGGTAAGTATTTTACATTTTTTTTCATAGTGCCATGGGGGGCCTAATTTGGGCCCCCTACATGCCACTGTGCCCAGTGGCCATGCCCAGGGGACACTTGTCCCCTGGGCATGAGCAGTGGACTGGGGGAGCATGACTCCTGTCTTTTCTAAAACAGGAGTTATGTCTACAGGGATTGTGCGTAGATAGAATGGCGCTAATCAGGTTAGCGCCAGTTTTCTGACTCTAACCTGACTAGCATCATTCTATCACGCACAATCTTAATTTTCCCCTATGACTCCCCCACTCACTTAGAGTCAAAAAATGTGATTGCCAGCTAGTGACAATCCATAAATATGACGTCTGGCAGGCGTCCAGTATTGGGGCTAGCCGGCTCTATACTGTTTGACGCAAACCTGTGCTAGCACAGGTTTGCGTCAAAAAGTATAAATATGGGTCTTAATGTTCTCTTGCTGAGCTTTTTACAAATCCTATGATAGATTGGAACTTAAGGTAATAAAGTTTGAAGCTAAAATCTTTGACCAGGATGCACTTGGATAGTGTTTCCGACCCACGTTCCATCACTGTAAGCATCAAATTGTGCCTAGGTTCCAGTCAACTGCAACCATTGACTATCTTTGCCATTTTATGCTTCTTGGAACTATACCTATTTAAAACTTTAAAAAATCATACATCTGGTTCCTATATTGGATGCATTTTGTGTCATTTTTTAATTACATTTTGTTCTATTTTTTTAATTGTTTTTGGATTTTTTCTTTTTTTGCATTTCGACTTTATTACTGTTTTAGTTCTGCATACTTTACACACTGCTCTAAATTAAGCCTGTCTACTTTACACTGACTACTGCCATGGCCATTAGGGGGTGGAGCTCCTGTTAATTTGGTGACTTTAATGGTTCACCCTGACAAGGGTTGTGGTTGCCCCTTAAGGGGGTACGTCACCACCCCAATTATTATCCAATAACAGGGTGGGCAACATATTATGGCAAAAACATTTTGGAACCTTCTATATACACAGTTATATCAGAATAAATTCATTAGAAAAATTTAAATGATCCAAACATTCACACCCCAATCAAAGTTCAAATGCCCAAAATGAGTGCTCAAGATTAAAACAGAAGCCAAAATTTTACATAAATTAAAAGTCATTCAAGAAACCCAGATGGAGTGTCTGAAAAGCTTCAGTGGGCTGAAGGTTAAAGTTCTTTGTCACCTTCCACTTCATTTTAAGATATTAGGACCACATTTAGCTCCTCCACAGATACTTGGGGTTGCAAAGATTTAGACACACTACAGTAGTTTCAGGGACAAAGTAGGAATACATGCTGAGGTAGATCACAACACCGGCAAGGAGGCTCCAAACCAGAATGTGAGGAGATGGCTACAGGATCCAGCAGAGCTCTCTTTGTCAATCTCCTTGTGTGCCTTCATCTTATCCATCAATTATTATGGGCTGCAGGAAAGTGTCTACTGACCAGCAATCACTTGCACCATGAACTCACAGAAAGCAGACATGGCCGCATACTCATGGAGCAGAGGTGAAAAATATGTAATGGCTCAGAAGTGACAGGGACAGTTTTCTCCATTGATCGCTGATCTTCTGAGCAGGCACTAGCAGTTGAAGGAGGTGGGGACAGACTGCAGCTGGAGGCCTCCGTGTTCTTGGGACTTCTAGGGCAGTGAGTAGCAGCCTTAGAGCCTGATGATGAAAGGGCATGCTGCTGGGACACCACAGATGTTTGTTCTTATTGGCCAGGAGGGGCCCCATTGGCTGCCTCTTTTGGTACCTGGTATACATATCAACCACACCCTCTGTGGTCTCCACAGTTCCATCTGTAGACTATTGGCTTGAGACTGACTCACAGGTGTGATGTAGCAAAAATGTTATTGCTACTTTGACGTCACAGTAATCTTTATGTGACATATTTGCATTTTTTTATTTGAATTGATTCTATTAAGCTAACTGTAAAGTGGTGCACTGAAATGCTATAGTATCGTGCATTCACAGTAGACTAGTGAGCTAGAATGAGGTAGTATAGACCTAAAACTTTTAAGCATAATAATTTGTTTTGATTTCAAGTGCTTGTTCATGATGTTAATTAATAGGTTTCACTAAAATGATAATGAATTTCCAAAAAAGAAATGTTTTAAAAGTTACATGGTATTCACAGAGTTATTTTGTTTTAAATCTATTTTAACATGAACACTGACAAAGCTCACTAGTGATGACTTTATGATTTTTAATGTTAAATGTGTCTTGCTTACTATAAATGAATGTGCCATTTCAGTTTGCTTTAGTTAGCGTGTGTGAGGCATGCCAGGCCCTGTTTTCATAAAACATGTACCAAAAATGTTTAGTAATTCTTGCTAAAGTCATGTTTCTTTCAGGTTTCGTTCCCAAGAAATGTTAGCTTGGAAATAGATGTCCTATTGTTTTACCCATAGTGAGCTTGAGAAAGTAACCTTGAACCCAGTACATTGAGGAACTGTGGAAATGGACTATACACAAATGTTTCAACCCATTCAGATGAGCTAAGATAGAAGCCTTTCCCACGTCGATAAGGGGAATCTTTTGTGATGCTTCAAGTGAATGTCATGCGATGGACTTTGATTGGATAGTGGATTCTTCTGATTGATGTCATGCACCTGACAGATGAACCATCAATCACTTTGGACTTTAATACACCATTCCCAGTTTGATTAGCAGCATCCTGTTTGCCACTTTCGCCCTAGCACACTCGTGTTTCCTGACCCCCATGTGGGCTCTTTGATAGGTGCAGACCTCCCTGCCCTTTTTTTTTTTCCATTGGTGGGACTTAGAATTTTCCCCTGACCAAGGAGAAGACTCTTGACCGAGCTTCTGAAATGCTGACGCCTTTCCTTTATACCTAGTTTTTGCCAACTTTGGTTAGCCACCTTTTGCCCCAGGTGCTGTTTTTCCAAATTATTTTTGTCTATTTTCTTTTTACTTTTTGTCCTCATGTTTTTTAGCCCAGCACATGCTAATTTGAAACTTACTAATCTGTAGGGATTTCCTCCGTCATCTTGGTCTACCCATGGTGATTATGTACACTAACAGCTTTGTTTTGAGAAAGATTTACATACATTTGATCCTGAATCTCTAATAAAACTCTAATCTTTATTTCAGACTAAAATTTTCCTTGTATGGCCAAATGGGTCATACTGTCAATTACATTGTATTGTTTGAGATTTGATGCCTAATTTCTCTACCCGCTATGCTGGGTGAGAAGACACGTTGACCTCATTGAAAGCATAACTGAGAAATGCTTTACCAGGTGGGTGCACCATCTCTGCTGGTAGAGCCTGATTGGCGGCTGATTAATTCCTTCCCTTTCGCCCCTGTTTCCACTGTTCTCTGCTTTCTCTTTAGCTGAAAATGAAAAATGAAAAAAATCACATCACATTCCAAGGGCGGCTGGTTTATTATGGCAAAATGGCTGCGTCTCTCTCCTCCGTCTACATTCTTACCTCTTACTTTAAAAAAAAAAAAGCAAGTGCTGAACTGTATGGAGCTTCTCACCCGCGCTCTGTGTGAGGTCAGGCAAAAGCAGGCACTTTAGACAGGCACCTAGGCTAGTTCACATGTTGTGCTTCCCATCGCAGGTCTTACAGGGCTTAGCTGATTTCACCCCTAGTACACTGAGGTCTGCAAGACTGCAGGGCCTCTGCCTCTAATAATGTAACGCAAACCTGCTTCTTGAAAACAGCCTAGGGTTTTCCAAGGCTCCTAGTCTATCAGTGAGGCTGCACTGTGTACCAGTACAACCACACCCACTCCTGAACTCCTCACAGGGTGGGGTGGAAACAAATCTCTGTGGCCTCACCTCGTCCTGGGAGGAATTGGGAAATGTGTAGGGTGCAAATGAGGCTGTGGACCAGAGGAGATCGGATCGCGAGCTGCTACCGGTTAGTGTTTAAGTCAAGCGTGGTCACTCATGGGTACAAGGGGAGGTGGGTCTAGGATAGGATTTTAATGGAATGGATCTTTAAACACAGCCATTAGGCAAAGAACCTGAACAAAAATACAATGGGCCTAGAAAAGGGTCCCTAACTGGCCTTTATTGTCCTTCACCACACTCAACCATCAACAAACAAAAAGCAGTCGGAGGAAGACTTGCGGAGTTTGGAGCATTCCCGTGTCACATGATTTCTGCTCCTCTTGGATGCATTGCTGCATTATGGTCACTCTCCACAAAGTTAAATCATACAAAAAATATTAGATAGAAATTATCACACTAGACAAATGTGCTGCAGCTTCAACAGAGTTTTATACAGTAAGATAAATGTTCTTTCCTGTATACCCCTTTTTTAACTAACTTTATGGTGATTGAATATCAGGGCCGGCTTTACTGCATCTTGCACTGAGATCTGGTGCTGTGTTTGAAAGGAATTATGGGTCTAAAAGCAGCTGCTGCACAGTTCCTTATGTGTCCAACAGTTTTCAAGCAACAATTAAAATGTCACAACAATGCTGGGGATTAATGTTCCTGATGGATGGAGCTGGGAGTTTAGTCTAGTGGAGGTTTTGACTCAATATAAAGTAGTGCAGAGGCTTAATGCACCTGATGTAAAGAGCCCGTACCTTGAACATCAGAGAACTGTAACTTATGTGGATAGCTCAGTGGGTTACTGCTTTTGTGACAGAGATCCTTTTCTCAGTTGCATTTCAAAAGCTTCAATCCTAATATAGCACAGCGACAATGAACTGTCATCAAAGAGCTGCATGCAGACTGCAAGGTGTAGGTTAGAATGTGTGATTCCTATATCTTGTAATCCTCATTGGTTTATTAAACATTTCCTACAGACCGATTTAGAGCTGTATGGTTCCTTGTCTCTGTATAATGTGTGTGATGAAAGTGCTCTGACTCCTTACACTGGTATGAGAAGCGCTATAAAATAAATGAAATGCATGTGAGAAAGGGTCTGTGTAGAGAGGAGGAGCACTGTTGGAGGGTGGTAGCGAGCAAGATGTCACTGAGGGAGGGGTGGTGCCAAAAGAAATTGTCGCACAGGGTGTCACGGGTGCTAAAGGCGGCCCTGGTGAACATGGAGTTGTGAGCGGACGTTCCTTCACCAAATGCCCTTGCAGTCTCCAGTTTGTAGCTCAGCTGGAACAGGTGGAAGAGGCTGACATTCCCACTCACCATGTCCTTCCTGATGTAGTTGAGTGGGATGCACAACGCACCGTCCCATGACTGAGCAGCGCACTGCAGTGTTAATGTGACTGCAGGGCTGCATTTCCGTTGCGTCCCTGAAGCATAGAGTGGTGCGAGTGACACTGAAGTGAGGGTAGCGAAGGAGACTGGAGCAATGTGCACAGGAGAAGGTGCTGCGGGACCAGTCAAGAGCAGGTCCTGACATCTTTAAGGTGTTGCACATAGGACCCTCTCCCCAGTTACACATACAAGCAGTCATAAGGATGTGATCTAATGCAGAAGTCTCGAGTTTCCAAGGTCCATGCCTGAGCAGCTCATCCAGTTCAGGTCTGTTGCTTGCATTCTTGCACTTGTAGTCCTATAAATGAATACATCATAAAATTGGGACTACAAGTCAGAAAGTGCTCAGTAAATATCTGGTCTGGGTAAGCTACTCATGCATTGGGCAGGTGTGCTCCCTCGTGCAGGCAAATTTAGTATTTGGTCTTACACACCACTATCTTCCAAGTTCACCAGCTGCTACTGGCAGATGTTCACTACTTATTTAAATAAAAGTACAAATTTTAGGTTTGCATTTAATACATTTTGAATCCCACTACTTATTTAAATAAAAAGACAAATTTGAGATTTGCGTTTGACACATTTTACGTTTAGATTATGGGTTTAGAATTATTTATCAATATGCAAGAGTTTCAGGTCTGGTAAAGTGAAAAATAGCAGTCATTTTCAAGCTATAACTACAGGTTGGGAATAGACAATGGGTGTAATAGTGAACAGGTTGCTGCCCACACCCACCTGCTTGTGAAATTATAAACAGAGCAGGTGCAAACTGCTGAGGAATCCAAGGAAATGATCTCTTTCATAACTTTTGTGTTAAAATGTATCTATGTGGAGAAAGTGTTGTAGGAGGTTAGTATTTACAGCTTAATGACATTGTGACATGTAGGGCCCGTTCAGATTTGGATACTGATGACAATCTGCTGATATGTGGAGAAAATGCTGGATCCGGAGTACACCTGATGGGTTTGCTCCAACACACTGTCCCAGTGGGAAGGAAATTCCACCAGTACTTTCCTCTGAATGTAGTATTTCCTACAGGAATTGTCAGGTGCTTTGCGGCCATCCAATGCTAAATCAGACATTGATTCTTCATTTTAAATATTATCCACCACGTGATGCTGACATCATATTGTGCCAGTTAAGTGCTTGGCCGTGTATTTGTTGGGACATCAGAATGGGAATGCAAACTTGACTCCGTTTGTTAAAAGATGTAATTTCTTCTAAAAAAAAATGCCTGCTCTGCTTAAAGGGGCTTCCAGTGTCTAGGAAAACACAGTTCTATTTCCCCAGTCCAGCATCTCAATCACCAATGGGCATTCTAGAAGGTCCACTTGGTTGATGAGGTGATCTGTGGTTTTGGGATACATTGTGACAATACGCACCAGATGGCCCCTTTAATATGAAAAAAACGCAGCATTCCTTCAACCCGACTTCAATGTAGCCTCGAGGATTCTCGAAGACTTTGCATCACCCAGGATGGTCTTCCAGATGTCGGGTGAAAACTAATGTTTTCTGTCAATGTTGCTAAAAGATGCAGCGTTCTGCAGTGCACCGGGCCAGGCTGATGTTTTCATGACTTCAGTGCCCTCCTTCATTCGCTCTGACCTCTGGCTGTGGTTAGCTATTACCAGTTGGGTGCATTAGTTGTCATTTGAACGGCAATAGCTCCATGAGGACCAGGTTTAACGAAGTGTTGGATGTGCAGTGCGCTTCTTAGTATTGGGCCAAGTCCATTTAATTGCCCCCCCCCTCCAAAACCATTCCGCTTTGCATAATCCGCGATTGCCGGCCCCACCTACAACAGCGTTCTATGCAGAGCACTTGTGTTCCAGATGCGCCGGCTACAATAAAAATGTTGCTCGAGGCGCTGCCTGAGCACGAGACTCAGGCTCGTGCTCTTTCAAAAATCATCGTTTTTCTTTCCCTTGTCGCGTTTTTTCCGTTTGGGATGTTTAATCCACAAACTCCCCATAAAAGTTTCTTGTAGTTCTATTTTCATTTGCAGTTTAAAGCGGCCCAGGGGCATTTCATACGAGCGCTAGTTACATCACATAAGGTCAAATTCATTTTTAAGGCAGGGGAGGGGAGATGTTGGGAAGTAAGGAATTTGCCCAGATTCACAGGATGTTGGGACGTCGCCGGGACTCGAACCTGATCCCACAGCTCTACAGTCGGCAGTCTTGGCCCTATGTCACATCCTCTCCTTCTATGGGGCGGTGCGTAGGCCCCGGGGGCCTGGCACGATGCTCGGAGCACGCACTGCAGGTAAAGAATCCTGGTGCACCTGGAGAAGAACGAACGCCTCGCTGGGCACCGCGTCCTGTGCCAAAGAGCCCCGCGGCTAAGGCGTGCAGCACCGTTCCTGCCTCGTACTGACGCATCCTGCTACAAAGGATCCGCGGTGCCTTGAAAAGGAATCTCTCAGTAGCAACAATTTGCAGCTGCAGACTTGAAAGAAGCTGTCTGAAGGCCCATAATTCATCCCGAGAAGTGGGCGGGGCCCATCACTTTCCCTGTCAGGAGCACGGGGCAGTGCATCAAACCGGTAAAACCAATGCAGTGCGCACCCTCTTTCCGTGGGTACAACCCAAATGAAACATTGGCGTGCGGTGTGTAATTGGTGTGTGGTGACCAAGCATCTCCAGAATGTGCTGTGTCACGTAGAGCGGCTGCTGACGGCATCCTATGCACCCGGGACTGCACGGCCCTAGGCAGAGCACCGAGCGGGGAGTGCAGAACAGGTGAAATGACCTCTGACCTCATTTAGGCAAACAGGCACATGTGGTATTGCACCTATTTAAAGGCATTTTTCCAGATGTTGACTTGAGTACATTAACCAGGTGGGAATAACGGGTACAAAACCTGAACAAGCATTGGCAAAGACAATAGGTTTTCCCTATAGAGGACTATTGGCTTTGTCACTGTTTTTAAGACGTTGTGCTGCAGCAGGGGCTACTGTGCAACATGGCTGAAAGTTAAAAAAAATATTAATAAGCACTATGAGACACATTGCTTTAAATGGAAATATAGAAGTGCAGGTACTCACTATTCAGAGAACCTGTTTGCTCCTGAGAAGTGCCGACACTCTCCCTATAAATGTATTGCAGCAATGCTGAGAAGTGCAGGTGCTCTCCCTTTTAAATTGAAGGAGTGCAGGTACTCAGTACCAGACAGTACTGATGACACAGCCAGCGTTGACTGCATCGTAGTGTTTTTTAAGCTGGGTTGCACAACAGTCAACGCTGCTGTGCAATATGTTAAAAAAGGGGGGCGAACACTTCAAGGGTGGAGACGGAGAGAGCAGTAATAATGGACAGTAGCAGGAGAAGGAGGTCTAGAGAAAAAAAACACGAGGCAGGTGCGGGGGTGAGAGGGAGGAAGAAAATATAGTGCCTCAATGACGTCTGGAGTAGTGGACGGGCACTGATTAAGTTGAATCAATATGTGCTTAGTCCATGCTCCACAGAAAGGAACAGAAGTGACGCTTGGCCCGCATTGGCCAATTAGGAGGTGGCAAAGTTACACTGAAGTCAACAAATGGTAAGCAATGGGCGGGCTCCAGGCACTTTATTGTAAACAACGGGTAATATTATCCCTAGGAGTGCAAAAACAGGTTGTGTCAGTTATTCCACATTTGTTGAAACAGTGTTAAATTCAAGTGTAAAACCCTGGAGTACACTGAATATAAATGTGGTTTACAATGACCTGCTTTAGCCATACACTTTTTTTACTCTGGACGTTTATATGTTAGGAACTATGGATCCTTAGGTCTGACTTTGATTACGCAGGGAATTGAGTATCCTTAGGGGCTGTGTGTGATTCAAATTGCAGCGGGGACTACAGTGGCAAAGACAGGGTGATATGAGCCCCAGTTTAAGCCAAGAAAATGCACCCCAGCCTCCATGACTTGTGGTTAGATAGTAAAATACAGCAGTTATCAAGGTTCAGGGGGACCCTCAGGACTCTGGTCCCTGTATTTGATGCAGCATTGATAAGCTACGCTCCTTAGCAGATTTGCGGAGTGGAGCGAAGGACATAGGACGCCGCAGGATGCCACAGGACGCCACAGGACGCCGCAGGATGCCGTGAGCGGGCGTGGAGTTACGGAGCTCAGCAGCTGCCCCGCGTGGGCTGCAGGCGTGTGAGCAGATGAGGGTGTTTTGAATTTTGGTCCCCCGCGCCCCTCTCTGACCCCTCGACCAGGCTTTGGACTGTCTCTCGCTCGTTTCTTGGTTTTTGTTTTTTGGCTCCTGCTAGTCCTTGGCAGTTGTTGGCTGTCTCTGGCGGTTCCGGCCATTCCAGCGACGGAGGGCCTCTGGAGGGGTCATGTGAGTTCGGCTCCTGGCTGGTTTTGGGCTTGGCGCAGTTTGAGCACTAGGTCTATTCTGCCCGCAACTCTGCCCTGGATTACAGAGAGTCCTGGCTTGGCATCAGGCGATCCTCTTAGGACCGGATCAGATCGACGAGCGGAAGCCTTGATTTGGCTTGAGGCAAGTGACCAGTGGCTCCGTAAGTAGGGCTAAGTGGGGGTGGTCGTGGATGGAAACTTAGGCTGCAGGTAACCAGTCTCTGGCGGAGGCGGCTGGCGTTGGGATAGTGCGGCTTCTCAGGGCTGTGCTGCCTTGCGTCGTCTCTCTCCCTCACTTAAATTCGGCTTCTACTGCTCTCCCTTCTCTTCCAAGTTTTCACCCAGCGTCCTGAAATTACAATAAAGAGCAACAAGTGTTATTTTAAGGAACCCACCCTCATTGACTTTATTACTCTTGCCCTAATTTCTTTTTTTTAATTTGAAGGAAGGAGCGTGGGAATTGTTTACGCTATGAGGTCTGGCAAAGTTAGAAAGGAGTATCCTATCCTTCAAAAATGTAAGAAATGCCACCGCAGTGATGTCGTGTGCAACGTCACTTCGCATCTGTCACCGGCTTCTGAAAAATGGAGTCACCCACTTTCTCCTAATTCAATCACTGTGGCTTCTTCTTCATTGGCTGTTGATTTGTCCAACCAGGAATTTTCGAACTCTTACCTTCCTGCCATCAATCTGTCACACCTAAGCTCCCTGAAATCTCATGACTCCTCTCTTCTGGCCTATTTTAAGAAGAAACCAAAGTTGGAATGTAAGGCGAATGGTGGGGATGTCAAGTTGGTGCCAGGTCTGCGTGAAAACTTGGCGCCTGTAGTCACGGATGCCTCATCCGCAGCGCTTGGTTCTCTGACAACAACTGTGCTAATCCATCATCCTGTTTCACCAGGCATCTTTGTGAAATCTCAGTGCTCCTTAATCTCTACTGAAGTAGGGGTCCTTGCCTCTCCTCAGTCAGTTTCTCAAGAAGAAGTGAGCCATTTAGCATCACAGGAGGGTCAGTCGACTGCGATTCCATCAAAGCATGAGCTTTCGCCAATCATTATTTCAAGCAACCACTCCTTTGACGCCAGAGAGTGGGTGACTTCTCCAGCTGCTTCTCCGGCAGCTTTCTATCAGCAGGATTGGCAGGTCGCCAGATGTCAAGATCGTCTACAGGTTTGCAGCACTGCCCCCCAACCAGTCCCTGGCAGCACAATAGACCCGTAGTCCATCTGGCAGCATTCATCCGATGTTACCCACGAGGTCATCTAGTGGGGCCAGTGACACCAGCTCTCAAATTGAGTTCAACAAGGGTGAGCTCAATGATTAATCGCTTCTTGATCTTTCCTGCTTTCATTCTGAAATTACGGGTGGCGCCAATGTGGAACCCAACTCTGTGCCCATCTCTAAGACTGCTGCAGGTGGCTCTGCTTGGCCACAACTTCTGCAAACCCTTCAAATCACCGTGCTGGCTTTGAACTATCACTCCGATAAGTTGGATGTCCAAGTTGATTTGTTGAACACATTCACCACTTATGTAGCTGGGATTGACCACAAAATAGAAAGTCGAAATCAGCGAATTTCTCGAGTCCAAACAAACTCCAATTTTGTTCAAGCAACATGTTGCTGTTCCCCAGTTATTGAAAATTTATCATCTCTGCCTACCTTTTTGAGTTCGGTTTTATCTGAAATTGAGAGGTTCTCTTCAGCTCCTGTGCCTCTGGTGCCCTTGTCAGATCCATGGTCCACCCCGATTTGGCTTGGAAACCAACCAAACTAAAAACATTGGCTGAAAATAGTGCAACAACCACCACCCCACCTCCCCAGCCTGCTGCTTCTGGAGTCTAGGAGCATGACATTTCGGCCAGTCATGTTCATAAGAACTCCCCTCTGCCTAGAACCGATCCTATGGAGCCTGTTCCTTCACATTCTTTTTGAATTGAACCACAACCCGATTCAACACATTCATCGCCCCCAGGAGCTGATCGTGCTGTTCAGCCCCTTTTGAGTAAGAGAGAAAAAAAAGGCTCCGGAAACAATGGAATAAAAGGCGGAGCCTACCTCCCCAAGTGTCCCCAAATAATGTTCAACTGTCGGTTCTACTTGATGCACAGCTGTCGCAGGAGGCCCCCAATGCGATTTCGCTGACCAACCCTCTGACTGCTATACAGGGTGGCTCTTTACCATCCAATGAGCGTATGCAGGGTCCGTCGGCCAGTTTCATCCTGCATGAAACCGAAATTCCTTCCAAGGAGCTTTCGATTCCTGCTGAGGAAGGCAAAATTGGAAGTGTGCTCGAGTCCACTGTTTCACACCAAGGGGGTGGTGTGTTTGTCCATACTGCAGTCACCCTGTCAAACTCCAAACCAGCCCACAGAATTATTGATGGTGAGGTTTTAGGCTCCAGTCCTCGATTTCTTATAAGTTGCCTTCTGATAGTAACTAGAGCCAGCCTTCAATCTTGCCATCATGCCACCAAACTTCTTCTATTGACACCCTGGCTCTGGGGTTGGGGGTCTCTCTGGGCCCGCTCAACACAGTGGAAGAGTTACAGCCCAGGTCTTTTTTGTGTCCCCCAAAGGCCCCATTGGAGTGTACAACTACTAAACTTGTGTTCATACCAGAATATCGCTCAAGGGCCCCTCACAATATCTTGAACAGAGGAAACATCTTACGACTCTTCAAGGCCATCTCGGAACTGATTATTATTGGTTCTACTGACATTGCCTCTATTAAATTTCTTGCCTCAAGGGGGGCTCAAGCTGCAAAATCTACCTTAGTTTAATTAATCTCCGGCCCCAATAGCCCAGTACATTTTTGCCAATAAAGATACATTCCACTCTTGGGGTATAATAATTATTCCCTACAAGGATTTGGGCTATCCTGTGCTGTTATCTGAACCCCAAAGTTTAACGGCTCCTATAGCACCGAAGCCTTCTTCAATCTTGAAAAGTGTTCTGGGCAGCACCACAACCATCATTGGCACCAGCAGCACAGGTTCCCAGCGGGTGATCAATTGGGAATGGCTGTCCTCTGCCCTTTTGTATGGCACCCCCAATGACCCCCGTGGGTGGGGGGATTAGCACCAACATTTGAATGTCTGTCCCTATGTTCGTGGAATATTAATGGGATTGTGCATAAGTTTGATTCGGCTGATTTAATATCTTTTTAGGCAGTTATGATGTGATCACCCTTCAGGAAACCTGGGCTGAGAGCAGTTGCCCGTTACCGGGGTATTTAGAAATATGGAAACCCGCTTACAGAAGGAGTAAGAATGGCCGTGCTAAGGGAGGGTTGGCCCCCTATGTCACTGTTAAACTAAAAGGGTGTATTTTGCCACTAGTTTGGGATGACAATTGGATTCAGGGTATTGTGTTTAGGAACAGGAGCTTGCAGCAAACTCTCATGGTATTTAATGTTTACATTGCTCCCGGAACAAAGGAAAAAAGGGGGAGGCTTTCCTGACTGATGAAGATTTTGGCTGATCTAGCTGGGGAATATCCATGTGCTGATTACCTTATAACTGGTGATTGTTATACAAATCTGTTTCAGGACACTGTAGAAGCTTTTGAAGGCAATGATCTTTGTAATTGCCAGTTAGTCTCTGAACAACTGAGACCCCAGGGTTGCCGGCACTGTCCGCTGGGAGAGTACATAGTAATGCATTTAAATAGCATGGGCTTTAAAGTTCTGAATGGCCGTTCACAAGATGATGCTCCCCCCTGTTGAACAAGATTGGACAGACGATCCACTCATACTTAGACTATACCATTTGTAGCATCTAATTGTTTTCCCGTATTGAAAAGTTCTTGATCTCTTCCCGGAGAGAGATTGATCACCGTTCCCAAATTGTAACTATAAAATCTAGCTTCCATTTTCATGATGTCATGTGGGCTGTGGGTGGTGGCATTTGTTCCAAGTCAATAAAGCATATAAAATGGAACTCTTCTATTAGCAGCAACGTATTGGTTGAGTGTGTTAATTTTTTCGACTCTGAAGGATTTGGTTGTACATCCCCAATTGAGTTATGGGATAAATTCTCTTCCTTCCTATGGTCCAGGTTTCATCAACCCGCTCGCAATTTTACCTCATTCCGGCCCTTTGCCATTTCTAGGGAAACTAGGAGTTTAAAGAAAGCGTGTACCGGATTAGCAATGGCAATTAGGAAGAGCCCTGACTCCGAGTGTCTACTAATTAGGTATAAGGAATTGAGGAAAGACTACAGGAAGGCCATCTATGATGACCATCAGAACCATCACAATCAGTTTTGGGCTAAACGTTTAAGAGCGAGTAAATATTCAAAGTCTAAAAAATGTTGGCCCCTCATTAATAACCTACAAAGCAATCAAAGGAGTATTGGCACTGTTAATATTCCTGAACGGGTTTGGTCGTCCTATTTGATTAGTCATTTCTCTGCAAGGGGGTCAGGATTTGAAATTGTTGACCGAGGGAGAACATCGCTCCACCGCTGCTCTGGTCAAGTCTTGTTCCAGGTCTGCTGTGTTTGCATTTCCCCCTCATGGAGAGAAGACCCCTTCTCAATCAAGTCTCCTTTGTATCATCTCTAGGGCAAAGCGAGATGGAGCCCCAGGTCCCAATGGTCTTCCACAGAGGCTGTTCAAATGGGATTCTTCCTTTTGGGCAGTTCATCTTGTGCATCTGTTTGAGTACTGCCTCCTGACCTCAAGAATTCCTGAGTCCTGGCGCGGTGCCATTCTTCATCTGCTGTATAATAGCGGTTCCAGGTCAGATCCCGCTAATTTTAGGATGATAGCCCTGCTTGACAATGAGGCCAAGTTTTATGCCAGTCTTCTGCAGCAAGATTTTCATGTCTGGGCTGAATCGAAGGGACTAATCCCTATTGTTTTAATAGGGTTTTCCGCTGCTTCTGGCACAACAACAAACCTATGAGCCCTTTCTATCTAGATCGACAGAGCGATTCTATCAGGTTCTATGCTGCATTGCTGTTTTATTGACTGCAAGGTAGTATTTGACCGGATCCCTAGCGGTACGCTGTGGGCCAAACTACAAAACGGGGGTATTCCTTAAGTACTCTTGGGTGCCATTATGGAACTACATACGGATACTTGGGTACATATTAAATTAGGTGATGGGTGCTCTCTTTCCAGAAAAATGTTCACTGGTCGTGGTGTGAAACAGGGATGCGTGCTTGCACCTCTACTTTCCAGTCTTTTTATTGCAGATTTTTCTCTTGTCGCTGTTAATTCTCATCTCCCCAAGATTGGTGGTCTCAGGCTTAGCCACTTGCTCTATGCTGATGATCTTGCATTGTCCAGTTATACCAAGATTGGTCTTCAACGACTCCTCAACCAACTTGCATCTTAAACTCCTGTGAATCAATTAGAAGTCAACTTGCTCGAGACCATAGTGGTCTCTTTCGGAAGAAAAAAGCATTTGGGACCCAGCTGATAAAATAAGAGTAGCAAACTTGTCTTAGATCAGTCATATACATATTTAGGGGTGCATTTTGATTCTAGGGGGTAGCTTTGTCAAGCATAAGAACGAGATTGAACTTAAAGCCGTGGCATTGCAGGTGACCTTCTCTAAATTATTCAAAGTTTTAAACGGGCTGAATCTTCTCCCTCTAATGGAAGTCATGAGATCAAAGATCATTCCCTCACTTTCTTATGGTAAGGAAATCCTGCTGGGTAGAGGCTCTTGTTTATTAAACAGGCTGGTCAATAAGATCTATAAGAGAGTTTTCCAGGTATCGCATCTCGCTTCCCCTGCGCAGGTGCAGTTGGAATTTGGCCTTTTGGATCAGCAGCAGTTGCCGCCGGTGCCTTACTGAAGCTTTGTCATAAGCTGCTTCGAGCCAAGGAAGGCAGCCCGGAGACAGTTTTATGGCAGGAAATCAGTGCTTCGAAAACAAAGGGGTCTCATTTTTTTTTTTCGGTTGAATGTAAACGATGATTGGAGGCCGATGACCTCTGGATAAGCAAACCCCCCATTCCTTGTTCAAAGTGGGGGTCAAAAAGATCATACAGTTATACTCGTATCACTCGGATCGCCCTCCCCTTGCTAAACGTAAGTATGCCTGGTCCGTAATTAACTCCTTTAAGCCAGGTACTCCATCTAGTTATTTCTCTTGCTCCTACAGGTTTCGTTTGAAAGAGGCCTTTATGGCCCTAAGGATGGGCAATTGTTTTTTTTTTTAAACATTTACCCCTATGGCGGATAACCCCGGGAGAGGGGGTGATGTGCAGCAGTTGTGGTAACGCGGAAGAAAAAATTAAACGTGTGGTTTGTTTGTGTCCGGTGTTACTTAAAGAACGTAAATCTCGGGTGTAAGTGGAAGGAATTGGGGAGTCACTCCTGTCGGCAGGCCATTATTAAGTCCTTGGATCCTACGAATTTAATGTTGAATGTGTTACTGACCAAATTTATTGAAATCGCCCAAACCGGATTCAGGGGCGCTGCGAGCGGTGGATAATTATGTTTGGAATTGTCACCCGCTCTTGCCTCTCTGGATTGCGGTAATTTGTTAGGGTGCTGAACTTCTATGTTGCACCTTGGGTTGGGATCCCTATTGGAATCTAACTTAATGATCGTTTAATGCACTACGCACTTTAGAGCTTAAAAACGTACAAAATAATAAAATGGGTTCCCTAACTGTACTGCTGATGCTCCTACAAATAATATCAGTCCTGGTAATCTGACTGGGTTCGCAATGACGGGTTCTGAATGGACCAATGTGGACTCAGCCTCAATGCATGGACTCTGATTTCTTGGCATGACAGGTGATAAGCTGACTATGGGGTAGGAGGTACCATATCTTCTAGGCACAGTAGAGGGTCAATTTGGATTTGTTGGGATGACGATTCGACCATTTGAATCCCTTCATAACAACAACTGTTAGAGGAAACATGGGATGTGGAGATCAGAAACAAAGAAATGTATCCTTTGATCAGCACAAACCCCACAAGATGTTTCAGTGGATGGAGAACCAGCAGGAACAACAGGTGATGATGAAAATCCCTATGTGGGAGATATGATCACAAAAACGATCTTTACGGAATTAAAACCAGTTCATAGTCAACACAAACCAAAATTAACACAGTCTCCATCATGTTAGACCACCCCAGAGAAAGGCTTAAAAGGCAGAGTGTTCAACTGGATGGTGCAGAGCAAAGAGTATCAGATTTAGAAAGCAATATTGTGACTTCAAACAAGAAACTGGCAAGGAAGGAAAACACTGGCTGCGCTGATAGCCAAAAAGGAAGAGCTTGAGGCATGCCCATGTTGCAAAAAAGATCGAATTGTGAGCATCAACTTGGGCAGGGCTAAAATATTTATCCAAAAAATGTTCTTTGAACTCTTCCATCTCCCAAATCTCTCAGACATGTTTATGATTGAAAGAGCACACACCACCTGGTGTCCTGCATAGATCTGTCATTGCTTGAATATTAAATTATGAAGATAGGGACAAGATCCTGAGTCTGGCTAGTGAAAAATCCCTGCTGCAGTAGCAAGGGCCCAGAATTAAAATACACCTAGACTTCATCCTGGATGTCCGGGAGCTTGATGGATATTTACACAAATGTAGAAGGAAAACTAAAGGCTAGAGAAATACAATACACAATGTTGTACCAGAAAAAACTGAGAATTGAACATAAAAGAAATGCACATCAGTTTACTGACCCCAACGAGGCTGCTAGAGTCACCAAAAACCTAAGTGGTACAGAACACTCATCCAGGTTCTTCTAGCCCTAAACAAAGAATAAAGGATTCAGTAAAATATACAATAAACTTTAGCATTTGGAATGCTGCTCCATTACTGATTCAACTATGAGAAATGGAGCAGCAGAGTTATGAAACCATGAAGCCTTAGAACCTATGATATTAGCTTATTGATTGATCGGCAGAGACACAGTAGTGGCTGGCGACTTGGCAAAGTGCCGGGACAGTGGCAGGGGAAAGCACAACAAAAATAATTAAAAAAAATAACTTAAAAACGAAACTTACCTAGTCGCCACCGCCGCCACACTCCAGGCTCCCAGCCTGCCCTGCTCAGAGCAGCATCATGATTGGCTAGAGCACCCTCGGCTGGGTGCTCCAACGAAGGCTGGGAGCCTGGGCCGGCTCTCTCCAACTCGGCAACACAGTGCAGGGTTGGAGAGAGCCCTTGTGCGCATGTGTGTTTGGCTGGCCCGAGACAGCCGGCCAAACATACATGCGCACTGAGGGCAGTGTTCTGTGCACTCCCCTCACTGCTCATCACCCCCGCCCCTTTAAAAATAAAACGATAATAAACAGCATTTAATTTTATTTTATTTCTACAGGTTTGCAGCTCCTGCTGCTGCAGGCGGAGGTGGGGGAGGCAACGCTCCTCTCCCCTAACGGAGGAGCAGCCACTGCAGAGAGAGTACTTACTAAAATGTGCAGTTGTGGTGTGTGGAGACTAATCCTAAAAGAAATAAGGCACTATGGCATGCTTTTATGTTTATAACACTAACTTTTTCAGTGTTATGAAATAGCATTAGCTTATTGGCAAGAGGTTATTTCACGGATCAATTGGTGCAATGAGTGTGGGTGGGCCGCGGAGAGTCGGCTATATCTGAGCTTCTGTATTTCATTAGTACAGAGATGTACCAATCCCTTCCCCCCAAAAAAATAATTTTTCAATTAATTCATAACAATAACCTCTTCAGACATGGACGCAAACAGTTACCTTTAAATTCACATTTTACAATTGCTGAAGTTACTGGGTTGCCTGTGTAAGTTGTTTCACCTCTAGAGCTCCCCACATCACAATGGCAAATGGAGTTTGGCAATGGATTGAAAATCTGCCTGGTTCAACTTGGGGTCATATTTCACTTTACCTGGGTCTAGCGCCGGAAAACCCCCTGATGTAGCTGAGCGCTTTATTAGACATATTGATAATAATAATAATAAGATAATAATCCTTCCACAACTTGTGAGAGCTGCCCACTCGGAGGCACCCACACTCAGCAATGCAGTGCAAGAAGAAAATATAGCCTTGTCTTTCCAGGGGTGGCCCCTCAGCTATGGTTGAGAAGCGTCGCCCCAATGCCGTAAATATAAGATAATAAAGGTATTTTATGATCCCACATTAATAGGGCAGTGCAGGGCCAGCCTCCTCCACGTCAAGTGGAGAAGTGGTATGCACACTTCTAGGTGCGCATGTCAGTTTGGCTGGCTGTCCGAGGCCAGCCAAACTGACATGCGCACTTAGAAACTCTCTACCCGGCTGTATTTTACAGCCAGATGGAGACCAAGCGCAGTGTCCCACTCCCTCCCTGAGCGGCATTTCAGCCCGCTCAGCCCAACCGCAGCACTTTTTTATACAGCATGAAAGGAGCGGCATGATTTGTTGGGGAGAGAAGACGAGGCGGTTGGAGCGGAGCGACGCATCACGGAAGGGCAGGTACGTTTATTTATTTTTATTTAACTGCCCCCCCCCCCAGGCCTCTCGGCCAAGCGCTGCACCCCCACCCCACCACCCCTTCGTGGTAGCAGCCGCGACTGCAATAGACTATTTTTTGCTGATCCTTTTTATACATGTTATTTATTGTTGAATGCAGTTAACAATTTACAATGCTCATTCAGCAAGGCTACCTTGCAAAATGTACTTAAGCTGTATTGCATGTATGGTTCTTAGAACTCAAAGTTTTATTTAACATTCTGAAATGCTCCACCACGTTTCAAAGTGTTTTGCACGCTCTAGAACATCACAAACACGAGGTATAGAAACCTTGTTAGTTTTGGGAGACATGCCCGCGTTCTCTGAAAGCAATATCCTGTGGTAGGGGATTATGGGAGCAGTGAGATCCGCCTGCAGGTGACCAAGAGACCTTGGCATGTGCCACTGACAGCAGAAATGTGGGGGGAGTGAGAACTTGACGTCAGAAGTTACCCAACTATCCCTAGCTGTGGAGGAGGCCAGCGAGCAAAATAAGCAAAAAGTGATGACAGGACTTCTGTAGGCGGGGGTGGACTCTTGTCAATCTCCTTAAATAGAAGTTCAACCAAAGGGTTAATGCCTTGCTTGAGAAGTTGTAAAGATTTTTTTGTGATTGAATAAAACTGGGCAGAGTTTTTTTGTTTTTGTTTTTGCAGTTGCTATATTGACAGTCGTATTAACTCACAATACCTACCTGAAGGGCTAACAAATATTTCTTTTTTTTAAAATAAGAAATGTTTTGGTTAGGTTTTGTTGACCTGAAAATAACATTCTGAACTCAGTCTTAGGAGGTAAAAAAAAAGTGCAAAAGCAAACATGATATAGAGGGTTGCTCTGACACTGAACATTTTGAAAAACACAATAGCATGTCTGTGCAATCTGAAACTTGAACCTTTCAGCAGGATTGGTATTTCAGATTGAACATTTTGTAACACAGAATGTACCGGTGAATTCAGGAATTTCGTGCTTGGTGAAGTTTTTTTCCTTTGTTATCATTTTCACAAAGTTTTCATTCGAAATTCAATGGGCTTCCTGCTGGGAAATGAGGTGTTACATGAACCTGAGCATAATTTCGATTACACCAGAGTAATCCGAGCAATTTCGGTAATTCCACATTACATTTTGACGTGGATTTACCAATAACTCCTGCTCACATGATTAAGAACCATTTAATGGGGGGGTGAGGGGGGGTCCTACCATAAGAGCACATTAAGTGATCGTGAGCGGACGCTCGCGCTCAGTATTCGCGTTCTGCTGCATTTAGCTCTGCTTCTTAGTTCAAAATGCACCCTCGTACCTATTTGGGCACCTGCGTCAGCCAAGAGAGTAGTGTCTCCCATCTGTGGGCTATTGGGTGGTGACACCGACTCCTGGCCTCACCTGTCACCCATGGCGCGCAGTGTTTGCAGAAGCTGATGAGTACCAGGTTTGGTCTCCTGTGCAGCCCAGAGATTCCCTAGAGGACCTTTCAAGAGGCGTAAAGGAGGGATTGGCCATAGGGGAGCCCATATTGCTCGGTCGGTCATGGTCTAGAAGGACTGCAATTGTGGTCGTTCTGATTCAGGTTTCCTATGGTAGATTGCCCAGACTCTTTCCATTCATGTATCTGTTGGCTTGAGAGGTGATCCTTCCTCATTGGCAATCAGGCGGGGGAATGGCTGGACCATAGGGCAGTTGAGTGTTGGTGAATCAGAGCGCTTTTGTCAGACACAAGAGTGCCACCCTGAGGAGAGGAGTGTCCCGGGTGAGTCAGGGGTTAGGATACAATAGTACGAGAAGAGTCTTTCAGAGCAACCAGCGTCCAGCTGAGCCTGTGTCTTCCAGAAATCAGTCCACCAACTAATATGTAAGCCATTGCATTTGGACTTCCAGGTAGTAGTATTCAAAGTTAGAGACCCCATGACCACTCGGTCTAGTGGTAGTTGGAGCTTGCGCAGGGTTACCCTTCCCCTTGTGTTATGTCATCCAAGATCACCTTGTAAGGTGTGTAGGTCTGAGAAGAAGGACCAGAGGAAGATCACTGGGAGATGCCCAGAGTAGTAGAGGAAGCAGGGGAGGATCACCATTCTGGTGGTTGCTATGTGGCCCCAGACTGAAAGGTGAAGGGACTTGTAGAAGGACAAGGATGACCAAATGGATGTGACTGCCGCCCCAGGATTTCTGTAGAGCAGGTCTGAGGGTGAGTGGAGAATCCAGATCACTAGGTAATGGACTTAGGAAGTCTCCTAGTGGATGGGCCCTGCCCCAGGGCACCTTCTGTGGGGCTGCCCTGGGATTCAGTGGGAACAGGCAGGATTTATCCCAGCTGACCTGTAGACCTGATACTGAGCAGAGTGTTTGCAAGAGAGAGGCTATTTGCTTGAGATCGGAGTTGAAATCTCTCAAGTGTAGGAGAACATAATCTGCATACAATGAGATTGCTTGGGGGCCATCCGGCAGGGGGATTACCCATACCTCCCCTTCGGACCCTGCCACAGTCACCAATCTCTCTATCGCCAGAGCAAATAGTGGTGGCGAGAGGGGGAAGCCCTGCCTGGTGCCTTGTCCAACTGGGATAGTATCAGAGATAGACCCCCAAAACAGGGTCCGAGTGGTGGGGGAGGTATACAGTAAACAAATTAATTTGGTTATGTGGGGTCCGAAGTCCAATTTCTATATAATCCCAGTGAAGGGAGTTGAATTTTTTATGAAAGACAAGTACCAGTGCGGCTGCCCAGAGCCATGTAGTTTGTGTTGCCTCCATAACCCGACATAGGTGCTGGATGGAAGCTGGATACACATCGGGGTACTTTCTCCCTTGTATAAACCCAGTCTGATTTTTGTGGATCAGCTGTGGTACACTCTGATGAATCCTCTGAGTCAATATCCCACTTTATATTGTGTAGCCTAGGTTTAGTATCACAATGGGATGGTATGAGATGACATCTAGTGTGTGTAGGATGCTGGCTCTGTTTATACTATATCAACATGAGATATAGGCCCTCATTATGAACGTGGCGGCCGAGACCGCCATGCCGGTGGCGGCGGTAATGACCGCCACCGGCATGGCGGTCTCAGCTGCCAAAT